>NC_138048.1:70342290-70867759 GCF_964194185.1 Rhinolophus hipposideros | reverse complement strand
GGCAAATACCATAACTTGACAGATTGTTCAGCTCTTTTATTTTTTTCAGATCTGAAATATAAACTCTGCCCCATAAACTCTCTCTCAGTATTTTATCTACATTTAACTCATTTTAAGTAAAATGTGTATGATTTATGAGGAAAGTTGCAGTAAAATTTCATCTAAGCATAACATTTTATTAATATTTTTTCTTCTGAAGCCCCTTGGAAAAGAAAAGAAACAAAAATGCTAATCTCCTGCTGTGAGTCTTTGGGATTTTCCAAAGAATGAATAATACTCTTGCTTTTTCTTTGCTTCAGGAGAACATGCCATTTAATTTTCTTTATATATGTGATTATTGGGGGGGAGGGGACCTGCCCACTTAATGACTTTTTGGCCTGAAAGCAATCTGAGTCTGCATACTACTATATTGAGGTGTCTGAAAACACAATATAATATTCACCCTCAAGCCTAAATTCTTTTTCCGCTATTTTTATTTTTATTTCTGGGAAAAGAAAATTTACCATCACAGCAATTAGGTAGTACACAACTACTTACAGAGTTGATTTCACTATTCCTCTAGTGATTTTATCCACCATTCTCACTTAATAAATTGGCTCTTTTGAGCCAGCATTTTTAGAAAATGTTAATACTTTACATATGTGTTATATTAAGATCTTCTTCCAAATCTACAGATGAGCAGGTATATTTGGGCAAATTTCACAGAGTTTTTATTTGTATTTGACTTTAACAGAGTTCCAGTATTCATTCCAAATAGTATCTAACATAATAAAAGGGAGTAAACTTGTGAATGATTAATATCACAACCTACAAGACCACATGTGTCAATGCCTTCATCATATATTCATATGTTTAATCTTTTCTATCTCATCATCCACATTTAATATGATCCCTTACCCTAAAATTAGTTAATAGAAGTACCATAAGAAAAAAAGAAGGCAGGAAGGGCCTAGGAATTACTCTCAAATTACTAATGATTTTCATGCTATCGTTACCATGTATACAATCAAATTTCATGATCAGTTTTTAACACTAAGTCCATATGTCATTACATATACTGATGTTTGAATCAGAAGAGGAAACACATTATGTAGATACCAAAAATAGAGTGAACACTGAAAAATTACTTACTTTTGTGCCAAGTGCTGTACATGCATTATTTTGGATAATCTACACAGCATTCATAGAAAGTAGATACAATTATTATCTCCATTTTGTAGAGATGAAAGTTGAGGTTTGTGGAGGTTAACTATCATGTACAAGTCAATAACAAATTAAGTGCAGATCCAGATTTCAAACTCAGACAATGTGATTCCAGAGTCCCAGCTCTTAACTGAATACCAACAAAAGAAGAAAAAGAAGAAAAAAAAAAAAATATATATATATATATAAATATATATAACTTCTTACTTCTCGATTGCTTTTGGGATCAAGTGGTATGGGATGAGTCTATTTCTCTCAGGGGGTTTGATCGGGAAAGTGGAGAAAAATGAGCTAGAGAAGTTCAGCTTATTAAATTCTTGGAATTTTTGTAAGACTAACTCTTAAATATGAGATAATAGTGTCCAGCTGATATAGTGTAGCTGTGAAAGAATAATTAAAAAAACACAATAGAAATTATTTAAAATTATTTTCATACTATAAATACCAAATATTAGAAATGTAAAAACATTCAGTCATCACATTTAGGGTTCTGATATTGACCTCAACTGATGCATTTAGAAAATGGTACCGATAGCCTTGGGATATAAGAGAGTATACAAACTTTACATTCCATAAATTATAATGGCCAACTTTTTCAAATCATCCTTATTTCTTTTTTAAAAGTTTGATTCTGCAGTTGTCATAATAATGATTTTCTATATTACCATTCCTTAATCGTGTAGTCCCCTGTAAGTTAAAAGGATTCAGTTAGGCACTTTTATTGATATTGGAATCAATATTTATTTCTCATCTTTCCTGGGAAATTCTAGAGAATTCTATAAATTCCAGAGAAATTTCACAGGATTTAGAATTTGGGCAAACTTGAGCAAGATACAATGGTCACCAAGAATCAGATACAGTAGACCCCCGCTTATCCATGGTTTCACTTTTTGCGGTTTCTGTTACTCTCAGCTAATCATGGTCTTAATAGATTAAGAGGAAAATTCCAGAAATAAACAATTTATAAGTTTTAAATTGCTAGCTGTTCTGAATAGCTTGATGAAATCTCAAGCTATTTGTCCCACTTATGACATGATTCATCCTGTTGTCCAGCTTCACCACACTGTATATGCTACCCATCCATTAGTCACCTAGTAGCCATCTAGTTTATCAGATGGACTCTTGCAGTATTACAGTGCTTGTATTCAAGTAACCTTTATTTTACTTAATAATGACCCCAAAATGCAAGAGTAGTGATGTTGGCAATTTAGATATGCCAGAGAGAAGCCATGAAGTGATTCCTTTAAGTAAAAGTGTGAGTACACTACCATATTTTGAGATAGAGACTACATTCATACAATTTTTATTATGGTATAGCATTATTGTACTATTTTTTATTATTAATTTCTTACACAGCCTAATTTATAAATTAAGCTTTATCATAGGCATATATATGTATATATGTATATATATATGAAAAAAACATAGTATATATAGGTTTTGGTACTACTTTGGTCTGGGGAATCCACGGGGGGCGGGGTACTGGACCATAATCCCAAGGATAACGAGGGGGTATTGTACATATTTTAGCTGAATAAAATTCACTTTCATGGGAGCAATATCAAAATCTATTTGTCAATACACCACCTAAAGGTTACTTTTAAAAAAGGAAAAATGAGAAGATAGACTGATTTTTAAAAACCATGTTAGGAAAATGTGGTACTAAATTCCTTCTGAGAAGGAATGATATGTCATATTTAAGGTTATTTTGAAAAGTAAGATCAGATACGTTGAAATCTTCGGTTTCTTATTTAGTCTTATTAATGAAGAGTGATACTTCAGGGCAACTGTATTCTGTGTTGGTTATTTTAAAATTCTTTTTCTGAAATTTTACAGATTAAAGCATACAAGCAATTGAGAAATATGAAGCAAGCTCTTAATAAGAAAAAAAAAAAAAACACCCACTTTTCTAGACTGTCACTGTATTCTCCTAGCGATTTCCTACTGGATTTTGGTTGTTGTTGTTGTTGTTTTGATTATTGCACGTTGCAATCAATTAATTTAATTCTTCTGTTGGCAGGGCCCTGTCCCCCAAACTCACTTGCATTTAAAAATTCACGCAGAGAAGCTGGGAGGACGTGGGTAGGTGTAAACAATGTGGTACAGTGAGTCACACCTGTCACAAAAGCCAACACTTATTAGCGATGATGAATTTTTAAAAACCACCCATCCAGAGGCAGAAAATGTGGGTGCAGCCAGGGAGAAGGGGCCAAAGGCAGTGGCTTTGCATTTACACTACTCCCACTAACCGGGCGAAAACAGACGCCACAATTCGGAGCTTATTCTGCCTGGAGCTGGGGGAACGGAAACTGAGGGGGTGGGGTGGGGAGTTTGGCAAACGATCTATCAAGGGGAAGAAAACTGCAGAGGCACAGTAGAGAAGGCTGTTGCCTCCAACTCCGCGCTCTCAGTCCCTGAGACGAACGCTCGGAACGGGAGCACAATGACGCCGAGAACAGAGAAACTCATTGCGTCCGAGGCCTCGCGGCTCTGCAGCCGTGCCGGTTCCCTCACACGCTACTCCGAGTGGTTTGGTGAAGTCTCACGTGACACCCGAGGCCCTTTCCCCCTCCTGCCTCCTCGGGGGCTGCGGGTGCCGCGGGCGCCACGGGCGGAGGTGCTGGGTCCCCACCGGAGGAGGGCAGGAGGAGGGAGGAACTTGGAAAGGGAGGGAGCACCGCCAGGATCACATCTGCCACCCGGGACCTACTCCCCCCAAAGCCCACCCCCACTGAGATCGCGGCTCAGGCTCTGCGGGAGGGGGCGCGCGCGGGGGAAGGGACGCTGTGCAATAAACCCGGCGAGGAGGGGGCGGCAGGGGAGGACATCGTGGATCTGAGGGGGCAGAACGGGGTCTGAAAGATGGGTCTAGCTTGATTCAGACTCCTGCACCCGGCAACGCCACGGAGAGAGGAGGGAGAAGGAGAGGAGGTTGTGCTGTGTGTGCGCGTGTGTGCGTGTGTGTGTGTGTGTGTGTGTGTGCGCGCGCGCGTCTACAGGTAGCAGCGGAGGCAGCGGCGGGGACCGGAGCAGGGGACGCATCTGCAGCCACCTCCCCGCCTGTGATTTTCGGAGGCGACTGCTCACTTAGCTGACGGATCTGTACCCTCGGGAGATCTTCTCATCCTCTCCATTTCCACGCGTCTCAGTCGTCTTACAGTTTCAAGTGTGTGTTTGGGGTATTTTTAATTTTTTTTCTTCTCCCTCTCAATCTCGGGAATTCTGCATATAGAAGCAGGTGGCTCCTGATACGAAATCTTTGGATACCTTTGGCTTGCCAAGTTTTTTTCTCTTCCCCGTCCCCTCCGTCTTGCAGAGGCATCTGTGGTGCTTTTCTTTTTGGATTTCTATGCAGAAAACGTATATATGTTTATATACCAACCGCATAATATATAAATACATATACGCGTTCCCAAGCACTTGGTTTTCGTCTCCCCGACAGAGCGGAATGTTTTGGAGCCGATGGATAACGAGAACAGTATTAACATTCTTTTGAGCCTGTTTTTTAAAAAAGGGAGGGGGCCTGAAGAATTGTTTAACATTCGGCCATCGTTTGGCTGCACACTAAGCATCTCGAAGTATTTATGGTTGCAGATCAGGTGCAAACGGGGCTTAGAAAGGTAAGGGAGCTTCCTGCGTCCTCCGAGCTCCAGCGTTTATCTTAATCTCCGGGATTGCGGAGAACTTCCTACTCCCAGCCCCTCTCTCTCCTTTCCCACCTTCCACCAACCCTGCCCCGCTTTCTCTCCTCTGTACACTTAAGCCTTTTGCAGTTCCAGTGGGTGGTGTGGGGGGAGGGTGGTTGTTGGAGGTTCAGTCTTCTGTTAAGAGTTTAAATGCTTTTCTCTCTCTCTCTCTTTTTTACCCACTTGAGTAACTGAGTTTCCCAATCCTCTTTTAGCTGTTTTACGAAACCCATTTTCTTTTTGAAAAATAATGCTACCTAGGTAGCTGTTTTAAACATCTGTTGGTGCCAACCCCTCAGCTCTATCCTCTGGTGAAGATAAAAGCAGTGAAAAAAAAATGAACTTTAATGAACTGGGTGGTTTCTTTAGCACTGGGGTTTGTGGAACTTCCCAAACGCTTCTTTTCATTTAAATCCAAACCAGCACCTCAGGACGAGAGTACATTGTGGAGGAAATTCAGCTTCCGTGTCTGCATAAAGCCAATTCATTGTACTTGGAGGGTCATTACCCAGAGTTGAGAGAGATGGAGCTGAGTCTAGTACAGGAAAAACTACACGATACTTAATTCTTTTTACAGCCCCCCGTTTACACAATGGCCGGTCCCTGTTTAACTCTCCGTTCAGGGGATGGGTTTTCAGACGCGACCTTTAGGAAAGAGGTGGGAACTTGCCATTATTTTTTCTTCTCTCCCTTAAATCTCCTTCCTTCTCGGTTCACCGTCTCTTGCCCTGGCAGTTCGCAAATTGCCGGTTAGCCCACCCCTCCCGGTGGGTGGGTGGGTGTCCTCTGCTCGTCTGCGCTCCAGCCTGCTCTGTCCTCTCTCCATCGGCGCTTTCAGAGCAGATGCATTTTCTCTTTTCTCGAGCTCTCTCTCCCGCCTCTCCCCGGCCCCCCCCCCAGCCCACCCCCACCTGCCCCGGCTCTCCTTGCCCCTCCTCCCGCCTCCCTGCAGCGCCTGACCCTTCCTACCCTAGTCCCGGCCTGCGGGCGGGGAGGGGGGGGCGTCAATCCGTGAGCCCACCACCCAGCGGTTGTCACCGAACACACGGAGATGGTGTGAGAGACCGCGGGAAAGGCGAGCCGGATTCGGGGACAGGAGGCCAGGAGAGCCCGTCCGAGCCGGAGAAACCCGGAGAACAGGGAGAAAGCCAGAGTGAGGCACTCAAGCTGCCCGAGCTCAGGCGGACGAGTGCAGTCGCCTCCAACGCCTTAGAGCGGCGCCCCAGTCACTGCAGCTTTTCACCCTAGAGCTGTGCCCAGGTACCGCCGAGACCGAGAGCCAAACCATCGGCAGAGAGGTACCAGAGAAATAAGGAAAGGAGAGAGCGGGGAGGGTTCCCTGGGAAATACGAAGGCGAGCAGATGGAGGTACAATGCAGCCTCCAGAAGAAAACCCTTGCCTGAAGCCCGGGCTGAGCAGACAGCTGCCTTCAGTCTCCTGCTCTCCCCAGGTCCTCTGGCGAGTTCAGGGGCTGGTTCCGCCTCTTAGTTTGACAGGGATAAGAAAGTTGCTCTTCCCCACATTTCCTGCAAAGTGATTTTCAGATCTGCGTGGTTCAAGTCAAGATGTAACTCCCTAGATACCCCGTGATGAGCTGAGAAACTAGGTTATTCATTATTGGGCAATAACCCCCCGGGGAAGAGAAGGTAGTCCAAATATTCAAAATGCTCTTTACTGGCTCTTGACTGTCCAGCACAATGCTTTGTGAATAGAAATGAAAAACCACTTGCAGTGAATTTGAAATTATTTAGGCTGAGATTTTTGAGTTGGGAATAATTTATTTCAGAAAAGATTGTTAGTGTCTTATTAGGGAAGTTATACTCGTATGTCTGAAATTTGATTCATTTGTGGTTATTCTAAATCATGAGAAGTTGGCCTCCACAAAGGGATTATACCATTTATTTTTTTTTCATCTCCAGTACCATAGTGTTGCATGTAGGATTTAGGAAACATGAATTCAGATAGCTAGCTAACCCTGTGTCTATTACTCTGCGTTTTTACAGGTACTTAATATACTCGTTTTTCTTCTTTTTATACTAAAACTACAGTAAACTATTTTCCCTTAAATAAATTCTCATGGTGCACATAAAAATTACAGGGTCATAACATATTCCTCAATAATTAATTGTGCTTAGCTACAATTAGAATCATAGATATAAAAATATCACTGAGCAAAAGTATGGGTACATGTGTTTGAGTGTAAAACCTATAAAATGCCTTGGCATTTCAATCAGCCATTACAACCTAGAAGAACACTAGCTTTTTGAAATGATCGCAGAAGCGAGGGCCATGCACGTCTTTAAAATATTAAATGTTAAGTCCAAAAACATTGTTTACTGTGCCCTTGGCAGGGAATGAATCTCAGCCTATCTGCACCGCTGAGTGATTGAGTGATTCACAGAGAAAGTGGAAGTTAATCATTACTCAGGCCCTCTGATTACATGGTTTGATTAAAAGAAGTAACTGTTTTCTGTAAGCCTGCTATTCTACGGTTAGTCTTTCCAATCCTCTTAACATAAGAAGAAATTGAAGGAGTCAGTCTTGCAGCAGACTATGCATACAGTTCCTGCAGTGTGGAGTGAAGAAAGCCCTCTTTAGCTCCCCTCCTATAGTTTCGTTTCTTTCACCCCCAAAATACTTTCTGTCAATCTTATCTTTATTCCCTCAGTGGGGTTTCATTTTATGAATAGGTCCTTTTATATTTAAGTATAACGTGTTTTCATATATGAATGTCTAGATTGTTTTGAAATTAAAGGTAGAATATAAACTCACAGAAGGTAGCCTGAGAACTCCCTTTGCTGCAGGTAGAGTGAAGGCCTGATGACTCTGGATGGCTGGGTAACTTCCCTGACTTTCTGAAGTCTCCTCCAACCCTGAACTTCTCATAGTTTATTCCACTTTTGTTATTTCCACATTGTTATCCAGTGGCAGGATCTATATCTTCCTTTGAGTTTTCTTAAATTGGTTATTTAGGATTTTTTTTTTTTTACAGGGTAACTAACTATAGAGAATACAGATCAGCCCTCTGAGTTAAATTTTCTTTTTCAACATACATTTTAATGTTATTGACAACTTTTTTTGGGGTGATATTAATACGGATTTAGGTATGTTTGATAAATACCTCTCTGGTTTTCATGTGTTGAAACAAGTAATTTTAACATTTTTTGCAAAGCACAGTAATGGTTTGTTTCTAGATTTTTTTTTTTAAATTTCTACACAAAGGAATTATTTTATGAGTTACCTGACAAATACTAATTTGTAGTTTTTGTAAGCAAAACACATTTGGAATTTACAGTTAAGACTTAAAACCATAACAGTTCAACAGTACACTTTTGCCACATTTGAAAGTATTTTGAAGTGAAGTTTGATGTCTACTTCCATCTTTTTATTTTATAAATGTGATGATTCCTCTTTGAATTCTGATTATTCCTCAGTTATATTTTAATTATTTGTAAATGTAATCATCCAAGTCCAGGTCAATTATTTATTTATTTGTTTGTTTATTTATTTATAAAACATAAGTCTGGTTTTACAGATCTTTTATTAACAATGGCCAATGGTTCCTCACAGTTTGGATGCTAAAGTCCAGAACACTGACGGCGTTCAACTTTTTTCACAATTTACTCCCAAACTTTCCTTTTTTCAGATTAAAACACCTTCCACCTGGAACTCCTCCCTAATTTATTCATTGTTTCATTCATAAGACTCTGACTTACTATTTCCCCCCCAATAGTACAAACCACTTTAGGCTTCTATGATTTACTTATGCTAATAGTTCTTCATGGATTACTTTTCACTCCCCTCCCCACTGCCCCATTCCCACACCAATCATAGGAGCAGAGAACATTTTGCTTCTTTAGAGTGTTCTCTCTTCCATCATCCTGCTTGCTTCCTGTATCCTTACTCTGAGCTCCCAAAACACATTATTTATACCAGGAGTAGCTCACCTTTCTGATGGTTCTCCATACTAGATAGTAAGTTCCCAGAGGTCACCAACCATATCTGATTTATCATTTCATTTCAGAGCCCCATGTCTGAACTTAGAGTACATCACAAATATATAATAAATGCATTATTAGAAATATATGTGGCTCTGAGGCAACAGAAAACCCAGCTAACAGTGGATTAAGCAAATAAGGGTTTATTTATCTCACATCATTAAAAACTCAGGAGAAGACAGTCCTTAAACATTTAATCAAGAATCAGGCTTTTTCCATCATCTTGGTACTTTACTTCTCATGGTCATAAGGTTGCTGCTGTGCAGCTGGCATCATGTCTGCTTTCTAGGACGCCCAAAAGATAACAAAGAGTACTCTAGGTCAGGATTTCTCGGTTTTAGCACTATCATCATATTAGGGCAGGTAAGTCTTTGTCTTTGTCATGGGGGAGTATCCTGTACATTGGAGGATGTTTAGTGACTCTCTGACCTGGCCTCTACTCACTAGGTGCCGGTAGCACACCCGAGTCATCCATCCAAGAATGACAACCACGAATATTCTACACATTGCCAAATGTCCCTGAGAAGTAAAATAATTCTTAGTTGACAACAATTACTCCAGAGTCAGAAGGAAGGCAATTCCCTTTTTCCTAGTCCCCCTTTTTCTTTGCATTACAGTGGTGGTGAGGATTTTTTTTTTTTTCCCTTAATGAATGGTAGAGAACTCTATGAAGTTGTTAGAAAAAAATAAAGAAGAAAGAAAAGAAAGGAAGGATCAAACAAGCCTTTTTCTTGAGCATTTTGTCTTCTTTTTGTGATGTGGACATTCTCCCTGTAGACTTCTATTCTTACATCACTTCCAGAATTCTGTCAGGTGTTTATTTCTAAGTAGTTGGGAAATATATTTTTAGTGGGGCATACCCACTACCTTGGGAAAATCAGAATCTTTGAAAAAAGAAGGTGAAATGGATTTGCACTCAAAATGGATTTGGAAACTAGAAGTGTTTGCCACTATGATAGAATAAATATGAATATATACAATTCACCTAAATACTTTGAAAAGGAGAAAAAGTAAATAGCCATAAGAGAATAGATATCATTTTTTTCACATGATAAGTATTGATACAATAACTATGATAATACTGTGCTATTTTTTTCCTCCAGATGATATTTTACTTAGAAAATAACTGGGCAGAATGGAGGCATCTTGCTTTTTCTAACTTTTATTTATTTATTTTTTTGTCAGACAGTACATTATCTATCTCCTCTGGTCTATTGAAGAAAGCAATAAACTTTGCTATTAATACTTACAAATAAGACAGTGGTCAATCATGAGAAATGTTGTCAAAACAGGTAAAAATGCAGATTTGTTGTTTTAATACTCCTTTCTAATGCTCATGTTTAGAAAGACAGCACATGCTAGTGATGACATTAGGTAAAATAATGTTTTCCTATACAGATGTGTTAGCATGCGTTATAGTAACTTTAAGTTGCTCAACTATTTACCGTAGTGTGGTAACATAGTACTATTGGGTACCATGGAAAGAATTCTACTTTACAAAACTATAGCAACATTACTGTGATGGCCAATTATCTTGTCTGATTGATTACAAAGATATTTTTTTTTAATTTCTTACCCTTGTCTTTCACTCTCTATGTGTTTGTTGTATGCCAGTTTTGCTCAGTTCTGTGTAGAATATAGAAATATAAAATATGCTGTCTATTAAGAAAATTTTGCTTGCAAATCACAGAATACCCAATTACAAGCCTAATTAGTAAATACTTTCAACTATTGTGTTTCCCCAAAAATAAGACCGGGTCTTATATTAAATTTTGCTCCAAAAGATGCATTAGAGCTTATGTGCAGGGGATGTCCTCCTGAAAAATCATGCTCCGGCTTATTTTCTGGGTAGGTCTTATTTTCGGGGAAACAGTGTTTTGCAGAACAAGGATCGGGAGGTATGTCGGCCCTTGAACTCAGCAGTTCAAGGATGTCAGGGCTCTGAGACAGCTTTGCTAAAATTCTCTTGGCTCCCCATCTTAGAAAGAAGATAGACAATATGGCTGACTACCACAGAACCAAACATCACCTCTTCAAATGGTCTCACTCAAAGCAAAAAGAAGAGAGGCAGTCTTTTTCTCATGGGAATGAAAAGAAAATTTTCCCACAAGCTCTCAGCAGACTTTCCTTTAGGCCTGATTGACTAAACCCATGACACATCCGACTCCTAAACTAATCACCGGCAAAGAGAAATGCATTGCATGATTGGTTTTGATCAGTCATGGTCCTTCCCCTGGCCTGGAGGAGGGGTCTGCTTTTTCTGTGGACAGAGCAATATCACACTTAAACAAAATCAAAGCTCTTGTTAACTGGAGGAAGGAGGCAATAGCTGTAACCTAAGGGTACCTGATAGGGTGTGCCATAAACATCATATTCTGTCCTCCTCAAATTTCTTATAATGTGGAATACTTTTTTAGAATTAAATGCACACACACACACACCCAAGAATTAAATGGTTTTTGAATCCATGGCCATAAACTGTATACAAGCCAGGCTGCATGTTTCTGGTGTAGAATGATTACCTTCATGATGTTCCAGATTTTTTTTTTTTAAATAATGCCTAAAAAAATAGAAAATGTAGAAATGGGCCCAGGATAGAATAGTTATAAACACTGAATTATGCTACATTACATGTTGAAATCCCAAATCTTAACCTTTTCAACTTACACCTATATCATGTAGCAACCATAGTTAAACCAGAACATGTCCTCCTTACTAAATAGATCATTTGTGTTTGTCACATGATCTTACAATCATAATTCAAGAATAATGTAAGAAATGACTGACCTCTTCTGCCAATTACTATCATGAAGAAGGACTTGTTATCATTTATACCCAAATTATAATTACCCCTCTGCTTTTGATAACTGCTTACTCAGAGGATCTAAGGAAGGCATCTATGAGTCTTTTTATAAAAACAAAAACAAACAAACAAAAACAAAAGCTATGTTTTCATTTTGTCTGACTTCATGGAAGCACAGAGTCAGTTTTGTGTTCAATTAAAAACGGGGTCCTTAACCATCTCGTTTTACCATGCTTCATAATTTGAATCCATTTTTTAAACTTAAAATTTGCTTTGATTTGATTGTGTTTGATATTTTTATCACAAGCTGCTTCAAATTATTTTTGGATGGAGGAAGAATATACAAGTATATGTGTATATGCATGTACAAACAAATGAATGCTATCATACATCACTCAATAAATATCATTTTCCTGAGTGAATATATGTTCAGAAATTAGACACTATTGTGTGCAGTAAACTACTGAATTATGCTGCCGTCAACATGTGCAATAGGATTCCAGAGGAAGGAGGTACCAATGGTGCTTGAGTCATTTTGATGGAGATACACATTATAATTTACAGACAGATGGGAAACTAAGGCTGGGAAGGTGGGGAAAGTTTAAATAAGCTGTATTCGTTATACATATTTTGCTCTAGAATCAGATAGCAATTGCTTTTCATTTTTTTCTCTCTAGCTTTAGAATTTCAGTAACGTCATACCTACCTAATAACTGTCTCCCGAATATAAAGAGGCAAATAAGCTTTAACACGAAAGCTCTCCTTTTGTTTCAAAGCAAATTTTGTGATGGTCACTGCCTATCTCATTGGTTTAGTATAGCGTTTTAGAACACATTTTCTGAGTGTATCATCTTTCTATCTACCCAGTGTTCTTTGTTCGGGCTCCATGCCTGAAGCCTTTGCACCACAGAAATGTCTTTGACTCTGGCTCCTCCCCTCCAGGAGAACTTTTTTTTGAATCAAACTTAAATGATAATTAGTAGCTCCATCTGTGTTTGGGGTCAGAAACAGATGCTTCTCCTTTTTGTTTTAATGGAAGGTGCATTTGAAAGTGGAAACATAGTGAAATTGGGTTTTAAATAGATCCACATTTTAATGAGGTTCTTGTATGAAATGAAAGCTGCCATGGGAGTATGTTTTCTAAACTTCTTGGAACTTCTCTGTTCTGGACCTGGGCAGTATCTTGCACTTCAACAAATCTATTGTGAAATAATTGTGGTTCACAGCATTGACCCTAGGTGTTGCAAGCTCCCGAAGCCTCTCTCAGGGAATAAACTATTTAATTCCATATTTAATATACCATGTTTACCCCAAAACTAAGGAACCACTGATTACAGGATGTATCATTATTTTATGTACACTTTAGAAAGAAGAAACACCCCAAATTAAATTATTGCGTAATTCTACCACTTAGAATTTTTATTTTACACTTTCATAACAAGCATTTAGACTTAAATAGATGTAGATTTTTATAATATATCAATCTTATATATGTATAAACAGTATAATATTAAAAAATGTTGTCCTATTCAGGTTTCACTCTTCTGAATAAAAAACATTTTTTAATTATAGCCATTCATATCTATGTTTTTATGGACAGTAGTCTATACGTGTTGGTGATACACTGTTTCTTAAGAGTGCTCCATGATTGTCTTCAGGATTTCATTCCAAGCAGCTGATACATTCTGACAGGTTTAATGCTGGTATTTTGTTGATCTTACTAGAATGTGACAGTTGAAGATTTTCAGACAATGACCAGAGTTCATATCCCTTTCTTAAATTGTTCTGAAATGTTGGGGAGTGTAATTGTCTGATCATGGCAACAGGAATACATCCAACTTTTCCATGCAAAGTTAGTGGCAACTATACTTCCACTACTTCTTGACTCTAAGGAATTATAAAATGCATCCTGATTTCAGAGATGTTAAAGGTTAAAAGAAAAGTTTGTCAGAGTCAATGGTATGGTAACTCTGATGATACATGTATCCACATTTTTTAAACAAACTAAAGCAGTAATGGTTATTAATTAACCAACTATTTAAATTAATCTCAAAGCATTTGTATAAGAGAGATGACTACATAATTCTTAGTATGATTAGAATCTGATCCTGGCCCTTTTTATTCTCTACTTACCCTCCCAGTTTGCATATGTAAAATGTAGCTAGTCTTCCAAATAGATAACAATTAGGGGGAAAAAAGCACATGACTAGTAATCGAGACCTATGTTTGTAGAGCAGACTCTTCTAATAACTATCTATTCATTTCCTGTAATTCACTTCATCTCTCTGGACCTTGGTTTCTATGTTTAAAATGTATAGTTGCACTCATTGAAATTAAATGTGTCTTTTGGCTCTCAGAACTGTTCGGGGGGGGGATAATCAGTAATAAACAATGTTCATAATTATATGTATTTAAGCTCGTTTTATATAAATGTGCAATATTATGGAAGTGTTACTTTAAAGTGATAAGCTTAAAATATATAATATATAGCTTTAAGATGCATTGTGTATTGTTTAGCTTTGAGATTTTACAGTTTGTTTGAGGCTTACACATACATTATCTGTTCATTAAAGAACTGTAAGCAGTGCAGAAAGTTCAACAGAACAGTTGAGATTTGGGACCCTTCTCAAATATACTGGATGAGAAAGATTACTGAACAAATAAAAGCCAAGGAAAGGATGCAAAAGTGGGAAGAGGCAAGGAGAAAATGCACTTTCCATTAAGAACCAAGAAAACTTTACAAGGAATTAGCTATCACTATGTGTAAATGTTTGGCTTAAAAGGAGAGTCATGAGTAAAAAGCAAGAGAAAATTGACAGATAAAACTGAATTTTTCTTTCCTTTGTTTGTTTTGTTTTTTTGTTTTATCGTTACTTAGCCACATACTACTGATCTTTTAAAAATATGAATAAAAGGAAGGAGAATCTTGGGTTGGATCAGTCAGATACTACTGTTTGTGGATGTATCTTGACAGTTCTTACTGTGCAATTCCACAGACAACAGTGTTTCTTCTCTGTATTGTATTTGAAAATTGCCACTGCTCTTAAGTGGTCAGAAAGCTGGGTACTTACTTTCTGATGAATAACAAGCTCTCCAGAGGCATACCACTGTCCTTTCTCTCATTGTACCTCTAGTCACCACAAAGAAAACACTGTGTTCCCTCTCACCTACCTATTTTGCCATAAAGTGAGTTGATTTATAGAGTATGAAGAAAACCCTTCCTTGTTTGACTATATATTATTGAAGCTGGTTTTAAATATGATTAAAATATAGAAATGCATAAGTTAGAAATATAATATTGCTACAAGTAGAATTTTATTGAATAATTTATTAAATTATTTTAATCCTCTACTTATGTCACTTTGTCCATAAGAAAAATATTCAAGATACTAGTATTTAAGGTGGAAAATATACTTTAATGGCTTAAAGTCTTAGACCATTAAATAGGGTGTTGGTGTTGAGATTATATATGCACATTGCAATCACATTTTTATGACTAAAGGGGGAAAAATCACAATTTTTGATTCCAGATGATCTGTAACACATGCTGTAAAAAGGATTAATTCATTTTGAAATGTTTCAATAACTATCTGAAGATATTTTCAGATGAGAGGTTGAAAGGGTCATAATGATTTTTTTAGACAGTTGTAGGTCAACCTCCTCAGTTTGCTGGTGACATGACGTGCTCGGTTTATAGAATGATGGAGCTTGGACCTGAATATCCCGATCTTTGTGTCATACGTTCCTGTGTCAATTTTACATACAGGGCAGTAATACATGTATCAGCACCATATTTGATATGTATCTGTGATTATAGAATTATTAGTTTAGAAAGCCTGGTGATAACTGCCAGAACTTATAAAGAATGGAGTTCTCTTAGGGAGCTTTAGTGAAGAACGTGCTACTTGGAAGATGTTGGGATGTGAGTAAACGGAGAAGAGGGAGCGAAGCATTGCTTGAATAAAAGCAATGAAAATTAAGAATAGGACATGTAGCAGAGGTAGTTGATCATTCTATACTTTTTCTAAAGTAAAAATAATAGATGAATAAAACAATCTACATTCAGAAATACCACTACAGGAAGAAACAGAGTGCTTATTGAAAATATGCATCTCATTTTGTGTTGAGTAGTTTGGCTTAAGACCTCTGCCCATCAGAAATATCTAGTTATGTATTTTCCTTGAGATAAACTGGTCCTTGTGAAAACTGGTTCATAGCACTCATATCAGAAAAAAATCGTATCGCCCAGAAAACAAATTAAATATCTAAATTGGAAACTTTAACTATCTGAGTACATGTATACTAATGTTAACTGGTTGATACCAAATCAATTTGAGATCATTTGATTGATTGTCATCCAATGAGGAGATTCTTCTTATCATAGCCTGCCCAGATAGTGTTCTCTAACCTGGTTGCTCTCATCCGGGGAAGTACAGGCAACACTCCGTCTCCCAAAACACATTCTTTCCCATCCTCTTTTTCAATATAGTATTTCAGTCAGTTCTTTCAGATCTGCTGATTACAGGACACTTATAGTCAAAATGTCTCATTTGCTTAAGGTAGAAAGACTTCAGTTGGCGTTAATCTGTCTTTTAACACCGAGTGGTCCATCCTCATCACTTAAAAAATTGTAACATTATTTAAAATCTAAAAGGTACAATTTCAAGTGAGATATATCCCTCTATTTCTACTAAATTGCACATGAAATCAATATGTCCCTCCTGACTCTCCTTGAATCCACTCTCCGTAAAAATAGCAGCTCATTTTGGGAATCAGTGCTAGAATAACCAGCACCCAGGGAACAGGGAGGATCAGAAGAACATGAGCGTGTTTTCTATAGAACTCCATAAACATGGTCATAATTTCTCTCAAATTGGTTCATTATGACTCTGCCAGTCAGAAATACACTGGGAATAGTCCTAGTATTCGATTTAGAATGTCATTCCCTCACCAGTCTTCTCTTAAACTCTAAAGAAGCATGAAACTTCACAGAACCACCTCTCTCCTATGGGGCCCTCTCTCTACCATGCAACCCTGACAAGAACAAGTGTGGTGATGATGCTATAGGGCAGAAAGAAGGCATAATCACAGGAGTGAAATAGTCTATCAGGGAGATACAGAGAGTATAAAGAGTGTCTTTAAGTTTGAAATATCCTTTAAATCTCCTGCTGTACTCAAGCTTACAAAATAGTAATATACCAGGGGTGACAAAAAGATGTATACACATGACTTGTATTCATCTTTTGTTATTAGTATAACATAGCAATTGAGTATTACAATTTTAATTCAACTTTTTCCTTTCTTAAAATGTGTATACATTTTTTTGGCACCCTCTGTATATATACGTGTGTGTATTATCTGTCTTCTATCTATCTGTCCTTCTATCCATTCGTCCATCTGTCTGATTTAATTGAAAATTATAGGTGAATGCCAGATATGAGAAAGCATGAGAAGAAACAACTGCTTTTCTTAGGAAGGTTATTCATATTTCATACACTGTTTAGATGAGAAAAGGAAAAGACACTTGGAAATGTGTTCTTGGTCACCAGGAAAACAAATCCAGCATGCTTTTTTTCCTTATCCTTGTGAGTATTCCTTTTTTACTCCCGTATCCATTCCTTCTGATTGCTGGAGTATTTTCCATGGGTGCCTTTTTGTATCTAAAACCAAAACCCAAATTAAAAATTTCCCATCGCACCATGGGACTATTGCGAAAACCTTCTAACTATGTATATCAGCAACGAACATTCTAGTACGAATACATTTGTATGAATTTTTCCTAGCCCATGTGATACTCAGCTAAAATGAATGAAGCATAAAATAGATAGATATTGATGGGGAAGGCCAGGAAAATCAGCTTAAACCATTGCCAGTGAGACAAAGCCTCGGTCTGAGCCAGGTTCTTACCAGATAGAAGCTTTTGGACTCTGCAGGAAGGTCGAGAGGCAATGGCGGGGGAGGGGATTGAGGAGCTGGGGTGTGGAAAGGGGCAACAAAAAATGAACAAGACAGAAAAATCACGTTTGTTCTGCCTCATTCGTTAGCCCAAAAGGAGGATCCTGTTGCTATGTTAATATTAAAATGTGTGATTCTGTATAGTCTTCATCCTTTTTTTTTTAATTTAGTTGATGTATCTGCCCAATAGGTCTGATAATGCCAACCGCAGGGCTGTTGTGGGATTAAATGAAATAATGTACGATAGAACCATTGCCTGGCACACAGAGACTGTCCCAAAGTGTTCTTATTACCGTAATAACCTTCCACACACATACAAAAACGCACTCTGCTCATTCAGTAATAGCTGTTTATCACACACTTTTGTGTACTAGGTCTAACGTGGTGCTAGACACAGTGGAGAAGACAGATAAGTCAAACTCTGTCTCAAAGATTCTGGGAATCCTTTTTTCTCCTGGAGGCTTGAAATTAAGAGAGAGAGTGTTCTATATCCCTGTCTTGGCTAATGCAAGAAAGATAGGGCTGTTTTTATTTCACTAACACATGAAAGAAGGATAAAGCATTTAGAAATGGTGAAATTGGCAGCTTTAAAAAAAAATTCAGGAACTCTATCAGCATTAGAATGTGAAAACATTTGAGTCATAGGCTTGCTCGGGAGTGAGTGTTTAATAGGCGCCTTTGTAAAATCTCCAAACTAAGCTGTATCATTTTCTATACATGCTTAAATCTCTTAATTACAAAGCAACTTTAATTATACATAAAGTATGCCTCTTCAATCATGTTTTAATCACACTTGAAAAAAATTAAATTTATCCCAAAGTTATTTTCTGCATTTCAATTCTGATTTTTAAACTGTGGCATATTTTGAACCAAAAAATTGCATTAAGCTAATGTTTATGCTTGCACATAATCCCACACTTTCAAGGCAACACTTAAAATATTCAGAAGAGCTTCACAAGAGGGAGTAGTTTAATTCTGTTGTTGACTCAGAGCCATTGTTCTTCACAGTTACAGCTCCACTGGCATAGGCTGCATATGGTCACTTGTTTTCTCAGTGTACAGAGTGATAATGCATTAACATTCTGGCTGGTGGTGGAGGCTATGCTGTGCTTTAGAGAAATATATCAGGGAGGCTTTGCAGAGAGGAGGACAAGATCAACATGGGAGAGCCTGTAGATTGCCTTAGACTAATCACTGTGGTGACTGCCTTCGGAGCCTAAATTGGCCGGCTGTGGGCAGGGCTTGTATTGAAGAGTGCTCATTGGAGACAACTATGGATTGCAGCCATGAAGGAGATTTTGCCAGCTTCCTGCTCACTGCCATGCAGAGATGCTCTTCTGGTCCCTTCAGTGGCCTCTTGCAACAGATGTTTTATGACCTCACTTTTACTCTCATCTCTGCTGAGTAGGACACAGGTGAAAGTGGAGTCCAGGGCTGGTGACTGATGGCCCTGGGGAAGTCCATTAGGAGTACTTAAGTTGTTTCTTGGGGTATTAGCATTTTCAGCCACAAGAATGGGAGACTCTAGCTAGGGTTTAGTGAGCGTGACTTTTCATTTACCTTTTGCAGTTCCCTTTGGTGTATATGAAGTAAAACAAAGGCCAAGGAAGAATGCATGCCTATTCTCATACTACAAAAAACATCGTCCTCGTCTAATTTTATGCCAAGTGGAATTCTATCCCCAAAGACATTTCTAGTAATACAGGCCCTGTGGGGCCTGTATTAGCTTTCCTAGATAATCTGGTTTGTATCTATGGTTGTGAATAAAAAACTAATACTAATGGCAGCACCAGAGGGAGCCACTTACACAGTTTTGTCTTAAGCATTAGCAGAGCTGAAAATAAGGCTTGAATTGCATCAATAGTAAGATTTTATTGTATTTTCTAAAAAACAATGGCAGAAAAGTTGATATGTAAACCCTGTTAGCAGCAATTCCAAATTGCTGGACTAGTGGCAGCCACTTCATTTCTCCCACTTGAACTATTTGGGAATGGTAATTGCCTTGCTGCAATCCAGAAAGTAAATCATATTTCAAAATGTAAAATTATATTTAGAGCAAGGGGTATTCTCTTGATCCTGCCATTGTCCCTTTTTAGGATACTATTAGCAAGTTTGTGTTTGAAACTTATGCCAGTTTATTGTTTTTGTAATGTAAATGATGTTACCAAAAATCAAGATGAAAAATAAAACATTTTAGATGCACAGGCCAGTGCTCAAACACATTTTCTCTCTCTGTCTTTCTAATACACACACACACACACACACACACACACACACGCACATGCACATGCACACACACACATATATGCACTAGTGATTTTGTTGTAAAACAGTAAAACCAGGGTTGCTGTAAGGACATCAGGTGAACTTGTTTTTGAGTCCTGTGGTGGAGAATAGAAAAATCAGTACACTAAACGAAAAATAGAAGTCATGTATCTTTATTAGCACACTGACCTTTCATGAGGAAATGGTCAAATGTGTACAGTCTTGAAGATACCCTTCTGTAATTACCACTCTGAAAAAATGTTTCAGGAAAATGTATTGATTCTGACTGTCTGTCTGTTCTTGGAGGGGAGGTTTCTCTGGCCAAGGTTTAGTGAACATGACGAGGTCTTCTGTTGTTTTATCTTCGCCAATTCTAATCCAAATCATAAAAAAAACAAAAACAAAAAAACAAAAACAAAAACAAAAAACATTGGAAAGGCAGAATTTCTGTCGTTCTTTTAACAAAAGGGCTTTATTCTTAACACTTCCCAGCACCCCAGCTTTGACAGCCTCAGGTAAATCTCATCACAAATAATCACAACAAAGAATGATTCTATAAAATACAATGTTATCCACTGGTCCAGTTAGTCGCCCTTTGTTGACCTGATTATAATAAATAGAATAAAACAATAATGTTTGCAGTACATAATGTCTATGACAAATGCTTTTTTAGGTTCGTTTCCATGTAACTGTCATTCACTTCAAGAAAGTACTTGATTATTTAGGGATTGTACTACAGATGGAAAAGAGAAAATGAGAGTGAGGAGTTGTTGCACTTGACTCTCTGGCAATATTTATCCTTTTTTGTTTGTAACAGTCTCTCATTCTCTTCCTGTCACCCCCACCCCGCCCCTGTCAAACTGCTTCTCTGACAATCCGCTCAGGTCTAAACGATTTGTGATATGAAGTGGTTGGGTCAGGGTCGTTGGGGGCATGCAGCGAGACTCTGATTTAATATCCTTCTGTCCGTGGGATATAAATTTGGGTATACAAATTTGCCTCTCAGGCAAAGAAACACGTTATTTATTTTTTGGTTTACCTATTATCTATCTATCTATCTATCTATCTATCTATCTATCTATCTATCTATCTATCTATCCATCCATCCATCCATCCATCCATCCATCCATCCATCCATCCATCCATCCAACCATCCATCCATCCATCCATCCATCCATGGATCTTCTGTTTCATTTAAATTTTTAAAATTGTGCTTTTCAGTCTAGAAAAAGGGACCACTGCTGAGGAAAAGATCCACAAGAGTTTTGCCCTCTGCCCGGATTCTGACAGGCGTTGATGAGTATTTCCTCAGGGAAACGTGACCCCCAGATGTCTAGAGAACTTCTGGACTGGGATGATGGGTGAAGTCGGAAGCCCTGCACCTACAGATATCAGATGATCTGCCCACCCCATGGGCAGGAAGGTAGAAAGGAACTTTTTCTCCCTGGAAAGAGGATGAGGAGAAAGCAGCAGTGGCAGTGAAAGGTTGCCATCAGGGCAGAGGGGTTAGCTTGAGCTTTGCACAGAGAGGGTCTTTCAGTGGCATCTCCATGCCTAGGTTGCATTGGGATGTGTGGCATATCGGAACAGAAAGCCCAGAGAAGAGAGGGGCTTGTAGGATCTGAAATGGTCATCCTCATACCTTGTCCGCAAACTATGTCTGCTAGCAATAATGTAGGAGATTTTTCTGTGAGTGAGTGAGGGGTTCGTGTCTTGTGAAACCGAAGAATGGAAACACGGACCAAGGAGAGGCAAGGAGTTGTAAAAGAGGATAGTTTATTATAAAGCAAAGAAATGTAACTCCGTAGTGGGAGGGAGTTCCCGAATGGGATGCCCCCTGACTAAGGCCAAAAAAGCTCTTACTTTTATACCTTCCCTTGCTTTTTTGGGGAAGGGGAGCTGGTGGCTTTTAATGGAAGTCATCTATCAGGTTTGTTCTGTTCGCCCATCCTGAAGGGATTAGCAAAATAACTAGTTGTCTCCTATCTATCAGGTCTGTTCTGTTTGTCTGGCCAAAAGGGATTTATGAGATAATTTATTAACCTCAAGGTGCTGTTACATTGTATTCTGGAGTGCATGAGTTATCTCAGAACCTGGAGTTTCAGGGTATGGCTGTCTTATGTTTAATTTACCAGGGACCTTCCTGTCTGCCTAACAACATGCTAACTAATCTGTCTCAGCAACATGATAGCTGTATCACTGGCTTAAGAGAAAGAGAAGGGAATGTCCAAATATTGATTTGAGTGTGAGAAAGGAGGTGGTTATTATGCTGTACTTGTCAGTCCATTTAGTCTCTTATAACAAAAATACCATAGACTGGGCAACTTAAACAACAGAAAAATATTTCTCCTACTTCGGGAGGCTGGGAAGCCCAAGATGAACAGATTCTGTGTCTGGTGAGGCCCTCCTTCCTGCTTCATAGACAGCTGTCTTCTCGACACAGCAGAAGGGGAAGGAACCTCCTTAAGGTCTCTTTGATAAAGGCACTAATCTCATTCATGGGGCTCCACCCTTAGGACCTAATCACCCCCAAAGATTCCACCTCTAAGTCATCACATTAGGGATTAGGATTCAACACAGGAATCTTAGGGTTCACAAACATTCAGTCTATAGCAGTATTCTTACTAGTAGTACACAAAAAGCTGAGCAAGGGCAGGGGACGGGCTAGGTAGAACACCCGGTACCCTGAGCAGAAATGATGAAATGGCTGTATTTGAATTGCCCTGAAGAAGGGGAAATCCTCAGGCAGCCAGCATACCAATGGACATAAGGGATCAGTGGTATTTTGTTGGTAGTATTTCCAGAAATATTGCTCTGCTTTGTTTAGAAGAGGCACATGAAAGGCTCATTTTGGCACCTCAGAGGGAAATCAGGAGTTTTAGATACGAAATGAGAATGGCACTGTGTGTTGTGTCACTTCTCCATGGTTCGTTCTGTCTTCCCTTCTTTATTTTTCCTCTTGTGATCAGCAACACAAACATTGAAAGGAAAAGGACCTGCATGTTTATATTTTGTAGGGGCTCCAGGAAAGAGGATTTAGGGAGCAACATGTCACTTTGAAGTCAGATGTGTTGGAGCCACTCCACAAGGGGGGTAGTGAGTATGTTGAGAAGGCTGAGGGTGCAGGGCCTAAAAAAGAATCAACAGGAAGAAACAGGAAATCTGACGTGGGCAGGGATCCTGGGATGTAGCCTTGGTAGGTCCTAAATCATCCACAGATGAACAGCAACATCAGAGAAGTCTACCTGGAACTCCTAAACAAATGCATTTGAAATAAGAAGTCACGATAAGATGCAGAAGGAGACAAGGGGAACTGAAGACGGAAACTACAAAGTGAGCAAAAGTTTTCCTTGGTTTTTGGTTCAATGTTTGTCAAGCACAATCAGAACATTTGGAATATCTTGAAAACCCATTTATTTTTAAAGCTAATTGTGATTAAAGGGTGATTTCAAATGCTTATATTTAACATTCCTCCAAATAATTATAGTAACTCAGTGGTATACGGTTAAATTCTGGACCTTCAAGCGTTGCTTTCAGCAAAAACCTTCTTTGTCAAGTGCAAAATAGGCACATTTACAGCTCCCTGTTATATAGGGATTGCTATTTAAATCTAATGAGATGGCAGAGGGTGGGAGGGGGAGGTAGTTTAAGGCAATTGACAAGTATTATATCTCTTTCTCTGACTCTTTTTTTTTTCTCAACAAGTACTTTAGCAGTATGAAGACAAATCTTGCCTGTGCCTAGAAGTAGGATGGAAAAGAGCTTGATGCAGTGGCTAGGGCGCTGGACTTGCAATAATTAGGTGATGTACATAGAAGTTCTAACTTTGTCGTGTCTTAATGATTGGTGGAAGCTGCTTACCCTGGCTGAATCCCAGTATTTTTACCTTTAAAATGGGAAAGACAACATATTGTTGTCTGTTTCACAGAGTAGTTGTAAGAATCAAATGAGTCAAAGTCTAAAATTATATATCATGAAGCTCGATATGAAGATAAGATGCTGTTGAGTACAGCAGAGCCATCGGCAGCATGCTATAGTGTAGTCAGGTAGTGGAGTGACTCACAGCATAGGTCTGATAGTCAGAGGGGCCTATATGTGAATTCCAGCTTTCCATCAACTTATTCAGCCCCTCTGTGCTTCCATTTCCTTAGTCATAAAGGGAGATAAGGATAGCTCTGCTTTTAGAGCATTGCGAGGAGGAAAGGAAAATGTATGTAAAGTGCTTGGCTCAAAGCTTGGTACATAAGGGCGTGTAAATAAAATAAATATTCACTATTAGTGATTATTATGGTTGACTCGACTCAGTGTATTTATCTTGGCAATAATAAACCCATGAACTTCACAGAAAGGGATCTCGAAGACCAAGTACAGTATTTCCGTATAACACATCAGTTTATCTAAGCATGTAGTTTGAAATATCGAAGGACTGAATGCTGTATATTTTACTGCTAATAATGTATAGGAAGTACATTAACGTTTTTTTCACTTGGGGAACTTGGTGACTCAGAGTTTAACATTGTATTGGAACAAATCTATCTATCTATGTATCTATCTATCTATCTATCTATCTATCTATCTATCTATCTATCTATCTATCTCTTTGCCTATCTTTCTATCATCTATCCATTTATCATCTATCTATCTATCTATCTATCTATCTATCTATCTATCTATCTTCTATCATCTATCTATCTATTATCTATTACCTACCTATCTGTTTCTATTTTGTGGTTTTGCTCTATCCTTTAACAGTCATCTGGTACATAAGGGCGTGTAAATAAAATAAATATTCACTATTAGTGATTATTATGGTTGACTCATGTGATTATTAGTGATATTATGGTTGACTCATTATGGTTGACTCATAAATGAACATCATGCTGAATGGAAAGACCTGTGTGGCCACAGTGATGGAATTCTGAGAACTCCCCTTTCCTATGCTGTGGCCTCAGCCATGTTTGCTAAAGCTGTGAGGTACAACAATCCAATGGTTCATAGATGGTTATAAAAGAAAAGGGCAGAGGTGTTTCTTTTTTCTCTTTGTCTCTTTCTACTCTCTGCTACTATCTCAATTATTATTCTTTTCTCCTTTTCTTTTCTAGCCTTTACTTGGCCCTGTCCACATTCTTCCTATCCTCTTTCCTTTTTTCTTTTCCGTTAGCAGAGATCATTTTCTTTCAAGAGCCATTATGACTATTATTTATATGTTTTGAATACTTATAATCTTTTGCCAATTTTTTTTCCTTACAGTTGCTTTTGACTTGTCAGGTTTACAAATACTTGAAGTTTAATGGGTGTAAAAACTATTTTTACCCTTATCTTTGTTGGTCCCTCCTAATTCCCAGCTTCTGCAGTTCTTTCTTGAATCTAATGTCAATGGGGTGATAGTTATAGCTATCATAAGATCCCACCTTCCTTTCTGAGAACATAAGGACATACAATAGGTTCACAAAGAGCTCTGGAATTGGGAGGTGCAACAAGCTAGTGATAATTTGATTTCTGCTTGGCTTCTGAGGCTCCATTCTTATTTTACTGTTCTCTAGTTGGTAAATGGATATGTGCTGGGTTCCTTGTAAATAGATTCTTTGACAGGGGATGGGCCCCTGAGCCTTACCTGAGAGACAGAGTTTCTGCCACCTGCTCTTGGCACCTCCTCAAGCTAACTCTTCATCTGTGTGATGGTTCATGCTTCTAGCTTCTCAATCACCAGGTCTACTCTATTTTGTTGTCCCTGATTCCCTTCCTGCCCTTCCCCAGGCCCAAGGCTGCACTCTCCAATGTCACTGTGTGATTTTGCAGCCCTTTACCATCTGTCTTCCTCACCCTATGTAACTCCAAGAAAAGGAGGTGCTATGATCTGAGTATTTGTATCCCCCAAAATTCATATGTTGGAATCCCAATGCCCAATGTCATGACATTAGGTATTGGGGATCTGGGGAGGAGATTAAGTCATGAAGACAGAGCCTTTATGACTGGAATTAGGGCCTTTATAACAAGAGGCTCCGACAGCTCCCTTGCCGCTCCTGCTGCCATGTGAGGATACCAAGAGAAGTCTGTGGCTCAGAGGAGGGCCCTCGCTGAACCAGTCTGGCACCCTGATCTCAGACTGCCAGCCTCCAGACTGAAAAATTTCTGTTGTTTATAAACCACCCAGTCTACAGTACTTTGTTATAGCAGCCTCAACGGACTA
Source organism: Rhinolophus hipposideros (assembly GCF_964194185.1). NCBI lineage: Eukaryota > Metazoa > Chordata > Mammalia > Chiroptera > Rhinolophidae > Rhinolophus > Rhinolophus hipposideros. The sequence goes on along the minus strand of NC_138048.1, from coordinate 70,841,658 downwards.
AGACAGGGGGACTTGTGGCTTTTAGCTCAGTGTTCCTATTATCAAGCAGACTGAGAGCTTAGCCCTACTGGGTCCTCAGTAAATGTTTGGCGGACTGATGGACCACTCCGATGGTCTCCCTCAGTGGTTTATTGCTATGCTGCTGAAAAACTTCCTCTCAACCTCTGCTGGTAGGTTTGCATAGACAGGGTAGTAAATGTTACCTGATGATGATCAGTGATGTTGTAACACAGTCCCTAAAGAAGATGGGAGTTTATCACTTATTGGGGGTCTGGAATGGGGTATTCAGACAAATAAAGGCATGACTTTTTCTGAACCAGTATGTAGTATGGTATGACAATCTTTTTTATTTTTTATTTTTATTTTTAACCATGTTATCTTTGTCATTTAGCTCCAAAAACTTTTGCTTTGACTTATAACAGAGAAAAGTTATTGCTTTCTGAATTGCCTGAGTGAGCTTTAGAATCAGATAGGAATGGTTTCTAATCCAGTCTGTTTCTGGCCATTTCATGATCTCAGTTAAGTTAACTAACCTCTTTGAGCATCAATATGTTGCTAAGTGCCCAATATGTTGATATAGTATGAGCTCAATAAAGGTTCATTGCCTTTCATTCTTAACTCAGCTTTTCCCGGACAGATACTGACTTGATTTTTGGAAGAGTTTGTGATACCTATCACCAGCAGCTTGATAGGCTAAATATTTCAGGTGACTTCTACCCTCTATTTTTCATTCTCATTCCCTACACTTTTGTAGAGTTTTTTTTTGTTGTTGTTGTTGTTTGTTTTGTTTTACATAATTCAGATCTTGAAAAATTAATTTCCAAGTTATAGCCAAACACCTCTGTCGATGAGCTTTTGTAAATACTTTTTTTCTGGTTTGTCTTTGCATTTATCCTTCACTCTACTATTGTTTCACTAGATTCTTTCATACCTTACCATTTTCCTTTTGCAGATTTTGTTTCTCTGGTCATATATTCTTATTCCCTGAGAATAATATATTCTTATTCCCTATGAGATAAGGAATTCATACATTAAGATGGAAATCTCTGGAATAATGGCTGATAAAAATTCAGTGGGGGATGAAAATATTTTCATGTTATGATTCACATTGGTAAAGACGTATGTTTTTATGAAGCTTCCATTGTAATGAAACAATCAGATGTTTATAGAATTTGTAGTAATCAATCCAGAGTTATTTAAAGGTAAAATCCTTCTTAGTGAGAGACAAAGAGGAAGGAGAAATTTGGTAAGAAGTTTGGTAATAGTGAAAACTGACTAGAATCTAAACAGATTGATTCATTCATTTTGTCAAAGATGTTTATGGTGCTAGGCTCAGTTTGGGGCTTTGGGGCTATAACAGTGAACTAAGCAAATAAAAATTCCTGTGTTCATGTGTCTCACTACTATATTAGGGAAGATAGGCTTCGAAATTAATGAATAAATACAGAGGGTGCCAAAAAAATGTGTACACATTTTAAGGATGGAAAAAAGTGTATTAAAATGACACTGATGGTGACCATTTTGAGTACCTCTCGTAATTGCAGAAGTCAATCATGACTGGTATTTGCCTTTTCTTATCAGTATATATTGAATATTATAATTTTAGTACAGTTTTTTTCCTTTCTTAAAATGTGTACACATTTTTTTGGCACCCTCTGTAGTTTGTATAATGTATTCAAAGATGGTAAGGGCCCTGGAGAAAACAATAAAGCTGAGAAGGAGTGTGGGGAATATTGGGGAGGGAAAGTATCATTTAAATTCAAAATTGGATGGTCAGCGTAAGTCTCACTAAGAAGAAGATAGTTGGAAAAGACTTGAAGAGGTGAAAGGAGCAAGTCGTGTGTGTATCTGGAAGAAGAACCCTTCAGGTGGAAGGAACGGTCAGTGCAAAATTCCTACAGTGAGTGCAACCCTGATGTGGATAGAAAGGAAGGAACTAAAGCTGGAGCTGGGGGGGTCGGTGGGGAAGTGAGAGAGAGAATATTAGGAGATGAGGTCTTAGAAGTAAGGGGAGTGGTACAGATCATGTCCACCTTACAGGTCCTTGTACGGACTTTGGTTTTTATTCTGATGAAGATGAATCCCTTGAAGGGTTGTGATTAGAAAAATGATATGATCTGACTTTTTAAAAGGATAATTGTGGTTGTTAGATCAATAATAAAGTATAGGGGAAACAAGTTTTTAAGTGAGGGGATCAGTTATAACGCTATTGCAATAATCTAGACCAACAGTGATAATATCTTTTACCAGGATGGTGATATGGGGTGCTAAAAAACAGTGGTTGAATTCTGAAAAAAAATTAACAATAGAGTACAGGATTTGCTTGTGGACTGAAAGTAGATTCTGAGAGTTTAGTCTCTGGTGCCTCCAAGGTTTTTGGCATGAGAAAAATACAAGGATGAAGTTGCCATCAACTGAAATGGAAGAGGCTGAGGGTAGAATAGGTTTTGGGAGGTGAGTGTCAGTAGTTCAGTTTTGGACATGTTGAGTTTGAGTAGTATTTTAGGAATCCAATAAGAATGTCTTATAGGCAGTTAGACAAAGGAATCCAGAGCCCAGGAAGAGGTCTAGACTTGATAGATGATGATATAGATATAAATATAGATAGATATTTATCTATCTATATCTAAAAGAAGTTAGATATAGGTGATATAGATAGAGATATGGATATATATAGCTATAAAGCTATAGCTATAGATACAGATATAGATAGATGTTTGGAAGTTGTTGGCCTATAGATGGTATTTAAGCCCAGAGACTGGACTGAATTATATTATCAAGGGAGTAAGCAAAGATAAATGCCCAAGATACGCATTCTGTCCCCCAAACTTATGAACTCTATAACCTTAGGCATGCTCCTTATCCCTCTGAGCCTCATTTTTCATCTGTAAAATGGAAATAACAATATTTTCCTCATAGTAGAGGAGGATTAAATGAGAAAGCATATATAAACCAGTTCATTGGAATGATTTCATTCTCTTTCAATGATAACCCAACCTTCATAGATGGCATTAAAGGGCCAACGAGAAAGTAAGGCATCAAGGAGCAGTTTATTCTGCTGCGTGAGTTATTTTCTTTAACTCACATTTGTTTTGCTTTCCCATTTCTAAGTGACTGCTTCAGTTCAGAAAATGTTGTCTTTGATAACAAAGCACACCTCTGTCAAGTAGAATGCTGAGACTTTGCCTAGTGAAAGCAACATGAGAAGTTACATGCAAAACAATGTGTTCATTCCTCACTTGGATATCATTTCAGAACATGTAGGAATCAAGATTGGCAATGAGGGGTGGGGAGATATATGGTTACAAATAATAATTGTACCTTCTTGAATTTAGTATGATCAAATGGATATTGGTATGGTTTAAGCACAAAAATTATATCACTTTAAAATATGTAGTTGAAGTAAGTCTAATGCACTTTAATAGAGATAAAAGAAAGCCCAAGTGTTTATTTTGAATCCTACAGTTATGTTTTTAGAATTTTTTTATAGCATAAATCCTCTTGTTGCTATGGATTGAACGTTTTACCTGTCAACTTTAATTCAGTGTTCATGTCCAGTGATATCAGTGAATGCTTCTTACAATTGTAAAATTAAAATTTCTTTTGAGTACAAACTGGTGACCTTGAGAACCCATTATTTGGAATTAGTACTTTGTGTTATTTGCTTGTCTATAGAAACTTATTTACATTTTTGTGTTAGGTATTACATTTAGACATATTCTTCCATGTTACAAGTCGTTCTCTGTGGCTAGGCAAATTATATTTGTTTTAGTTATTCATGTCATGGAATTTAAGTATCCATGTAATTTTTGTAAATTTTTGTAAATGTTGGAATTTAAGTATCCATGAATTTTTGTAAATGTTCAAGACAGTTCGTGGCAGTAGAAAATAAATTAAAATTTTTTTTTCCTAATGATTTAAAAATAATGGTCTTTTTTCACTTTAAGATTATAGAATTAGACAATCATTTAAAAGTTCACTAATAAAAATTATTTAAAATAGTTCTTGATATGATACTTCAACTCAATTCTCTAATTAATCTATTTGCATTTAAAAAGAATGGTTTCCAAGCTTACTTAATTATCTGAATCATATAAGCATTTCTAATTTTATGGAAACAATAATTCTCTTTATAAAATTAATAACTCACATTTTATCATTTTATGGGCTTAAGTTCTCTCAGAAAAATATATATCAAATACGAATGTTAATTCTTTGTGTTGTTTAGTTACATATCATGCACTACACAGAAATGTGGAGATTGGTAGCAGATTGCTTGCAACAATGACTTGCAGTTTTAAAGATACGATGTTGGCTCTCTATCAGTTATACAATTGTGTTGCAACTAAGACTTCTGCTACATGTAAATCCAATAGCAAATATTGTAATACAAAATGAAAACAATGCACAATATGGAAAATTGAAATAACTACATTCTTTAGATGATTTATTTTTTCCTTAAACTTTTTTTGTAAATTTTCTGCCTCCCTACAAATTTTCACATTAAGGTTTCCTCACAGCTTTTTATAGCTTTTATTTTTGTTAATAAAATAAGAAATATGTGCTTATTTTATAATAATTAGAAAAGAAGTAGTTGTGCACATAGAAAGAAAAACTGGAATCCTATCATTCTGAGATAACTCCTTTTATCCATCCATTTTGTTTCTCTAACTCTTTAATTCTCTCGTCCTCTCAGTGTGTGTCTTGTATTTGAAATTGAGTGTATACACACACCTACACACTTTTAAATACAAAAATGATCTATTTATGTTCTGTCATGCATTTATTTCTCATATTTATAGGTGAAATATTAGATGAGATAATTATTATTTCATTGTTTTAATGACATAATTTAACATCTAATTACTTTGTGTTTTTATTGTTCCATTTTTCCCCCCTGTTATCAACAACAAACATTGCAGATACATTGCAGAGCTGTTTGACTATTTCCTTAGGGTAAATTCTTGATGGGGAATTTTCTTGGGGGTGAGGGATATGTACATTTTAAATCCTTTTAATATATATTTTCAATTTATCTTCCTTAATGGTAGTGGCCATATGTGATTTCTCTTGCAAAGGTTTTTTATGCCCCCTTCACTGCTAGACATTATATTCTTCTTAATATTTGCCAATCCAATAGGTATGATTTTCTTTGTCCTTGACTAAATTGGCAAAACCTTGCTTACCAATAATTTAAACATTTAAAATATGTATTTATTTGCCAATTGAATTACCTCTTTGACATTTATCCAATTTCTAATATCTTGTCTATTTTGTTTATGGGAATGTAGATCTTTTTTATGGATTCTTTCTTTGACATCAAGGTTAGATTCTGTGACACCAAATTGTATACATATTAACCTATATTTTTTTAGATACCTTTATGTTTTGAGTTTTTTACAATTGTTTTTGTTTGATTCAGAATTTGTTTTGTTGTGAACTGTAAGATAAAGATCTAAATAACAGGATTGAAGAGCCCATCTTTCCATACTAATTTTAAATATGTTCATTATCATGTACAAAATACTAACGTGTGCCTTCATCTTTTGGACCTTTTCTCCAGTTTCATTGATTTGTTTATTTGGAAAAATGCTACATTGTTTTAATTTATTGTATATTTCTAATAATTTTATAGTATTAAGTAATACAAGTCATGCGTATTCTTCTTTTTCAAATATTTTCTTACTATCTTGTCCACGCTTTCATCCAGGTGGATTATAGGATGTTTGTTAAATTAAAACATGATATCATTAGAATTTTATTAACTTAACCAGGTAAATTATTAATAAAATTTTTATGCTTTTGAAGTTTCAGAATCACAATCCCAATCTATCAATTTTTTTCAAAGCATTTATTTTACACTTTTTATTTTGAAACAAACTTCAACTTATAGAAAGTTTCAAGCAGAGTACAAATTCCTGTTTTTTTTGTAAGCCGTCTGAAAGTAAGTTGCCCATCTCCCCTCAAATACTTTAGTGTGCATTTCTTAAAAATTAGGACATTCTCCTTCCTCATCACAACACAGCAATCAAAATCAGGAAATTAACACTGGTCTATTACTCCATCTAATTCTCAGATTCTGTTCCAGTAGTTTTTGTCAGGTATTCCCATGATGTCTTTATACCAAAACGATCCAGTTAGAGTTAGATTTTAAGTTTAGTTGCTATGTCTCTTTAGCTTTCTTCATTCATTCTGATACAGTTTCTCAATTTTTCTTTGACTCCATAACCTTGACATTTTAACGATTATAGGACAGTTGTTTGGTAGTCATTTAGTTTGGTTTATTTTGATGTTTTTTTCATGATTAGCTTTAGAGCATGCATCTTTGGGAGGAATATTACAGAAGTGAGACTGTGCTTTTCTCCTTGCATCCTCTCAGGTGACAATTACGGAGGGGTCTGCCAGTTCTTCTTCCCAGTAAAGTTATTCTTTTTCCCTTTGTAATTAACAATTCAAAATTCAAAATTCAAAATTGAAGGAGCTACATTAACACTATGTAAATATCCCTTCCCAGCTAACTTTTAATTAATTAATTAACTAATTTTTACGTGTATCAAGATGTGCTGATTGTACACACTTTTATTTAATGGATTACAATGACTCACTCTCATTTTTTTTCTCTTTTCATGCTCCCATTTTTTTCATCTTTGACCAGTTAGAACACTTCAGGTGGACACTGTGCCCATTTGACATGCCCCTATCATCCTTGGAGTAATGCCTTCCTTTCTAGCAAAATAAGATGTTTTAAGCTCATCTTGTACTTTCCCTTCTCCAGCCCTGGAGCCAGGCATTTCTCCAAAGGAGCACTGTTTCTTTTTTTCTTTCTTTTTCTTAATTAATTTCTTTTTTTTTTTGTCACAATTCATTTTGTTTTTCTAGGGAAAAGAATGGTTTTGATCAAGTTGAAAGTCAGTATCTCTTTTTAGTCATGCCAGTTTTCTTATCAAATGCAGCAAATGTATATAATATACAAAATATTTATTTTATACATATAGAAACGTTTTTATTGGTATGGCATATTTAGTGACCAATGTGATTATGTCAATGTCTATAACCATTTTCCATTTTGGTAATTATTGTTCTTTGCATGATTTTTTTTTTTTTTAATGTAAAACACACTAATTTCTTTAGAGCAGTTTTAGGTTCAACACAAAATTGGGTGGAGGTAAAAATATTTCCCATATGCCCCTTGGACCCACATGTGTATAGCCTCCCTCATTATCAACGTCCCCCATCACAGGGGTACATTTGTTAAAATAAATGAACGAAAACTAACACATCATTATCCCCCAAAGTCCACAATTTACATTATAGTTGATTCTGGATGTTGTACATTCTATGGGTTTTGGCAATGTCCAATGACATATATTCACCATTGTGGTATCATACAGTGTAGTTTCACTGCCCTAAAAATCCTCTGTGTTCTGCCTATTCATCCTTCTCTTTCCTTAACCTCTGACAACCACTAATCTTGTCATCATTTCCATAGTTTTGCCTTTTCCAGAATATCATATAATTAGAATCACACAATGTGCAGCATTTTCAGCTTGTGTCTTGACTTTTGTAAGAAACTGCTAACCTGTCCTCCAAAGTGGCTGTACCATTTTGCATTCCAGCCACCAATGAAGGAGAGGTCCTGTTGCCTTGCAGTCTCTCCAGAATTTGGTGGTGTCAACATTCTGATTTTGGCCATTCTCATCGGTGTGTAGTTGTAGCTCATTGTTTTAATATTTATTTTCCTGATGACATATGATGTACAGCATCTTTTCATGTGTTTATTTTCCATATGTATGTCTTTGATGAGGTGTCTGTTAAGGTCTTTCACCCATTTTTAAATCTATTTGTTGGTTTTCTTACTGTTGAGTTTTAAGAGTTCTTTGTATATTTTAGATAACAGTCCTTTATCAGACATGTCTTTTGTGATCATTTTCTCCCAGTCTGTAGCTTGTCTTTTCACTCTTTTGACAACATTTTTCTCAGAGCAAATGTTTTTAATTTTAATGAAGTCCAGCTTATCAATTATTTCTTTCATGGATGTGCCTTGGGTATTGTATTGAGAAAGTCATTGCCATACCCAAGGTCACCTAAATATTTTCCTATGTTATCTTCTAGGAGTGACTGTTTCCTTTTAGGGAAAATATTTAAAAGCCAATCTGGGTGCTACTGTGTTTCCCCCAAAATAAGACCTACCTGGACAATCAGCTCTAATGCGTCTTTTGGAGGAAAAACTAATATAAGACCCAGTATTTATATTATATTATATTATATTATATTATATTATATTATATTATATTATATTATATTATATTATATTATATTATTACTTTACATTACATTACATTACTATACTATACTATATTATACCAGGTATTATATCATATTTTATTGTACCGGGTATTATATTAATTTTTGCTCCAAAAGACGCGTTAGAGCTGATTGTCCAGCTAGGTCTTACTTTCGGGGAAACACGATAGGTGTTACTATTAGAGTGTCACTCCTTCCAGTCTCTCTCAGTGGACAGAGCTGGAAAATATATCTTTCATATGCATTCACATCAATATTTCATTTTTCTACTAATCCATTTAAAACAATGAGTTTATGTTAATACTTCAAATTCTAATCAAACACTGCAGAATGCATTCTGGATTTCTCCATTTCTGTGTCTGTAAATTTCTTATATTAGTGAGGAACATGGCTTCCTCTATTTTTAAGATTGGACCATTTCCCCATTACTGCCAGTGCCCCTTCCTCTGCATAGATGCCCTCCTTACCCCACTTGGGCTTTGACAGACCTCATAGGGCTGCCCCCTGCATAAACACCCTCCTCAACCCATTTGAGCTCCAACAGCCTGTGTCTGGGTTTGCCCCACTGTGGATGCTCTCCTCACCCTGCTAATCTAATCCTTTGACTCCCCATATGGGTTGCCCTCTGTGTGAAACCCCTCCTTACCCTGCCAGGATGTTACTCTGGGCCATCATGGATCCTTGCCATACTCTATGAGGATAATTTCCTCACTCTGCCTTACCCAATTACTTCGACTCAATTATTCAGTAGGAAAAAATTAAGGGGGAGGGAAAAAAGCCAGATCTTTTATGTCCCTTGTATGTCCCTGAAATTTATATTTGTTGTTAGTTTTCTTGTTAAATTTCTAGCCATCTTATGTTTTTGTTTGTATTGTGAACATTTATTTTTTTCTATTTTCATCTTACTTTTGGTATATACAAAAGTTTTATTTATATGTTGAGTGTTTAATTTATAACCAGCCAAGTTCTTGAGCTCTTCTATATAGATTTAATCATTTTCAATTTCATCTTCAAATAGTGATCATTTTGCTTCATCCTCATCTGTATTTAATCGGACTTTTCCTATAATATTAGTTTTCATATCATTGTATGCATAATGGATGTATTCTTAAATAGATAAAAGTTCTGTGCAGTTGGGAAACGCTTAGCTTAGCTTGGATAATTTATATTTGTAGAGAAAAAAGTTATATAAATAAAAGTGCTCCCAAAATTTATAGCTTAGTATTACGATTTATTTCTGATTTATATTGTGATTAATATATTATAGTAAGATATACAAAATTATGGAATTTAAAAGAGTGAGGACCTTTTAAATATATTTAAAAATCAGCTAACATACTGATTGATTTTTAAGCTTAAATTTTTCTTCTTCTTTCCAGACTATAGAAGTTGAATATACATGATTACACAGAACTTTAGAATCAACTTTAGTAGAAATCCTTAAACAGAAAGCAAGGGTCAGGTGGGATGGAGAATTATGAAATTAAAACTGTTTATTGTGATTTATATTAGACACTTTTAGGTCTACTTGAATTACTCAAAATAATCTTCTCTCAAGTTTCCTTTCATTTCCTGAAATCTTCTAAAGTTATCAAAAGTAAAGCACAATAGACTCTAACTTTTCTACTCTTGCTCCTGAAATAATACATAAGCTTTTTGTAGCAGGAGTTTTCAAATTGTAACACACATGAATTACCTGTATATGGGGGCTGGAAATATACTTTTCTTTTAATTAAAATTTATTGGGGTGACAATGGATAGTAAAATTGCATAGGTTTCAAGTGTACAATTCTGGAATTTACGTTTTAATCAAATACTCCAGGTGATTGCAAATCCATGGGCCTCAATTAAAAAATACTAATTTAATGTGAGACAGTGTTTAAATAAATGTTTCAACTAGTACTTTTGTTCCATGTGGGAACAAACAGAAGTATTGTTTCCAGTGATGATGTTACAGTTTAGGGAACAGAGGGCATTATGTAGTTGGAGTCAACTGCATTCTGTATAATCTACTTCCAAAATAGGCTGTTGATGTTCATCATCTCTCTGGGACCAAGAGTTAAGTTCCTTGAATGCTCCTATACTTTCTTAGGTTTTTACTAAAATTAAACTACAAAAATAGTCTAAAAGGAGTTACAAAGCCACTCTAGTTTTTAGTTATTTATCCAATTTTCAGTGTTTAAGAAGCTTTCTTCCAGGGAAGAGTAAGTTCAGAATTATCTGTGAATAGCCAAAAAATAATGGTTGTTGCTTGGAAACTCCTAAGTATAGCACATATTTTGGAAGAAATTATTTGGTCATTTGGTCTAATGTAAAGCTGAAAAGGTGCCCTGAAATTTGCCCAACAATTTAAAATATGTTGGTGTTCAATTCTGTGTAACTAATGCTCTACTTTCTCTGTTGGTCTCTGTGCTTTTTGTCACTTCTGAGGACCAGAGCTGTGAAGCCTGAGGCCACTCAGGTTCCAATTTTGTGACAAATCCCCCAGGGCTCACTGGAGTGGCAGTAAGTTCTCGCAGTTTGATTTCCTTTCAACCAGTGAAGTGTTAGAAAAGTAGCAACAAAGGCTCTCATGGAAAACAGCAATTCTGTTTCCTGACTATCCTCCATGGTTAACGACTTACCTCTTTTGTTCCACTGGTGTTTTTTTGTTGAATAATTTTAATACTTTTCTCCAAATAATATATGGTATGATTTTCACAAATTGGCATAATCCTTTAACTGCGTTTTGAGTGTAGCCACTATTTCTCACATTCTTCGTCATTCTGTTCCCATCATCTGCCACAGAAAAGTTGATTTTATTTTTAAAAATTTCTTTAGCCTTTTAAGCTGTTATTTTCACTTTAAATATATGGTATTTTTATGTTATAAAGTTAGATCCTCTTTTAATAGTATAGATATCTATAAAAACATCATGTTCACTGAAACGTTATTTTTGTGATATTTTGTTATCAGTTAAATAAAAGAAAGTCATTTTTAGGGGCAAATGTAGTATAGTCTATGCTATACATTCACTCAAGAAAAAAGAGTAACATTTTTAATGAGGGAAGGATATTATGAAGAGGACATAATGGATTTTGTGTACGACAGTAACACCTGCACCAAACTGACTCTGTTTTTCTAACTATTAATATATCCAGAAACTGACTGACTTACCTGCAAACACAAGCAGAAACTCAAACAATACATAGTCTACATTACTAGTAATATTGTTCTTACTTTTGAGCATGTCTAAAACTCCCTTTTTAAATTAATTTCTCAAATAACTAAGCGAACCCAGCACTTGCTGAACAAAAAGACAAAAAATTATTACTGTATAGCCTTGGCTAATGTTACCAGGAAATGACATTGAACCTCTGCTCTTCATCTTCTTGAAGAAATGAATTCAATTAAGAGGGAGAATTTTGTGCAGAATAAAACAAATTTATTAGTAAAAGAAAGTGTACACTCTGAGGTATGGAGGGGGCTGACCCAAAAGAAGGAAACAGTCTCGTCTTATATTGCAGGGTGTTGTTGTTTTTTTTTTCCCTGAAACTTTTATTTATTTTAAGTGTGTTTTTTCTGGATTCATAAGCTCCAAGTCAAGTAGTTGTTTCAATCTAGTTGTGGAGGGTGCAGCTCACAGTGACCCACGTGGGGATCGAACTGGTAACCTTGTTGTGAAGAGCACCTGCACTCTAACCAACTGAGCTAACCAGCCACCCCTGTATGAAGTCTTTTATTTCTATGGGTAGAATTGCTTTCCCCTCTCCCTTCTCTTACCTCTCTTTCTCCCCTTGAGGTGCCTAGTCCTCTGGCATTTAGCATGCATTTCCTTGATTTAAAGGCATGTGTAAACACATCCCTTGGGGGGGGGCATGTATAAGCCTGGAATCCTGCTGGGCTGCTGCAAGGGGTCTGGACCCAAGTAGGAGCTGCTGCAAGGGGCTTTCTGACTAGGGCTAAATTTCTCTTTCTCTTGCTTATTTTTATCTATCTATCTACCCTAGCATTAAAATATTAAGAAATCAGTTATAAATGACCAACATTAAAAGAAAAATGATTTTTCATTATTATTCAAATATGCTCATAAAAAAATATCTAGATATATTTCCTAACATTCAAATTATTTTGGAGTATTTAGAAACAAACGAAAGACTGCCCTTTCATCACACATTATCTGTTTGCTCTGGTTTGTGATTCCCATTCTTTGCCAGATAATGCATGGCACACAGGAGTTCTGGAACATATTTTAGTAACTCTGAATTTCCTTTCCACTAATGACCCACCTCTCATAATTTCAGGACCCCATGTTGGAGGGAAGCAAAATGGGGATGATTTTGTATTTGTGGTCAAGAGAACTGATTTCCGGGTTTGGTTTAATTGTGCATCCCCTGAATGCTGTCATATGTAATATTTACTGGTTATCTGTCTGTGACCCCACCCCACCCGGATCCGTGTTCTGCCCTTCTCTCTCTCGTTTTCTGCCCCTGGACGCTGACCTTGACCTTTGTGAGCCGACTCTACCTAGGTTCCTTTAATAGATGGCTTTCTGTTTAAATCTGACAGATGCGTGTCAATGGCAAGAGAATGGAGCATAGTAGGAGAGAGAATTTGAGTTACTCCCCACTTCCCCATCCTTTTTCTCTTCGGTCCATGATTTCTAGCAGTGACTGCATCTTTCCATGATTACAACCTTAGCTGGGTGTTCCCTCGTCCATGTCTCCAGCTCTAATGAATTCCAGTAACACTGTTGGCGTTTTTTTTTTTTTCCCCTTATCCTAGGCCAGGAAATAACTTATTTCATTTGTTATTCTCTGGGTGCTGCAACAGTCCTTTTTGGTTCTCTTCACTCTGCTCACACCTCTATTAGTTGTCTTCTATTAAAATCTATTGGGTTGGGTGCTGATTCTTGCATGACTGACACAGTATATAACAGCAATAAGATACACTACATAACATGTTTGATTGTCAAAATTCCATTCATGGATATAGAAATACAGTGAGAAACCTAAAGAAAATCTTTAAGACATGATCTGTCTGGAAGGTACTTATGTTTGAAATAGCTTGACTATTGCTCCCTGCTGCTACTCAGCTCTGGCTTTCTCTGCTACTGCAACCAGCTCCTCAGCTCCTAGCATTACCTGCCACCCACAAAGCCCTGTGTATACTGTGGCAATAACTACTGCTTTCACCTTCACTCCTACTGCGAGAATCCCATCACTTGCAATGATCAGTGAGTGGCCTTTTAAGGTGGGTTGAGGGAAGATGAAGCTTTAACAGGAACATTAGTAAAAGACAGTTGAAACTAAAATAATTGCTTTGGAATTTACCCAGACCTCCTACCATGGAACCTTGACTGATATGATGTTTCTAATCCCGGTTGTGCTCCTTAGTACTTTTCACTCCCTACTCTAACTTGACTCTTTATTTAACTTATTGGAGTGACTTTTCTCCCATTTGACTACCTACTTTTGATGCCCTTTAAATCACACCCCCAGATAACAATATGCTAAGTATGCAGGAGCTATCATCTTTGTCTCCTCCAATGCTTGTTCCTGCCACCGTCACTCTTGGCTTGGCCTCTACTAATACCTTTACTTTGATCACCACCACCCTCTACCCTTCACAACCCCCTCCACCTCCACCACGTGCTCGTGCTGCCATCCTGTGGCTTCTTGGTCCTCCATCTTTGCCTCCCTTGATGGTGCCTTCTGTAATATCCATCGCCTTTCAGCCACTGCCACCATCGTCTTCACTACCAGCTCTTTATTTTCCACCAACTGCCAATTTAACAGTGTGTTCCCTTCTTTATTTCAGCCCTTAAACTGAGGTTCCAAATATCTAGATCTCACAGATTATGATGGTTGGTATTTTGGATTTTGTTTTAACCCTTCAGACTTAATGTAAAGAGAGGTTAGTCATAAGAATTCATTAGTTTGGGTTTATATCAGCTGCTCATGAATATATTTTTATCTTGAGGAAATAGAATTACACCTTTGATCATTTGGTTATTTTGAAATAATATCATTTTAACTGTATTTTCCTCCCTCTTTGGACTCTATTTCCAAACCTTATTTATTTGACAATGGAAACAAATCTTATGTTCTGAGTGCATAAATGTTTTGTGAAGTAAAGTTTCTATGGCAGGAATCCAATTTCCTGGTTAAGATAGAAGTAGAGTTTAAATAAGGTAATGAAAAACTGAGTCTTACATTGTCTTTACTATTAAAACATAGAAAGAAAAAAAAAATGACAGAAACGAAGAAAAGAACCAAACGGAAAAGATCTGCCAACTTTCTTCAGTAAATTTACTCTGGATTCTGGGCTATACTGCTAGTGCTAGGATCACAGATCTACTATGCAGTTTCCTAAATAGTATATTATATAAAACTTTTATTTAAAAAAACAAAACACCACAAAACAAAATATGATCCTGATGTCTGTCAATAATTAGGAATCATCGAACAAAGCTTTTACTTATTTTTATAGCTCTATTTTTAAAATTTAAGGTCATAATTTTAAAGAAAGTTATTTAGAAATTGTAGAAGATTTAGGGAGCATTAAAAATGACTTAAGGTTTTTAAAATGGCACCTCTGAAGTAAGCCTAAAGGAATTAGAATTATTCAGTAGAGAGAAAAGATGAAGGTACAATTGACTTAAGGGGGTAAATGGGTACTGAATGCTCCTTTTTCTTCCTTGAATGTAAGAAGAGGGAACAGTAGTATCTGTTAGCAAGAAAAGTAAACACCATAGATTCTTTGTGGATATTTTTAGAATTCTCTTTTCTGAAGTTCTTCAAAAATAGACTTACTTGGAAAAATTTTTCAGCATTTACAAATTACATTTAGTAGAAACAAAGTTTTCCAGCAATACTTATTTTTCTCAGATTTCCTTGCTCATAGATGCTTGGGAAATGTCGCATATTATATTCCCTTCTTGGATATTAGCAATATGCATTAACATATTTCAACATCTGAGAAGCTCTGGAAAGAAAAGAACTTGCTGAAGTCTGTTTAATGCTTAATCAACAAAGTTTATTTGCACAAAGGAAGAATTTTTTCCTCCCACAGCACAAGTCACATTCTTTAGTTTCCTCTTAACACCTGTTTAGGAAGCACTGGTTTAAACCCTAGAGAATGAATTTCCAAACCTGTTGACGCTCACTGTTGACTTTTAGATTGTATTAAGAAATGGTTGTGAACTTGTGGGACTTAATCCAAGGGATGAATGAGAGTTAAATAAGAAATATATAGGAAACTATACAAAGAAATTACCTTGAGGTTGAGTAAAGTCTTTATGCTTCTATTCCCATGAATTATGTATACCAGGGATGGAGAACACAAGGGGAAAATGTGCTGGTTTCACATATTTGGAGAAGCTGAGGCTTATTTTATACTGTTAAAAACATTTCCATGCACCTGCAAAATAATGATATGAAATATACTTGTACATTAAATCTATTAACCACCAGGCCATGACATAAATGCTTGGATGCCTTCTGCATTATTCTAATTTTAGTATTTTGAAATAAACCTCATGAAGTATTTATTATGGAAAGCTGAGGTACATATAAGCCCTTTTAACTTCAAAATCATGGCAGTTGCATTCATATAATGTAAAAATATATGAAAACAGCATTAACTTAAATTTGGAGGAATAAAAATATTCTGGTAGTTTGGAAAAATGCCAACATTTGGGAGCTTAGTTCTGTTACTCAGTTTTCCTCCATGCATTGATTTATGCTGAGTACATTGTCAATTTACTCTTGATTTTAAAATAATTAAATGTTGAAAATTGTCATGAAGAGAATTGAGTTATAGTTGTATTTAAAATGTGTTGAATGGTTATTTTCCCCTTTGAAATGCTAATCATATTTCCCATCTCATCCTAATTGTTTTTATTCTAAAGCTAAGTTAGTTTAGTCCCTCCTTTTAATAAAGCAGATCACATTTTTCTTGTGTCCTAAGAATGTGTAACATTCCAAGTGTCTAATATTCCCCAACGAAGGAGAGACCCCTACAGACTAATTGTTACCACATAATAGATTGTGTACAGATATCTGTGTTAAAGGGTTTAAATTTCACTTCAGTTTTCTTGTATATTTTCAGTAGTTAATGAATCTTAACATTTGACTAGAAACAACTATAAAATATTATTTCATGACTATATTAAAACTAAAAAAAATAAATTCTTTTTGAAAGGTTCTTGATTCATTCCATTAAAGCTTTGCAAGATTTCATCGTAAACACTATGGGAGACAATATAGCCTAGGGTTCCTGAATTTAAGGATATTAATAACTTGCTGCTAATAGTAATAGTTATAAATCATTGAAAAGTTATACTCTGCCTGATTAATTGTAGTATAACTTGATCGAACAACTACATATATATTTTTTCCTTAATTAAGCAAGCACCCTTAAGTTGTGTTTTGTTTTTAATTAGTTTCAGGTGTACAAAACAATGTAATAGACATTTATGTCTCTCACAAAGTGATAACCCTCCACCCCCAATCTACTAACCCTCTGACATCGTATATAGCTGTTAAAATCCCACTGACTCCACTCCCTATGCGTACTCCACATCCTGTGGCTATATATATATATATATATATATATATTTTTTTTTTATATATATATTTTTTATATATATATATAAAATTATAGTTGGCATCCATTATTATTCAGCTTCAGCTTCAGGTGTACAGTGCAGTGGTCAGGCATCTACATTGTCCATAAAGTGGTCTCCCTAGTAAGACAAGTGCCCATCAGATACCCTGCAAAATCTTTACAACATTACTGATTATATTTCCCAAACTGTCTTTCGTATTAAGTTTTAATGAAATATCATACAACTTTATAACTCTATACAACCACTTTCGAAGAAATGACACAGTGGTTTGAAGCCAATTGGTGTAATAAAGCATTTGCATCACTAATCTTTCTAGAGGAGGCAATTAGCTGTATATTTTAAAGTGGAAACACAAGATTTAAAATTGAATGCCAAATTTTTATTTTTTCCTTTTGATAACATATTTTTTAAAGGATAAATTGAAGCTTTTGTGAAAAAATATTATTATTTTGATAATATACTCTAGATACCATTTTACGCATTATCAATTATTTTTTCTGTTGTCTTGAGATTTTCTAAACATTGTTTCATAATTATGAAAACCTTTCATGTGAAGGGAGAAAGGAGTAAACAACATATATTTGTATTGGGAGTATGGGTAAGATTTGGCCTCAATCTCTACAGAGCACATGGTTGACTATGTAGAACCACTATATATTTGCTGGCCCACATTAGATTTTTTAAATTTACTTTCTGACTTGGAATTTGGATATTTAGTTCCCAACTTTCAGCAATAGTACTTTTCTGGCAATTTGTGAATTTCCATTGCTTGAGGGGGGAAAAAATGCAAACACTGCTGTTAAGCTAGAATTTTTTCTAGAGAACAATTTCATTGTATTTTTTCCGTAGAAAGACTATTATGCAAGTTAAACCTATAACCATTAAGTATTAAAAATTGTAATGCTATAAAAAACGAGAAGGGATCAAATTCTTTCAAAGTAATGCAATTTTGAAACAGATAATTTATACCTACTCATACTTGTTCATTGACAGCATGCCACTCTATAAATAATGACTCACTTAACTGACCAGTGAATATACTTCCCTGGGTAATAAGCTGTGTACAATTGTATTGACAGTTGGGTATTTATTTTCTCATAATTTGTTCCACTCTATTTTTGGTGATGTCTATCTATATATAATTTTCACTTGAAAAAAACTTGCAAAAAATACTGTTTGAAAAGTATAGCACATACTGGGCTCCTTTTTAAAAATCTTGGCAACATTACTGAATGCAATTCTAAGATTATAGAAATTCAAAATTACAGTCTTCTTTTAAAACTCTGATTTAAAACATCTTTTCAGAAAGTTCAATGTCTGCTTTTGAAGATCGTTATAAAATCTATTTCATATCTGATATTATGTTGTATGCCTAGATAAAATGATAGATTTCTGTGGCTACCTGTCTGGATAGCAGGAGACCAGGTAATGCTGTTCATCAAAATGGATAGGCTTTAATATCCATAAAATGGAAGATAAAAGTAGGCTTCTACTTGAATTAAACGAGCCACTCATGTAATTTCATCTAAGTTCAGTATGTATTTATTCCACCTGTACTGCTGCCATTCTCTTCTTCCAATCTTGACAAAATAACTTTTATATAGTTGATTTATTATCGAGGTGTTACAACTGTTACTTTAAATACAGATGTGTAGATTTTGGTCTTTAAAAACCATCTCCCCTGATTCTCATCATTTTGTAGAAGTAAAATCAAAAGCCAAAAAAAGTATATATTTTATATTTTACTTTCTTCAATTTGGCTGACTTGCAGAAAATGGGTAATGATCAAAAGGTTAAAATTTGAACATGTCCTTCTCGTATTAATTTAGTTTTTTATACCTTTTGGCTTCCAAGAATATATGTTCACAATTTAGGATCATACTGAGATAATTTACTTTTCATATATATACATATAGATTACATATTATAGTTCTTTAAAATTATTTTAAAAAATGCTTCCTTTGTTATTTTTGTTCTGCTGTTTTAAACTGTAAAGAAATACATAAAAAATTTACTCATGTGAAGAACCATCATGGTTTCCTGCTAATCAGTGCCTTTTATTTTATCTGATGTTGTAGAGGAATGGTCTGTTCCATATGTATGACATTGCCAGGTTAATTAAAGCTTAATTCCCAGGCTCAAAACAACTCTTCAAGGAAGGCATACATGTTTCAAATAATAGAAGCAAAACCTGAGACTTGGAGAGCTTAATTTGCGAATGCTCACACAGCTAGTAAATGGCTGAACTGACTCCAGTTCTGAGCTCGTTGCCCTCCCCATGCAGTGAGCTCAGTTGTTCCCTTTGCACTAAAACACTAATGCTTTTAGAACCTGCTGAGGTGTGTTGGACAGTTTTCTTCCAGACTAAATGTCATCAGATTGCTAAACTTTTGGAGTCATTGTGCTTTTTATAGATGAGCAGCCTTCTTCCCCATTCTTGGTTGACTCCACTAGTGTTTGTTTTCTCTGTGCTTGCATCAGGGCAGCTGAGCACTGTTGGAGGAAATTAGAAAACAGGGAAGTTGGCAACACTTTAAATTCACACTGACCAACCACAGCTGAGCCCTCGCCATAGCCTAGCAATTCTGCTGTCCATCTCTGGTCTCCTACTTGGTGCAATGTGATCTGTCTACTGTCTCCCTTACTGTGAGCAGATGACCCCACTTTCTGCTGTACAGAGAAAATGAAATGGATCAGATATAAATTCTGTCAACTTCCTTGCTAGCATTCACATTCAAATTTTCTTTCTTTTTTTTTTTTTTTTAATTAATTTTATTGGGGTGACAATTGTTAGTAAATTTACATAGATTTCAGGTGTACAATTCTGTATTACATCGTCTATAAATCCCATTGTGTGTTCACCACCCAGAGTCAGTTCTCCTTCCATCACCATATATTTGATCCCCTTTACCCTCATCACCCACCCCCCACCCCCTTACCCTCTGGTAACCACTAAATTATTGTCTGTGTCTATGAGTTTTTGTTTCTCATTTGTTTGTCTTGTTCTTTTTGGTTTATATACCACATATCAGTGAAATTATAGGGTTCTCTGCTTTTTCTGTCTGACTTGTTTCACTTAGCATTATTCTCTCGAGATCCATCCATGTTGTCACAAATGTTCCTATATCATCTTTCCTTAACGCCGAATAGTATTCCATTGTGTATATGTACCACAACTTCTTTATCCATTCATCTATCGAAGGACATTTTGGTTGTTTCCATGTCTTGGCCACCGTAAACAAAGCTGCAATGAACATTGGCGTACACGTGTCTCTATAGAGAAATGCTTTTATATTTTTGGGGTAGATACCCAGGAGAGCGATTGCTGGGTCATATGGTAATTCTATTCGTAATTTCTTGAGGAACCTCCACACTGCCTTCCATAGCGGCTGCACCAGTCTGCATTCCCACCAACAGTGTATGAGAGTTCCTTTTTCTCCACAGCCTCTCCAACACTTGTTACTATTTGTTTTGTTGATGAAAGCCATTCTGACTGGGGTGAGGTGATATCTCATTGTGGTTTTCATTTGCATTTCTCTGATGATTAGCGATGTTGAGCATTTTTTCATATGTCTATTTGCCATTTGTATGTCCTCTTTGGAGAAATGTCTCTTCAGGTCCTCTGTCCACTTTTCAATTGGGTTGTTTGTTTTTTTGTTGTTGAGTTTCATGAGTTACTTGTATATTTTGGATATTAGCCCCTTATCAGAGGAACTGTTTGCGAAAATCTTCTCCCATTCAGTTGGTTGCCTCATTATTTTGTCAATAGTTTCTTTTGCTGTGCAGAAGCTTTTCAGTTTCATATAATCCCATTTGTTTATTTTAGTTTTTACTTCCATTGCCTTTGGAGTCAAATTCATAAAATGCTCTTTGAACCCAAGGTCCATAAGTTTAGTACCTATGTTTTCTTCAATGCAGTTTATTGTGTCAGGTCTTATGCTTAAGTCTTTGATCCATTTTGAATTAATTTTGGTACATGGTGACAGATAGCAGTCCAGTTTCATTCTTTTGCACGTAGCTATCCAATTCTGCCAGCACCATTTATTGAAGAGGCTGTCTTTCGTCCATTGTATGTTTTTAGCTTCTTTGTCAAAAATTATCTGTCCATATTTATGTGGTTTTATTTCTGGGTTCTCAATTCTATTCCATTGGTCTATGTGTCTGTTTTTCCGCCAATACCAAGCTGTTTTGATTATTGTAGCCCTGTAGTACAAGGAAAAATCAGGGAGTGTGATACCTCCAGTATTGTTCTTTTTTTTTAATATTGCTTTGGCTATTCGGGGTCTTTTGTGGTTCCAAACAAATCTGATGATTTTTTGTTCTATTTCTTTAAAAAATGCCATTGGGATTTTAATGGGGATTGCATTAAATCTGTATATGGCTTTGGGTAATATGGCCATTTTAACTATGTTGATTCTTCCAATCCATGAGCACGGAATGTCTTTCCATTTCTTTGTGTCTTCTTCAATTTCTTTCAAAAATGTCTTATAGTTTTCAGCATATAAATCCTTCACATCTTTGGTTAAGTTTATTCCTAGGTATTTTATTCTTTTTGCTGCAATTGCAAAAGGAATTGTTTTTTCTATCTCTTTTTCTGAGATTTCATTGTTGGTATATAGGAAAGCAATGGACTTTTGTACGTTGATTTTGTAGCCAGCAACTTTACTATATTCATTGATTGTTTCTAATAGCTTTTTGGTGGAGTCTTTAGGGTTTTCTATATATAGCATCATGTCATCTGCAAAGAGTGACAATTTAACTTCTTCATTCCCAATTTGGATGCCTTTTATTTCTTTCTCTTGCCTGATAGCTCTGGCGAGGACTTCCAACACTATGTTGAAAAGCAGAGGTGATAGGGGACAACCTTGTCGTGTTCCTGAACGTAGAGCAAAGGGCTTCAGCTTTTCACCATTAATTATGAGGTTAGTTGAGGGCTTGTCGTATATGGCCTTTATTATGTTGAGGTATTTTCCTTCTATACCAATTTTAGTAAGTGTTTTAATCATAAATGGATGTTGTATCTTATCAAATGCTTTTTCTGCATCAATTGATAGAATCATATGATTTTTGTCCTTTATTTTGTTTATGTGATGTATCACATTGATGGATTTGCGAATGTTGAACCATCCTTGTGCCCCGGGGATGAACCCCACTTGGTCGTGATGAATAATCTTTTTAATGCATTGTTGTATTCGATTTGCTAGAATTTTGTTTAGGATTTTAGCATCTGTATTCATCAGAGATATAGGTCTGTAGTTTTCTTTTTTTGTGTTGTCCTTACCAGGTTTTGGTATCAGGGTAATGTTGGCCTCATAAAATGAGTTAGGGAGTACTGACTCTTCTTCAATTTTTTGGAAGAGTTTGAGCAGGATTGGTATTAGATCCTCTTTGAAGGTTTGGTAGAATTCACTGGTGAAGCCATCTGGTCCAGGACTTTTGATTTTGGGAAGGTTTTGGATGACTGATTCAATTTCATTACTGGTGATCGGCCTGTTAAGATTTTCCAGATCTTCATGATTCAGCCTTGGAAGGCTATATGTTTCTAAGAACTTGTCCATTTCTTCTAAGTTATTAAATTTGGTGGCATATAGTCCTTCATAGTATTCTTGGATAATCCTTTGTATTTCTGTGGTGTCTGTGATAACTTCCCCTTTTTCATTTCTGATTTTGTTAATTAGTGTCTTCTCTCTTTTTATCTTAGTGAGTCTAGCCAAGGGTTTGTCGATTTTGTTAATCTTTTCAAAGAACCAGCTTTTTGTCACATTAATTTTTTCTATTGTCTTTTTGTTCTCTATTTCATTTAGTTCTGCTCTGATTTTTGTTATTTCCTTTCTTCTGCTGACCTTGGGTTTCGCTTGTTCTTCTTTTTCTAGTTTTTTAAGGTGTAACATGAGGTTATTTATTTGGGATTTTTCTTGTTTCTTGAGATAGGCCTGTAATGATATAAATTTCCCTCTTAAAACTGCTTTCGCGGCATCCCAAAAATTTTGGTAGGATGTATTTTCATTGTCATTTGTTTCTATGTATCTTTTGAGCTCTCCTCTAATTTCTTCTTTGACCCAGTCGTTCTTTAAAAGTATGTTGTTTAATCTCCATGTATTTGTGTTTTTTCCTGCTTTCTTTTTGCAGTTGATATCCAATTTCAAAGCTTTGTGATCAGAGAATATGCTTGGTATGATTTCAATCTTCTTAAATTTGCTGAGGCTGATTTTGTGTCCCAATATATGGTCTATCCTTGAGAATGTTCCATGTACACTAGAAAAGAATGTATAGTCTGATGTTTTAGGATGAAGTGCTCTATATATGTCAATTATGTCCAATTCATCTAATGTGTCATTTAGGGCTGCGATTTCGTTATTTATCTTCTGTTTGGATGATCTATCCATAGCTGTCAATGATGTATTTAAGTCCCCTAGTATAATTGTGTTTTGGTCAATTTCTCCCTTTAGTTCTGTTAGTAGTTGCTTGGTATATTTCGGTGCTCCCTGATTGGGGGCATAAATATTGATGACTGTTATGTCTTCTTGTTGTATAGTCCCCTTTACCATTATGAAATGTCTATCTTTGTCTCTTGTTATCTTTTTCACCCTGAAGTCTGTTTCATCGGAAATCATTATGGCTACACCTGATTTTTTCTGGGTACCATTTGCTTGAAGTGTCAATTTCCACCCTTTCACTTTGAGTCTATGCTTGTCCTTGTAGCTGAGATGTGTCTCTTGTAGGCAGCATATGGTTGGGTTTAGTTTTTTGATCCAATCTGCTACTCTGTGTCTCTTTATTGGTGAGTTCAGTCCATTTACATTTAGGGTGATTATTGATATGTGAGGATTTCCTGTCATTCTGTCTTTAGTTTTCTGGTAAGGCTGTGTCTCCATTGTTTCTTTGCCTTTTTGTTGTTGTCTGTTATTTCTGTGTGGTAGTATTCTATGATGTTTCCCTCTGTTTCTTCTTTTATTACAGTATATATTTCAGATTTGGATGTTTTTTGAGTGGTTACCCTTGAGTTTATGTAAAAAAAAGTTTGATATTTAGAGTATTCCAGTTTCTTCAGTACGCTTACTTTCTCTATTCCCATATTCCAGTTCAGGCCTTTACGCTCCCCCTTTTTATGTTTCGGTTGCCACAAGTTGTCCCTGTTGATGGTGGTCTAATAGCCTCCTTTAGTATTTCTTGTAGTGCAGGTCGTGTATTAGAAAATTCCCTCAGCTTCTGGAGGTCTGGAAAGGTCTTTATTCCTCCTTCATATCTAAAGGAGATCTTTGCTGGATATATTATTCTTGGCTCATGATTTCTCTCTTTCAATAGTTTGAATATTTGGTTCCATTCCCTCCTAGCTTGTAGAGTTTCTGCTGAAAAATCTGATGATAACCTAATGGGCTTTCCTTTGTAAGTTACCGTCTTCTTTTCCCTGGCTGCCTTGAGGATTCTTTCTTTATCATTGATTTTAGACAGCTTCAATACAATGTGCCTTGGTGAAGGCCTGTTGGGATTGAGGTAATTAGGTGTTCTATTTGCTTCTTGGATTCGAGGATCCAGTTCTGTCCACAAGTTTGGGAAGTTCTCATCGACGATTTGTTTGAATATATTCTCTGTTCCCTTCCCTCTTTCTTCTCCTTCTGGTATGCCCATTATTCTTATATTGCTCTTTCTGATGGAGTCAGAAAGTTCTTGTAGAGTTCTTTCATTTCTTTTAAGTCTCAAGTCTCTTTCTTCTTCCCTCTGTGTAAATTCCAGGTTCCTATCTTCGATGTCACTGATTCTTTCCTCCATCTGGTCAACTCTACTACCTAAGCTGGATATTTTATTGTTAATTTCTTCTATTGAGTTCTTAATCTCCAGAAATTTTATTTGGTTCTTTTTCAAGATTTCAATCTCTTTTGTAAAATGTTCGTGGTGTTCTTTGATTGTGTTTCTGAGTTCATTAAACTGCCTTTTTGTGTTTTCTTGCATCTCGTTCAGTTTTTTCAGAATTGCGATCTTGAATTCTCTGTCATTTAAATCACAAAGGTCCATATCTCTAAGTTCCTTTTCTGGAGACTTTTCACTTTCTTTCTGAGCTGTCTTGTTGCCTTGGTTATTCATGGCAATCACTGATTTACTATTTCTCTTCCTAGACATCTACAGGAGTGTCTTCTGCAACAGGTTGATAGGTATGCGAAGAGCTTTTGGAGTTCCAAAGCTCTTTCTGCACCAGATTCAGAGCCCATTTGTTTCAGCAGTTCTGTTTACTCCTGCAGGGATCCGCCCAGATAGGTGGGGCCAGGGGCGGGGTGAGTTGTGAGAGGTGGCCCAGAGCAATGGCGGCGACCACCACCACAGCCAGTCCTGCTTCCACAGCTCCCTCCCCTTTGCCGGAACTAGTTGAGCTGCGAATCTGTGTCTGCGGTCCACAGTTCTCAGAGCAGCAAATATTCTGTCCTTTGATCCGACACTGCTACTTTATAGCTTCTAGCACCGGGCAGGTGGGGGCGGGGCGAGCTCTGGGAGGGTAGGGAGGGGGCGGCTAGTCTCCGTGCTTAGGGCTTCCGTTCTCCGCTCGGCAGTGAGGGCTTAAACCACCGATTTCAGCCCTCTTCCCTCAGTCTTTGCTCCGAGGTCTGCCGTGAGCGAGCGTTGGGTTCAGCGGTTTTGTATGCTGCCCCCTCAGCCCTGTGGGCCGTAAGCGGAGCCCTAGCAGTCCGAGTCCTTCCCTCTCCCGCAGCAGCGGAAGATCTGGGAGCAGTGGGCTTTGAGCACTGAGCTAGGTCTGTGTCCTGCGCCCGCGCGGCTCCGTCTCCGCACTTCTCCTCTCCCTCCTCCCCAGCTCGCGCGATTCACCCACCTGGAGGTGAATTCAGTAGTCGGCCTCTTCGTCTTGCCTGTCTGCTGTGCAAGGAGTCCTTTGTGGAGTTATTGTTGTCCGATTCGTTGTAAATTCCAGGGGAGCGTTACAGAGGCTTACCTCACGCCGCCATTTTTTTTCCCTCCCCCAAATTTTCTTATTGCTGCATTAAAATGAAACTCATATTTTGTTGATTATTTAAAATAGGTAAACTTTATTCTAGGCATTGTGTGTACAGATATGAAACAGGCTCACTTGTTTCCTGGTCTCATGGAGCTATCATTCTATGGTAGAGATAGACAGTAAAGTTATATAAAATTAAATATAAATGATAATTTCAAAAGTAAGTTCTAGGAAGAGAATAAAGCAGGTGATATGAAATAGAGACTGGGGTGGAAAAAGGGAGCACTTACAAGGGTAAAAAAATATGAAAGAAAGATGCCTCGTGGGAAACAATATATAGAGCATGGTAATTAAGGGCATCAACTGAAATCCAGTTTCACCTCTTACTGGCTGGGTAATCTTGAGTGAATTACTTAAACTCTGTTCCTGAGTTTCCTCATTTGTAAAGTTAAAGCCTTAACAGGGTCTTTATAATAGGGTTAATGTGAAAATTAAATATATGTAATGTGTTTAAAATAGTACCTGGATTATAGGAACTGTTCAATGATCATAGCTATTGTGTCTGTCAGAGATCAATTAGCACTCTCAAAAGAGTTCAACTGAAGAGAGTTTAAGCTAGGGGCCATTTACAGAGGTGTGGGCTTAGCAAAGGGAACCAGCAGGAGATAGCAAATTATCCAGGAAATAGCAACAGTGGGAAGCCATTACTACCTTTAAACCTGAAGGGACAAAGAGAAGGATTGGTGTTATATACCAGTGGGAGGGAGCAGTAGCTATGGGACAGGATCCACCCTAACAAGAGCTGTGGTCATGGAGAAACTTGGCTACTGCCAACTCTCTCTTCATTCTCCTGGCAGGGCTTATTATCAGGTCACCCAAACAGAATTCAGGGGTAAGGGAGTTAAGGTGGGGCAATCAGTGGAGGTCATCCTTCCAAGGTACAAAACATGGAAGCAAAGGGTGGAGAATAAATTGGGGAAGACAATAAGCAATCATTTATCATCACCATCACCATCATCATCATCATGATCATCATCATGATCATCATTGTTATTAAGTGATGTTTGAGCTGAGAAGTCAGCTATTCAGAGATCTGGGCAAATAGTACCAGAAAGAGAGAACAGCAAGTGTCAATGCCCTGAAGTAGGGTTACTGCATGTTATTGTGCTGATATTGTACCTTGTACTCCAGAGGCTGGTATTCCAGAGGCTATTTTCACAAGGCAGAGAAACGAAAGTGGTTTGAATAAAATAAATAAGGGAAATTGTGGGAGAGATGCAACTGGAGATGTAGGCAGGGCCAGGTCATCTGGATTCTTCTAAGTCATCCTAAGGAGTTTGAGTTTTATTTTGCACGCACTACGAAGGCCCTTGAGGGTTTTAAATGAGGTAATGGCTGATCTGATCTATATTTATAAACTAAAACTTTTGAGTTATACCTGGAGGTTCGTTTGTGGGCAGAACAAGCGTAGAAGCAGGAAAATTGTCACAGTAGACTCAGTGAGAGATGAAGATGGTGTGAGGTAATGGAAATAGAAATGGACTGAATCTGAATATGTGGGAAGTACAGCCAATAAGACTTTCTGATTGATTAAACATGGGATGAAGTTGGGATGAGTTGGGATGAATAAAAAATTGGGAATGAAGAAAAAAGAAGAAAAACAGGATGATTTCAGGTCTTTGGTTTAAGCAACTAGGTGCATTGGCGTTTACCAAGAGTTAAAGCCTGGACATAGAAAAAAATATATATGAGTATCTATCTATCTGTCTGTCTGTCTGTCTGTCTGTCTATCTATCTATGTATTGCATGTGTGTTGACAGTGGCAGTGGAGGGGGTGATACATGATAATTGCAGAAGTGAGACTTCTGACATGTCTATGAGGCAAACCAGTAGACATATCAAGGAGATAGTCTAGCAGTCGGTGGTGAATAAGGCCTGAAATATATGTTTAGGTTTCATAGGCATATTGATGATATTTAAAGCTATGGAGAGTATAGGTAAAGAGGATTAAGAACTGAGCCCCTTCATCTACCTCAATGTTGCGAGATCCAACAAAGGTATGGAGAGCATAGGAGAGCAGAAGCTGGTAGTGAAGTAAGAGGGAAACCAGGAGTGTTTATGACATGAATGTAAAAAAGAAAAAAAAGAGAGAAAGTCTTCTAAGAAAGAAGAAGTCATGTCCTGTGTCCTGTAAAGCTGAACATAGCACCTTCTTTCAGTGTCAGGAAGCTTTCCCTAAAGATCATTCTTTTTACTTCTGTATCATTTATCTTCTCTGTATTGGATCCTTCCAACCTTCACTTAAATGTGCTCAAATTTTTCCTCTCAAAAACAAAAACTAAACCAAACCAAAATAAAAACCCACAAATTTCTCCCCAAACTCCAGATCCAGCAATTTCCCCAGCCCTCAATATTTCAGTCACTTCCAAGAGCAGTCTAAATGCTCTGGTTCCTGGTTTGTTGTTTTTGTTTTTGAATCACCAAGGCCGTTCTTAATCTACTTACTTGAGTTGCGATTCTTTCAGTAGCAAGTTACTAAATGCCCAGCTAACAGTTACTTTCAAATGAAGATTAATATTTCTATGTAAGAAGAAAGCTGCATGTTTAATTGAACAGTTCAGGGATGTTCATGCTCTGTGATCTTGACTTTCCCCTCATGGTTCAAAGGCATCTGCAGCAGTTCTAAGGATACTTCCTCACACAACATGTTTTTTATCTCTCACTCTTCTGCATTTCATTAAGGAAGAAAAAGCTTTCAAGAAACCACCAGCATAGGTTACTCAGGTTCTACTGGCCAATACTGGAACACATTCTCTAGCAGCAAGGGAGGCGAGGAAAGCAAGGCTGTAGCATCTTCAGCTTCCAGAGTGGGAGACAGACGCTGTCAACAAGAAAGAAGAGGGAATGGCTGTTAGGTGGTCAATAGAACTGTGTCTGCCATGCTACTCCACTATTACTTCCACCATATCCTGCCACCAAAGAGCTCTCACATCGGTGTGTGATGAGAGCTTTAAGGTAGTTTTTAATTTTTATTTTATTTGACTTCCTTTCTTTTTAGAAAAAGCTTGTTCTCTTAGATTCAGGGACACCACACACTTCTGGATTTCTTCCTCATATGTCTACTTCTCAGTGGCTTCCCAGTGTTCTTAGTATAGACCCAAATCCCTATTCTAGCCTAGTAGCCTATGCATGTTTCATGTCCAGATCCCTTACTATTCCAGCTCTGCAAAGCACCAATATCACCCCATGGTCTCTGCTCTACAGCCACACATATCTGCTTTCAGACAGTTGAACTGTGCCGTCTGCCTTAGGGTCTTCTACGTGCTCTTCAGTCTTTTCCCTTGGAATCTTTCCCATGCCTGCATTAGTTTATGCCTGTCTATCTTCCAATTTCAGTTCAAAAGTCACTTCAGGGAATTATCTCCTAATTCCTTCCATCTGACATGCCCGATGCTGCACCCCTTTTTCAATTTTGTAGTTTCCTATACTTTTCCTTTGTTATATTCATCAGTTTGTATATTTATTAGATTACCAATGAATGCCTATCTCCTTCACTAAACTACGTGATCTTTTAGCAGTATCTGTTTTGTTCGCCTTTTTATTTTTAATACTCAGCTCATTGCTTAACTCAGTTGATTAAAATATAGTGAATTAATGACTGAATGAATGAATTTCAATGTGTCCTGCCAATTAGCTACACCCATAAGTCTAATTTTCTATTTCTGCTTTGCTGGGGATTAAACAAATCTACAACTGCTTTTGTGTATGTGTATGTGTGTGTACACATGCACATGTGCAGGTGTGGAAATCATAGCAAATAGTCTTGGAAAGAATGACTGGGAACTCTCTTGTAACTAATGCACAAACTCTGTGACATTTATGTGGTTAATCAGAAGCCTTGTATGCTAATTTTTTGGTTCTTGAGTTTCTTATGGTAAGCAGAGATTGACCAATAGGCGAATTCTAGATCAATGGGATATTATTTAATTTCTTGTTAAAAATAAGATCATGGGGAATTATGGAAAACTTTCTGTGCTCATATTTTTTTCTAATAACTTAAATAATCTGAAGAAATTAATGTCTGGTTGCACTTAAAGAAGAAAAACCATTGCCATAACTGTAGTTTTGATAACTTTATGCTATAATGATAACTTTATGCATACATAGACCCTTCTCAAGAGAGTTGTTCAGGGATAAACAATCTGTGTGGATAGATGTGAGTGAGAGACAAGTCCTAAATAATTTGGATTTAAGCACCATAATAGCACTTTTTGTAAGGTTGTTACATACATATTTTCAGTTTATTTAAAAAGAAATTATAGTCAAGTATCTTATTTATAAAGCATTACTGGGAATTTTTGAGATTTTATTTAAAATAAAACATCAATGAGAAGCAATTGTTTTTCTAGAAAATATAGATTAAAGTGGGCAATGCAGACTTTTTTTTTGCAATGAGAATTCTTAGATATACACCCTAAACAGTAATTTTAAAAATCAATATTAACCAATATATCAACCCATATTTAGAAAACTACTAGTGTAGGCTAGGCACTGTAGTAATAAGTGCTGATGGCAAGTTTCAGAGTTGGAATATGTATTTTTATAAATCATTAGGATTTTTTATGTGCTATAATTGCCCTTTGGACTTATAACAGTGTATTATAGGTAGTCTTAGTTATTTGTGAAATCCCCCTACGATAGATGAAAGCAGACCAAAAGAAAGAACAAAACAATATTAAATTAAATGAGCCAGCATGTTTCATAGCTAAGGCAACCATGGTCTCCAGGAAAATTTTAAGCCTAGAGTGGGCTTAGTGCTTCATTTAGGAGAACAGACATATGTAAAATGATAATTATAGTAGTAAAATGAAACTATTCTTGGTCCTCTTTTTCAAACATGGCATCCCTTCTTCCCGTAATAGTTCAATCAACTAAGATTGAACTATTAAACTGTTGGATGTTGTGACCCAAATATCACCTTAGAGCTCAAGAAGTCAAGGCATATTTTATTGGTTTTTCTTGGGAACCAAAATGGGTAGCAGTACCAATCAGTAGGATCAGCAATCAACCGCTTGGTTTCTTTGCATTTGTATTATTTGCCAAAAATTAGATGTGGTCTATATTGCAGAATTTTTATTTTCCTGGCACAGACAAAAGTTGGATCTACAAAGGGTAAAGAAATTTTGATTTAGTTATAATCAGTTTTTATAGTGTCTACATGACAATAAAAAAAAAGAAGTGTTCAGGGATAAACAATCTGTGTCGATAGACATTGGTCCCAGGTGACTCTGATATTCCTGCAGCGAAAAGAACTGTCTAGGAATTTTCTCTCTCTCCAAACCAAAAGCACAGTTCTGTCCATTCTGCAACCATCTTAGAGTTGGGTTTGACAGGGACTTAGGCTGTTTCTCCAGAGACATCTAAAGAGCATCTCACATGAGGATGAATCAGAGAGAAAGACAGGAGTATGGAGAGACAGGAGTTTACTCTAGAAATTATTGAGTGCCAGGGAGGTCCATTATAAGCAACTCAGATCATCTCTCAGTCAACTCCAAGCAATTAACACCTATATGAGCTTTGATGTAAGGAAATCAATCAAACAGATTGAACTGTCTACGCATGGCTGAAATCCATGATTCTGAATTAAAAGGGTGGTAAAATACCAAATTCAGTTAGAGCTTTTAGTGAGCACTTGGGGAATTTTACCTTGTAGTTAACCGTATGGTATACAGTCCTCCTGGGAATATATAGGCTCCTGGGTACACTTGTTCCTCCCACCTCATTTATGTCCATTTTTTATTTTTTTCAGCCCTAGCAATAGTCAGACATTGTGCTGAGTTTTACATGGACCACATCATTTAATTGACAAATGGGGAAGATTCTAATATCATGACCATTATATAGATGTGGAAACTGAGGCTTACAAAGGTTAACTGACAATGAGAACATCCCATGACCCATGACCCATACCTGCCTTTCAGCATAGCACCATATCATACATGTTATAGGCCTTCATTACATATTTGAGGAGTAGAATGACATCTCAAAAGTCACCATTAGACTATTCTTTTAATTTTCAAGTTGGTTTTAGTGTTGTTCTAGAAACATTTGTGATTTAGTCCATAAATGTTATCAAACCATGGGCTGCACATTCACAAAAGAAACTAGACAGATTCTCCCTCCATGTGATGTTTTCTTTATACGTTGAAAGTATACTATAATAGTCCATGAAAAAAATCTCTCTCCGTCCCTTGCTGCTCCTTCCTTCTCTTCACCTATTGTTTTAAATTTTCTTTACCCATGTAGGTTACATGTCTTACCACTTATTAGTTGGGTGAATTTGTTCAGTGCCTCAGTTCTTCACCCGTCAAGTGGTATAAGAATAATACTTCATGGCATAGCTGTACAAAATAAATCAGATAAAGCATGTAAAGTTGTGCTTCTCAGACTATGGTGAAAGAATGTTTTTGATACGACCATCGTCCTTCAGGAAAAATTAAAGGATAAATCCAAAGTTTGTATGATGAGCTTTAGCAGATGATGTAGCTTTGTCAAATTGTTATAAATCTCGAAGCTAACTCTCATTTCTGTACTTGTCTTATTGCAAACTGATGGGGAGTAATTCACTGAATGGCAGTAGTCCACTGGCCCTGTTTTAAGGAACACCGATGGAAAGCCCCAAAAAGAGTACCACACACATATTTAATGCTCAGTAAGTAGTTGCATTTCCACTGAAAACAAGCAGGGTTCCAGTGACACTCTCAGTGCCTTTCTTGTCTGGAGTTCTAGAATTTTTGCTAGAGGTCTGTGACTCTATCTGTATCACCATGCATCAGTATTATTAACTATCCTGAATAATTAAAACTCCACTTTCACTAATAAGGATCATCTTGCTCAAAAACAACAGTAGAACATTATTCATTCTACATAATTTGAAAATAAATCAATACAAAATATAAATCAAAGTGTGCTTTACCCAATTGCATTCAGAAGTTTCCACATCCCACACTTTCTCCACCCTTGAAATCCCCAATTTATCTCCAATTTTTTTCTCAGTTCTCTTCAGGACAAATCTATTAGTCTTGCTGGCCTAGTCTCCTCATAATAATTTACATTGGGTACATTCAGTTCCACATTCCAACCATAACCACAAATGTTACCATTCCCTAGGATGTTTTCTTATAGCTTTTCTGCCAATTAGTATTCATTTATTATTGTTGTTACTATTAATTTTACCATCATCATCTTTGTCATCATTGAATTGACTTCTGACTCACTTCCTCTGAGAAATTATCTTGACTAACTTCAGCTCCTGACAGCCTGTCAACTACATATCTGTGTGTAGCTAGATTTTCTTTTAATATATCAAGCAAAACAACATATCACAACAGATTGAATGCAGAAGCACACATGGGAATCCAGCTGTCTTATATTAACCCGGCATTAAAGACACTTGAAAAAGTGTAAAGAAACATCGTTCTTCTCACCGAATAGTTTTGTTTTTGAAAATATTCCTTTACATAGAATATATTGTTAATATTAATATGTAATGGATTCATTATTGTTATTTAAAGATGAAGCAGTAAATATTTTAAATATTCTTTTATGGTAAATATACATGCTACATCCTATATAGAGAAAAAATTAAAGTACTCCATGATTTTTAAGAGTCTAAAAAGTCTAGAGCTCTAAAAAGTTTGAGAACTATTGCTTTAGGGATTAATAGAAGGGGCATTTTGTTATTATACATCTGCACATACTTTCTATTTTCATAAGTAATAATGAATATTTACTGAGAGTCTGCTATAGAGCAGCATGTTATGTACATTATCTCTGATCCACATAGTGATACTGTAAATTAGCTTTCTTATTCTAATTTTATAGCTGTGGGAACTGGGCTTTACAGAAATTAAGGAGCCCCCAAGTTTTCCCAGAAACTGAGTGGTAGAGTCAGACTTCCGCTTGCCTCCAAATCCCTAGTGTCTTTTTTACTGTTTAACAGTATCTTTCATAAATGCATATTATTCTTAAAACCAGTTCCTATAGCATCAGTTACAATTCTATACACAAATAGTTAATGAACAAAATGATTATTGAATAGATATGGACAGCTGTTTTTCAGAAACACTTAAAGGCAAAGGTTAATCTTCAAATGACCTGTTTGTATTTAGAACTATTATTTTTCAAAATTATTTTCAGTTCTGGATTGCCTCCTATAGACAGTAGAATATTGGTTTTGAAATCATTAGGTTTCAAAGAATGAATACAGTTCATACAACTTCTACTTAAAGTAAGCTTTCAAAGCTTTATTCTGTATTAATTCACCTGTAGATGCTTAACTTGATCTGAAAACATTTCATAATTCCACTTGCTGATAATATGCTTAGTCATTTCATGCAGAGGAGTTAACATTTTCAAAGTTATCATGGCATAATTAGGCTTTGTTCAATTAACGGGCCTGCTGCCATGTTTGCAGGGTGCTGTGTCCTATAACTCAGGAAGCTGACACAGCGTCACAGAGGATGCTGGCTTTGGTAGATTGAGCCAACAATGAGTACATACTATGCAGGAAAACAACAACAACAACAACAGAACAAATGATTGATACTATTTTTTCCTGAGAACTTCTTGGAGGAAGGAGCTCTACAGGACTACTAATTCGTCTTGTAGCAACAGTAAATTAACTTTGTGCTGGGAAGAATCATGGTAGGTGTGACCTACCAGGGCAGCTGGGAGAAGAGAAACACTACAAACTTGAATCAGAAAACAAAACAAAAGAAAATAAAACAAAACAAAAACATAGGAGTCATCTGGGGAAAGAAATTTGTAAGAAAGATACAAAATTTAGTTTTAGTCAAATTTGATGTACAGGCTTGACTTTCAAATAGAAATGTCAAGTAGATAGTTAGAAATCTCTGACTGAGCTGAGGGAAAGAACAGGATGGAATTTATAGACGTGAATGTTTTGGATTCGAGGTGAGAGATGAAGCCATACTATTTTGGGGGGAATGGAAATTGCTGAGAAATAAGCTTAAAGAGATGATTGCTAAACCTTGTACAAATACTATGTTAGACTGAAAAATGAAGAGAAAAAACAAGGCAAGAATGGCAACAACAACCAAAAATGTGGTAGAACATCAAGTGCCTCCAAGGCCTAGTGAGAAAGAAGTTTCAGAAAAGAATATTCTATCAACAGTATAAAATATTCCAGAGAAGGTGGAATAAAGAAAGGGAAAAAATTAATTGTGTTTGTTAATAAAAAGGTCATTGGTGACTGGTAAATTGTTGGTGTAGGAATTAGATCCTGACAATAAACATGAGAATAGAAATAAGAAGATCGTTTAAGGCACTAATGGAAAGAAAACAATTACAAATAAAGAGATGAAAACAAACATATAAGGTTTTAGAGAAGACTGGTAGGTGAAGTGAGGATGGTGCATACAGTGTTCCCCCAAAAATAAGACCTAGCCGGGACAATCAACTCTAATGTGTCTTTTGTAGCAAAAATTAATAGAAGACCCGGTCTTATTTTACTGTAATATAAGACCGGGTCTTTAATATAATATTTAATACAATATAATATAATATGTATAATACCAGATCTGATATTAATTTTTACTTCAAAAGGTGCGTTAGAGCTGATTGTCTGGCTAGGTCTTATTTTCGTGGAAACTTGGTAGATGACAGAAAAGTTTCATCTTTAGGTTGTCAAGTAAACATATGAAACAATTCATTGAGCACCTGTGGTATATAAGCTCTGTTTTAGGTGCTTAGATTATACCAATGACCAATTTAACCCCAAATCTCTATGCTGCAAAGCTTGACATCTTTTTTGAGTTCTTAACAAGTTCCTGGCCTTGGGATAATTAAGCACCAAAGAAGAATCATATTGTTTTGTATACGCAGTGGTGTGCAAGTAAACTGGCTAACAGGAGCGGGGTGGGGGGGGGAAGAATAAAAAATAAAAAAAGCTCCAATGTAGTAGTGTTTGAGAGCTTCCTAGGGGCAAATATTTACATTATGGCCAATTTCTAGCTATAACATGATACCATTGGTACAGATTGGGAAAGAATGGCTGCCGCCAGCCAGTAAGAGTCAGCTCCAGTATACCACTGTTCTGGCATGTCTTGTTTTGTGTTCTAGGTATATTAACATATGTCTGACTTTACTTGATTTATTTGTAAATTGGAAAAAATGTTTTACAATTATTATGAGGAGAGAGTTTATTGTTTAAAAGTTTTGATGTAACCAAAAGCAGAAGAAATTCAAGCTATCAAAAAATTGCCGTAAGTGGTAGATATTTATATGTGAAAACAATTTTAAATCTAAATGTGAAAAACAACAGACAATTGAAAAAATAAACTCACAGATGGTAGACAACTTTTAGAAATACTGTAATAACACCTCACTTATCTAACATCATCAGGGAATGAGCTGTTTCACATAAGTGAATTTTCCTATTAAATAAAACTTTCAAATTTAAGCACAAGCACTTTTTAATTTTAAACAAGTTTATATGGAATCTTTTCAAAAATGGATTAGAAAATTTCCTGCCTTCTTTATTTTTGTAACATATATTTTGAGTTTAAAAATAATACAAGATCATTATGTAACATTTTAAAATAGGGACACATAAAGGAGAAAATTAAAGTCTATTTCTAATCCCATCATCTAGAAAGAATTAATATTATGTTGCCTTATTTCCTTTCCATCTTCTTATTTGCATTTATATTTTTAAAAAGTTAAAATATTTTGTATCAAGCATATGTCACATAAATTTATTTGTGAGCATTTTTCAACATCATTATTCTTGGAAAATAAGAATAATGGCTGCATAAAATTTCATTAAATGGATATATTAGAATTATTTTAAATCTATACATAGTTTTAGTCATTTAGGTTGTTTCAATTTTTTCATAATTACAGTATGTTGCAATGCATAATCTCATATACTCTGTGCATCTTTGACATTTCTTTTATATTATTATTAAAATTTGTTGGGGTGACAATGTTCAACAAACTAGATTTCAAGGGTACAATTCTATAATACATCATCTATATATTGCATTATGTGTTCACCACCCAGAGTCAGTTCTCCTTCCATCACCATATATTTGACCCCATTTACCCTTTTCTACAATCTCCCCAACCCCCTTACCCTCTGGTAACCACTAAACTGTTGTATGTGTCTATGAGTTCTTGTTTCTTTATTTGTTTTGTTTCTTTGTTGACTTCAGTTTTTTATACCACATATGAGTGAAGTCTTATGGTTCTCGACTTTTTCTTTCTGCCTTATCTCACTTAGTATAATAATCTCAAGATCCATTCGTGTTGTCGCAAATGGCAGTAATTCATCTTCTGTTATGGCCGAGTAGTATTCTATTGTGTATGTATACCATTTCTTCTTTATCCAGTCATCTATCGAAGGACACTTTGGTTGTTATGAATTGGAAGAATTGACATTTCTAATAATAAATTCCTGGAAGTGGAATGAGTGGGTCAAAAGATAAGGTTATCTTATCTTTTAGTTCAATTGGTCAAATTTTAGTACAAATTGGTCAAATTTTGACTTCAGAAAGATTATGATAATACTTTTATAAGAAATGTATCAGTACCCATTTCTCTGTGTTCTTGACATCAGCAAGTATTGACATTTTGCCATTGTTTTCAAACCATGTGCTGTATGTCATAATGACTGAGAGTCATCATCATGTATATAAGTGAGATAAATGAGATAATGTAGGCAAAAGACATAAACACTCCTTGGCACATAGTAATTATTTAGTAAATAGCTAAAATAGGTCACAGTTGTGGGTCGACACAAAACAGGTTTATTCACATTTCAGTATGACAATGAGACATCTGCTCCATGCAGTCATTCAGGGATCCAGGGTTCTTCTATGTATTGGCTGCACCATCTTTTAGGGTGATGTCAATTAGTTCATTCAGAATCCTTCTTCCCCCCACCCCTTTTTCCCAGCTTCATTGAGCTATAACTGACATACAACATTTTGTAAGTTTAAGGTGTACAATATTATGATTTAATACACGAATATATTGTGACATGGTTACCACAATAATGTTACTTAACCCCTCCATTATCTGACATAATTACTTTGTGTGGTGTGTGTGTGTGTGTGTGTGTGTATGTGTGTGTTCGAACATTTAAAATCTTGTCTCTCAACAACTTTAAATATATAATACTGTATTGTTAACTATAGTCACCATTCTGTATGATGCACCTATAATAAGTGAATTCAGTCAACACAATTTCATGTTATAGTTGCAAAAAATAGAAATAAAATTTGTTATGTGTTATCCACTGCAATTGAATTAAAATTAGTGTAGAATAGGAAAATTCACTATGAGTTCTGAAATAGAGGAACTGATGTGATTTTTTTGTTGTTGTCGTTTGACTAGAGTATGGTAGAAAGGCCTACTTCTAATTTAATTGCTACTAGATGTGTGGTCTTCATCTGAAAATGTCTCCATCATAAGTTTGTTAGGCTTCAGTATTCAGAAGAAATAAAAATGTTATCAAAATTTAAAGTAATACTACTAATGTTAATACACTATTTATACTTTTTGTCAAGCCTTAATTTTTAATCATCCAATTTTTCTAGCTGCTGCTGGTTTGGATATATTTCACACAAAACTGTAATAATTTATTCTTGATACTTCAATGGATAATGCACCTTTAAAATAATTACTAAAATATCTCTCCAAAGAGAGTAACTTTGTCAATTCCAACTAGACCTTTGATCACAAGTATGCCACTGAAACATAGCAATACCTCTCAGGTTGTCAATTAGTTCTCTTACTCCCAGTTAATTAATGGTTGCCTCCTCTTCTCTAATGGTTCCTGAGGAAGCAGTCCCATTACGGGGGCTGTTGCACATTTAGTTGGCCAATTAATAACTATGTCATTTCAAAATGTTTCTTGGCTTGTAGTACTGGTACCCATAACCTTTAAATATTTGGGAAAATATTTCTAGGGTAGCTGAATTGGAACAGGCATGTAGGGGATGTGTGTGAAACAGAATTAAGTCTTAAAAATGTTAGTATACATAGTTTTAAAAATGTTTTTATAAGGAATTCAATGGCATTTAGCACAGTCACAATGTTGTACAACTACTGCCTCAAACTAGTTCTAAAACATTTTTATTACTCCAAAGCAAAACCCCTTACCCATTAAACAATTTGTCCCCAACCCTCCTTCCCTCCACACCGTGGCAACCACCAGTCTGAATTCTGTGCTTCAAAAAACTTTATTTGGAAATAATTTGAAACATATGAAAAGTTGCAAAATAAAAATAGTGCCAAGACACCTATATACACTTTATCAAGATTCCCCTCTTGTTAACGTTTTATCCCTTTTGCCTCCCTCATTATCTATAAAATTATTTTAATTGTATATTAATTGTAGGTATATTTATTTATATATAATTGTATATGTATATAGGCATAAGTCTTTTCTAAACCATTTTGAGGGTGACTGTGGACATCTTTGTGGTCTGGACAGAATAAACTTTAGAATGGCTTGTCTTCTTCCATAAGCCACCATGGCTGTGTTTTCAGTCTCCTGGCCCACATATGCTGTAGTTCCCTAACTTGTCATCAGCTCCACCCACACAGAACTGTGTCTGATTGCTTGTGTCTTGCATCATTTTTCTGGGGATTTCTTTCTGCAAATATAGCCACCTCTTTATCTCTTTGTGAAAGGTATCCATGACTCATCTTAAATATGGACTTTTGTTATGGCTTCCTTGACCTCTTCCCCATTCCTAACACATAGCATTTGTAACATAGGAATTGGGAGCATGGATTTATCTAATTGAATCATGCATCTGTCACTTTTCAGCTGTATGAATTCATCATTTTCCTTGTCTTTTCTTCTGCTACTCACCTGTAAAGTGAGAAGAATAATGGTATCCACCTCTTGAAGCTGTTATAGGATTAAATGAGATAACATTTCTAAGTACCCAAAACAGTCTGTAGAAAAATAGTAATAACATGTTAACTACAGTTTTTGTAGGACACAGCTGAGTATATTTTGATTAGTTGTGCATATGTCAGTCTCCCATGGCAGATTATGAACTTCTTAGCATTTAAAACCCTTGTTTATTCATCTTCACATCTGCAGCCCAGCCTTAAGTGGAGTTTACTTTTGAATAATAAATACTGTTTTTTCTATAGGTAATGCCCTTTAGACAGAGTAGATTACAAGAGGCATCTCAAAGTGACACATTAAACAAAGGTGAAATCTGCACTGAGCAGTCTTTAGCTTGTAACTGCTTATGTAATCTGCAATGAACAAATACGAATTCTAACTTTTTTCTAGGGAAAAAGAAAAATCATGTGAAAGCATAAGTTGAATTTCAAAAAAAAAAAATATAAGAAAAGCCCTTGTCGTTTTAGAAATTTATTGAAGGAAGACATCATACTGCTGGGAACCAACAGAAGTTGGTTCAAGTCAGCCTCAAGGAAATAAAGGTAATTTCTAGGAAATGATTCAAGTGCAGTGAAGGAGGCCGAAAAGTGAAGGAGACAGACTGCAAGGAAACGTATCCATTAGAATAAAAATCCACAATAAACCAATAATAGTTCAGAATCAGATACTTACTAGTGTCAAAATTTATCATAGATATATTATTATAGTTTTCTAGGGTGGTGGTCATGAGGTATTACAAACCAGGTGTTTAAACAACAGAAATGTATTAGCTCTAGAGGCTGGAAGATCAATGTGTCAGCAGGTTTGGTTCCTTCTGAGGGCTGTGAGGAAGAATCTGCTCCATGCCTTTCTTTTAGCTTCTGGTGGTTTGCTCACCATCTGCGGTGTTCCTTGGCTTGCAGGTGCAGCACCCCGATCGATCTCTGCCTTTGTGCTCACCTGGCATTTTCTGTGTGTGTGTTTTATGTCTAAAATTCCCTTGTTCATATTGGATTAGGGAACTAACTTACTCTAATATGACTTCATGTTAATTACGTTTGCAAGGCCCCCCATTTCCAAACAAGTTCACATTCTGAGATGCTGAGTGTTAGGACTTCAACAGGCAAAATTTGGTGGGACATCATCAACCCATACCAATAGACTTTAGAGAATGAAAAGTTCTCTAAAGTTTGTGAAAAGTTTGTTAAAAGTAGAATTTCAATGTATGTGATCTTGTTTTTCTACTGCTCCTCCAGTGACATTGTTTTTGATGCTGGCTTACAGAACTTAAGTGATAAGAATAAACAAATTTAATGTTTCTAAAATTGTGTCTATGATACTTGGTATTCCTGTGCCCTGGAGAAATTTCCTATCCAAATAGTTAGGTTTATGATTGCTTAGAGATCATGAACCTGAACTTTGCTGAAGCAGGCAGATTTGCAAATTTTAGCAGTGTTGGCATTCCAAGAAAAAAGGTAATGAATTCCAGCTTCCAGAAATTCAAATCTGATTATTAATTCAGAAGTGTTTGGAATTAATTTAAAATTCACCAGAAATAAAATATTTAGGGTAGCTGTGGAGGTAGCATAGAATTTAGGGACTTAGGGAACATGCAATTTTTCTCTTAAGAAAGGATGATTATATCCAAAGTAAAGAACGCAGTATTCTTAGTCCCTAAACACAGAAAGAGGATGCTGGTTACTTTACAGTATAAGATAAATTTGAAAATGCTTAGCTTTTTACTGTGCCCTTAAAATTTCACCATGAAGTTAAAATTATCTCTCTTTCTTCTTCCTTTTTTTCTTGTTACTACAAAGAAAAATCTCCTGTCTTTTCTATATTTCATCCTTATTCATGTCTTTATGAATAATCTCATTGTTTTACCTTAAATCTTCCCCTATAAGAAGGTTTATATTTGAGCCTTACAGGAAATGATATTCTTTGCCCAGAAAGGATATTTCAAGATTTGCTTTTAGGAATTATGTTAAACAGTTAAAATGGAGAATAGCTTCATTAAATGAATTGTATTTGAGTTAAACTTGAGGAACTCACAGTATCTAGCATTTTACCTTGAGTAGTGGAATGTACTAAGATCACCAACCCCCTTGGATTTATTCAATATTTTTGGCTAAAAATTAATATTTTGCTCTTTTATTATTGTTAATAAAGGAATCGTCTAACCCGGAATGTGAACACATAAAAAATGTCAGAAGGACACAAGTTCCTGGAGAATTTAATTCCTGTGTCTACAGTATCTTGTTCTTAGCATTTTTCAATCAACTTAAACAAAATTTATTGTTTAAACAGTGTCAAGGCATTTTTGTTCAACTCTGAGTATTTGACCCAAATAGGAGAGCAAGTTGATTTTATCTGTCCTCTCAGGAACATTTTTGTCTTGATAGATCTCTTACCATGAATGATTAAACAAGGCTGGATTATAAATTCCATCAAAAACACAATATCTCAGACAATAGTATTTATTTGACTAGACAGATATACTGAGGAAGCAAATCGACCAATTCTAAATAAAGTTGACTTTCAAATGTATAGTATGAGGAATTTTTCATATAATGAAAAATCAAAATTATTGATTGCAAGAGTCAGTAAACACAGACCAGAAAACCGTAAAAGGTTCAGATCCTTCCTCATCTTAAGATTTCCTATTAAAAATGTAGATATCTCTAAATTCATGAATTTAAGTTATTACAAAGTAAAAGAAATACAAAAATACTGTATTGATAATTACTGCAAATTGAGTATCTGCACCTAGGTAATGAAACAAAACTTCGAAGAAGACACTGTTTTCTGGGTTCATTTTGATTGTTAGCAATTGGTTTAAAAGTAAGGATTAATTCCCCACTGTGGAAAATGAGCATTGAAATTCTGTAAATACAAATTTACAGAAAAGATGTTTGTAGTAAATTCAACTTTCTCTGCTTTGACCTTCAAATATGGACCGTGAGTTCCAGGGAGAAAGAGTTATGAACGTGAAACTTTAGTGCAATAATTTCCATTTAAGGAATTTAAACTTTGAGTAGTACTACTCCTCTCGAAAGTGACAACATGGTCTCTTCCAGAAAACTCTCTCCCTCTTCCCCTTCAGTTTTCCCACTTCCAATTATCTGTTTGTAAATAGAAATATTATATAATAAAATAATGGATTTCTTTTTGTGTTAGGTAATAATTCCTAGGATACTTTAATGTGTGCATTCCATATTGAGTTCCTAAAGAAATATTCTTAAGTCGGCTTCTCAGCATCTTTTTATTGGTCAGAAGGACAAGCCTGCTGTGTGCTCTACAGTTGCTGAGATGCCAGCAGGCTCATAACCCAGCACTCCCTTTAAGGAGGTGGCAGATTTTTCTCCCTCTGAAAATGAAGAATGCTGGTCTCTGTAGCAATTTGGCACAAGATTGCCTTTCCCTTAAAAAATTTCTTCTGGTAGCAGCAGAAAAAGTGCCACTGTTAGCCTCAGACCTAGAACAAACTGAAAATAAAATATGCTGTTAACCTAGGCTAGGTCTCTAATGAAGTTTATAGCCCTGTGGGTAATTTTTCTTCTTTTCCTCCTTTGCCACTTCTCCTCTTCCTCCTTCTCCTTATTCATCGTCTTCTTCCTTTGAAGTTTAGTTTGTCTTTTTTGGGAACTACCCTCAGCTAGCATGAGATAGGATACTTAGGACTTTATAAAAGAATTTCCTTCTTTTACTTGGAAACAAACAAAATAAACCTGAATCAATACCTGATTTAACAAACGGTTCTGGAATGTATACATTGGAAAAAGTGCCAAATAT
The DNA here is from genome assembly GCF_964194185.1 of Rhinolophus hipposideros. Taxonomy (NCBI): domain Eukaryota; kingdom Metazoa; phylum Chordata; class Mammalia; order Chiroptera; family Rhinolophidae; genus Rhinolophus; species Rhinolophus hipposideros. The sequence goes on along the minus strand of NC_138048.1, from coordinate 70,798,077 downwards.
TCTGTGGAATATTGCATCATCCCCCCCAAATTAATTCTAATTCATTTTCTTTAAAGTATCTATATTAATAGATATAGATATGTCCCTATAGGTATAGATATGGATGATACATATCCACATATGAATATGTAAAGTAAATATCTGCACATATAAATATGAATTATTTAAATGAAAATTTCAAATTTATGTATAAGAACATGACAGAAAGACTTGAGAGCCAGTTGCCTAATGTAATATTTTAGAAAATTTTCTGTCATAGTTTGATTAATATAGACATACTGATTGTCACAGTTTTTCTTGGTTACTTTAAACATAAAATATACACATTATCTATTTTAAGTTCTCATGAAACAGCAAAAGGTATGCCTAGCAAGTAAATATGGTTTTTGATATTCTGATATTATATAATCTAAAATAGTTTTCACATTATCTTAAATGCAGTATCAAATTTACTGAAGTAAACTCACACCCTGGCTAATTGGTATTCTAAAAAAGAATAGAGAATAAGAATACTTTATTTTGAACTGATTAATTTAGACTTTTAAGTCATCAACTGTATAATTAATCAAATTTGTGAAAAATGGTGTTTAGTTGCTCAAGTAATGTTACTGCAATAACTTAGTGTAGACAAAGCTATTTATATATGTAACAAGTTACATGTGTATAACGCTTTAAACTTTTTCCAAAGTTAATCACTCTGTTGTTTTCTGTTTAATCACTAAAATGCTTTAGCAATATAACTATAATCTCTGAGTGTATGTATGTGTATATATATATATATATATATATATATATATATATATATATATATGTGCATACATGCTTGCATACTTATATATATTCATTACTTAGCATCTGATTGCTCAACTCTCTTACATGACATTTAAAGATGTAGAGTTGTTTATTATTTTTATTTCCAAATCTCCAACAAAATTTAGGAATTAGAATAAGATGACCAAAAGCAAAACATCTTATATGGTACGCTAATTTGTGCTTCCAAGTCTGACTGCATATTAGAACACACCATTTTGGGAGCAGATACTACATCTACCGACCATCACATCCTCTGATTCTTCCATGATGACTAACATACAGTAGGAATTCAAAAAATATTTGTAGCATGCGTTAATGAATGATTGCTTAACTTAATGAACAGCAATTATTACTAATTATTCTTCAAGTGTCTGTTTCATCTTTTTTGACTAAGCACATTACTCTTAGAAAGATTGATACAATTTTGAAGTGATGTAAATACTTTAATCTTTGCATCTGAAACAGTTTCTAAAAGAGACCAACTGCTAAATGTTGTTAGACATTAGTTAATTGAGTCCATTTATTAACTAAATAAGCATTGTGCTTTAAAAGAATTGGCGTTCAGTCCAGCTAATGGAATAAAAGAAAGGGAGGAAGTCATTTTCTTCTTTGAGAAATTAGTGAAGTCAACATGGTGTTATGATATTTTATGACTGTAGTTCTCTGCCTCCAGTGTCGCATAAATATTGATTACTATAGAGTAGAGTGAGATAAGCTGGAGAATTACCTAAGGAGAAGGCCAAGAAGAGAATAAAAACCCCATGTGGCTGGAAGACATAATTCAACTCAGAAGCAAGCTGGTGTCTTTCTTTGCCCAGCAGAGTGCAGCCTGAGCAGGGATTGTCCAGTGAAGGTAGTAGTCAGGCTGTAAGTTGAGGATAGGTTTCCAGGGAGATATTAAAAAAGTCAACATTTTATAATAAGCTATATAAAAATGATCTTTCTTCTATTAACTGTATGTGGAAGAAAGGTTTGGATAAACTCAGTAGTGTAGCTTTTAGGAGTTAAAACAGGGAAGATAACTACATACATAATTATAAATCCATTTGTCATCAATTTGAAAAATTGCTCTAAAACTTTCTGGGATTTTTTTTTTTTTTTTTTTTTTTTGTGTGTGTGTGTGTGTGTGTGTGTGTGTGTGAGCCTGCTTGACGCAGGAGTGGGGGTTTCAGGAAGAATAAATGGGACGGTAGAAGCCTAGAGGCATAAGGAAATACTGAGCAGTTAGGGAACTGTGTAATAAGATGTCATTGGTGATAGAAGCAAGACTGAAGAAATAAGAAGGACCAGAATGTGAAAGGTCCTGTGTGCTAAAGTGAAGAATCTGTGCCTTGTCCATCATTAAAGTGAAGTGAAAAATTAAAATTGTATTTTGAAGGGTTATTTCGATACCTCTATGGAGGATGAGTGGGTGGAGCTTTACCAGAGATAGTGAAACAAGTAATAGAATATTTCAGTATGCTAGAAGAGGTAGAGTATTTATTTGCATGTAGAAGATGGAATACATAAGTCTTGATTATGGATTGATTGTGGATTGAGGAGAGGGAGAAATTTGAGGTGTTATCTGAGTTGTGGAAGCAATTGAATGGATGGTGGTGACATTAACCAAGATAAGGAAGGGAGGAGAAGTAACAGGTTGTGGGAGAGTGGGACGGATTTATGTTATGATCTGTTGAAGTTGAGGTATCTGTGTCACATCTAAGTGGAGTGAGCGCTGGCAGCCAGTTGGATTTACTGCTCGGAATTTAGGAGAGAGCTCTGGACTAGAAATGTTGCTTGAGTTTCAGTTACATATACGTGATAGGTGAAGCCATGGAAACTGAGATGAGGTCAAAAAAGAAACCCTAAATAATGATTCAATTTCAGGGATCAGCATGGAGAGGGAGCCCCTGAAGAGACCTGACATTGAATAATGAAAGAGGAAAAGCAAGGAGAGTGGAAGCATGGAAGCCAAAGGAAGAGTAAGTTTCCAGGAGTTAGTAATCAACAGTGTCATGTGTTGGAGATACGCCAAATAAAAGAAGGACAGAAAAGTGAAAACTGGATTGGGAAAATAGTATGTCAGTTTTGATTGCTGCGTAATGCTTTTCAACACAGTAAAAAGTGTTGAAACCAGTTGGGGGAGTAGAGGAAACAAGTGTAGAGTATCCTTTCAAGAAGCTTACTGTAAAGGAAAGAACAAAGAGAAGGGGGTAAATAGTGCAGAATATGCATGGAAGGTGTTTGAGTTTTTATATAAGAAAGACTGTGTTTACATGCAATAGAAAAAATATTGAGTTAGAAAGGCATCGTTTGAAGATTCAGAAAAGAAAGGCTATGATGAAATGATTTGGTAAAGCGAAGTTCCTGAGTAGGTGGAAGGTATGAAATCCAGAATAGAGATGGGTAAGAGTGACGATGACGAAGTAAGAGTAAGACAATAAAGGAGAGAGGAGAAGAGGGAAGAAAAGCAATTGATATGTACTATAAAATTCCAAACCAAATTTCACAAGCAGAAAAGGGAATTTATTGACTCTCATACTTGTGTGGTTCAAGGCTGGAATTGCCTTCTATAGGGCTAGATACAAGATTTGGTTCAGAGGGATTGGAGTATATTCTAGTGCTGCCATATATTGTTTGTGTGAGTGTAGGCAATTACTGTTCTCTGACCCTCTATTATTTTCTTTTCTCATTTGTACAAATGAAATGTGCAAAGCATGTGAATCCCAGAGCTGGCCACAAACTAGGTATTGTATTATGGATTTGCAGACTCAGAATCAGATGAATGACATTAAAGGGATATGGAAGACAAATGCCTGACCTGCTTCTTGGAAAAGAAATGAAGAATGGGTTTTCATTTGAAATTAATATCTAACCTTCATTGAACGGAAAATGTAAAATACACCACTTCCCTTTCTCCAGTTTTGAAATATATTAAAGACGAACCTGCTGTATTGGTGACGCTCTACACACATGCACACAGATTTGAATAAACCGATGGAGAATATAAGAAGAGGAATGTGTCCAAGATGTTACTCGTGGGGCCTGGAAAGATACTAAGTCAGATTTATAACAGTTACTTTCCCTATCTCATTACATTATTACCCAATCAAGGACATCAACAGGATTTTGTCTGATTAAATTGGTAGTAAATTTTCTGATTTATCAATAGAAAATCTAGATATTTGGCTACGTTGATACTTCTTGCTTTTAAATTATTCTACTTAATTAGTCACTCACATATCAAGGTCTCTACGCTCTTTGGATAATTGCTACTTGAATTTAGTAACTATAAAGCCTTTGAAACTACCTAGACTGTAGCCAAATTCCAAACTGTTTAGTTCATTTGTTCATCACAAGAGAAATAAAATAAGATTAACAAGGTATTAAATAATTAGTGCTTCATGAGCACAGAAAGCTCGTGTGTGTGTTTGTGTGTGTGTGTGTATGTGTGTACAAAAATCTTTGCATGTATTATGTGTCTGGCACTCTTCTAAATATGTCACATATGTTAACTCATTTAAATATTCACAACATGTCTTGAGATAGACATTAGTGCTTTTATTATTAGTCTAGTAGTAATATTCTGATTTTTCAAATGAGGAAACTGAGGCATAGAGAACTTGAATTCAAATCAAGTCACTCTCCGTCCAGAATCCTTGCTCGCAATAATGCAATAATTATGGTGCCAATATGTGCCATTTTAGAGAGGTTTTATGTTAAGAATTTTATTTTTTCTAGAATTGATAAGATTCAGTAGTGATTTACAACAGCTGAAGAAATAATTCTAGTGGAGTACCTCTTATTTTAAAATAGCATTTATTATTTTTCTGAGTGTAAAATAATATGAATCATCATGGAAAAGATAAAATAGAAATCAGTACACATAAACTATTATACAGAACTGAAAACTTACAAGTTTGGTCTATTTTGTTCTGGCCTTATTAAAATACTAAATTTTTATTTTATAAAATTTGGATCAAATTAAAAAAATCTTTATGTTTTGCTTTTTTCATTTAACATTTGATGAGAACCATATATGTTCCTATGTTCCTACATAGTCCTCAAATCAAGTTTTTTTTGGATATAACATTTTCATATGTGTGTGTCATGATATATTAAATAAGTCTTCTATTGTTGGATATTTTGTGAATCCAATATTTTACTATCTTAAATAACAATGATGATCATTGCTGTCCATTTTGAAAACAATTAAAGGTAGTTATTAGATGTAGAATAGTTCAATTAAAATACATGAAGAGTTTTAAGGCTCTTTGAAAGACACTCCCAAATTGGTCTCCAGAAAATTTATTCTGGTTTATACTCTCAACAACATAGTGTGAAAGTACCCATCTTATCACATCCTAATTAGCATGAGTATTTTCATTTTTAAAACATTTGGCACTTGGATAAGTGACAAAATTACATTTCTTTAATACTTAAATTTTTCTTTTTTTATATTTATAAGACAAAACACTTTTATGCTAGTCATTTTTATTTCTTTTGTGAATTGCAGAGTTCTTTTATTATTTATCTCTTCCTTATGAATTTATATAATGACTTTGTTTTTCAAATCCCTCTCCACTCTCCCTAAACTGTCAGTGGTCTTGGAATTTTGTCTGTGGTGACATCTGATGATGTTTCACTTGTATGTAATAAAATCAAGTCGCCTTTTATGTGTTATTTTTTATTTTGATGGCATAATTGGAAACGTCTTTCTTACTTTGAGATAATATTAATCTGCATACATTTTTAGTGTTTTTATGTTTTCATTTTTTATAATTAAACTTCAATACACCGGAATTTATCTTTTACATAAAGTGTGAGGAGGGCCTCACATTTCTTTCCAGAGTACTTTTAAAATTACTAATTTAACATGCAATACAGATATTTTCATATACAGTGCTGCATTTTTTCCCCCCACATGGATCTACCTGTCTCTTCTGGTTTTGATAATCTTTTATATTCCTAACCACCATCTCCCTAGTCTCCACACCTCCAATACACTACCAAAAATTTACTGGACATTTGTATAGGTTTTTCTTTCTAAATGAATTATAGAAACATTTTTCTATTTCCTCAAAATATCACAGGGATTTCAGTTTAAATATTGGTTTAATCCCTTGGTACTTTGAATGAGAACTATTGATTTTTATTGTTTCTCTCTGAGGCTATTTCAGGTAGAGTGGTCAGAAAAGGTTACTCTCTTCATCCCCCACCCCCATCCTTTTCCACTGGAGAGTAATACATTCTGTGAGGCAATCCTTATGGGGACAGGTTAGATGAGCCAGGCAGTCAGGGAGTGGGTGAACCACAGTGGGGGGAGAGTGAGATCAAACAACACAAAATCGTGGAAAGTCTATCCTGCTCCACAGAATAAATCCTCAGGTCAAGGCTTCACTCTCTGACCCTGAGGAGATGCAACGTTAGGGAAAACATCAGATGAGGGGACCCATAAACATAAATAAAATCACATCTAGCTGAATTTTAGAATTTCATTAAATAATAAATGTAGACATTAGCACAGTGCACATCACAGATGTTTTCAATGATAGCCATCACGGATATCTCCATGCCATTTATAGTTGGAGATATCTCAAATATTATTTTTACTTATTATTTTGAATTTGCAATAAGTACTAGTCTTGTAGCTATCATATTAAATGTTTTATTTTTTTAATTCACACATAGTACTGTATCATGCATTTTAAGAATACTTGTTGAATTTTAATTTAACTTCTTTCCTTTGTAATGCTGTATTTTATTTCATGTATTTGCAAATATTTTGAGATGAGATTTATAGTCTTCACCAGAATGTCAAAGAGGTTCATGATACACAAAGACACACAAAAGCTAAGAACCTTGTAATTATCAGTCTAGGGACTTGGAGCAAAAGTTGTGGATAAAATACTTCATATAAGGTAAAGGGGATCAAATATATGGTGATGGAAAGAACTGACTCTTGGTGGTGAACACACAATGTGATATATAGATGATGTAATACAGAATTGTACACTTGAAAACTATATAACTTTACTAACAATTGTCACCCCAATAAACTTTAAAAAAAAAGCTCATTAGTTCCCCTTCTGTTTTTTAATCCCTCCACATGTACCTGTTTCTGTACCACCCTTATGTACTCCTTGGATACCTGAACTTGAGCTGTGAGTCACTACAGCTCTTAGAGTCACATTTAGCTCAAGGAAACGACAAGAAAGGAGCAAACGTATAATTCTTATTGTTCTTTACTGTTTTTTCCTCCCACACTGGTGGCTGGCCTTCTCCTGCTCAAGCCGCATACCTGAGCAAAACAGTCCTCTTCAGATTTAAAGTTTCTGTTTTTTGTTTCTTTTCAAATAAACGCCTGATTTATCCTCTCTGTTGTAACTAATTGGCTAGTATGACAAATTTTAACTATGTTAAAATTGTCAAATTCAATTTTTGTTTTTGTCAATTTATCCTTATAATTCTCTCAAGGTTTTTAAATGTATTTTGTAACAATGCTATTGGGAACATACAGTCAAAATATTATTCTGTCTTCCTAGTGAACTGTTCTTTTTTATCGCTATGTAATTACTCGTTTTGCCTCTAATATTTCTTTTTGCCACAAAATAAATTTTCTTGAAATCAGTATAACTACACCACTTTTCCTTTCTGAGTATTTGCCTAATTTCTCCTTTTTCATTACTTTCTTTAATACTTTCTTTGTTATTATGTTTTAGTTGTTTCTTTTTTAAACATCATAGAGATGCCATTTTTTAATGTATTCTAAGAGTTTCTATCTCCGAACTGATGAGTTTATTTAATGTGTAATCATTATGGTTACTAATCCATTTCAATTTCTTCAATTTTACCTTATGTACTCTATAATTACTAGTTTTATTTTATTTTGTTGCCTTTTTTTTCATTCTTCCCTGCCTTTCATTTGATGACATTTTCTTTGTTTTACTCGGTGTGTTTTATATTCTGTTTCTATTTTTCAGTGTTATACTTAAATTTTTATACATTTCTACTTGCCAAAATAGTGCCTACGTTAAACAATAACTGTACCCTCTTTTCTAAGAACATAAGTATGCTAGAATACTATTTAACTTTAATCACTACAACCTCACCATTTTGTGTGCTATAGTTTCAACTTGTTTTAGGATTTCAACTTGTTTTGGTACATGTAAACTTCTATAAGTCAATAAAGTGATATTTGAATGCAGAAAAAAAGTTATATGCAGAATGCAGATAAAAGTTATAAATGATAGCATTTGTTACCTTAGTATTTCCTATAGATTTGGATGTTTTCTGGGCAAGGTTAAAATTAGTGAGCATATTTGTATTTTATGTGTCTATTAAAATTATTAAATTATAAAGAGATTAGAATATAGTAATGAATTATTCATAATTACATAATGGATATAATTTATTGCCAATGGAGGATATTTTTAAACATATTAAATCAGAATCCATTGAAAATACTGTAATTCACTGCATAAGAGGGCTAACAGAAAAGTAGAATAGGTTGGAAGAACATAAAAGAAGGATAAAGGAACCAGTAAACTTTGATTAAATTATTTACACCAAATTATTAAACCTAATAATGTGAATAAATTGCTTTTTAGGCATTGAGCAATTAGACAACAACAATGGTATCTTTCTTTTGCCCTTGTTAGTAAAATATACAGAATTAAAAAAAAATATGCCCATGACTCTTAAGATAAATATACTTAATTTTTAAATTGTGGAGAGACAAATAAATTACTTAAGAAGATGATATCAACTCAAAGTAATAAAATATTCAAACAACATAGATAATGAACTATAGTTTTAAGCATAATCTTTCCATAATTCTCAGGAATTTTTTTCAATCATTCCATATTTTTCTGTCAATTACTTACAGTCTTTTGATTTGTTTTGTAAAAATAACTTAGTAGAAATGCAAATAATATTCTCCATATCTGGAAATTTAATTTTGCTAGTGCAACCCTCTGCTTTGGGCTTAAAATTTGGAATACTAATGTTCTAACATGGCAAATATTAGTATCTCCCTAAAAGTACTGGTAGAAGGAAATGTTTGGATCTTTTAGCCTATCCTCCAGCTGCGGGTTATTGTCGGAGGTCCCTGAGACATCTTATTATATTTCAATAAATATTTCTCAAGTAAAAAAAAATGAGAGCTCCATTTATTGAGTTTATGTTATATGCTATATTCTGTACTAAAGTTTTACGTATAGTAAATTTTATTTATTCCCTAATATATGCCTGTGGGATATTGTCAACCTCATTCTACAAATGAAGAAATTGAAGTTCAGCAACATTAAATATTATGCCCCAGGTCACACAGCTGCTGAGTCACTTGTCTGTGAATTCAATCCAGGCATGTTTATGAGGTATGAACCATAGTTTCTGCCTTCTGGATATGTGCCATATTTTGCCTAAGCAGTACAGGGATTCATTTTTACATGCTCCCTGGTCCAAAGAATACAAAATGGCATCATTTCAGCATCTGATAATAACCTACAATTTCTGTTAATCAGTTGAAACTGCTAATAAAAATGGGGATCGGTTACTCATTGCCTTCAGTGTACTCTTGCCTGTTGCAAATACATGTGGAATGGATGATGTACATGTTCTGTTTGTTTTTAATAATATTATGATAGATAACATTTTAAAGTATTTACCTTGTGCTAGGCAAATATACAAGTGTTTTATATGCATAAAATCTTTCAGTGCTTACAACAGCCATACAAAAATAGTATATTTATTACTCATATTTTATAGATGAGGAAATTGAGGCACAGTAAGGTTGATTACCTTATCTAGGTTTACACAACTAGTAAGTGGAAAACTAAAATTAACACTGAGACAATAAAACACAAGAATCTAGGTACTTAACCACTGCTCTATGATACAAATACACAACAGGAAAAGATGTAATACACACATAGTGAATTATTTAATTCAAATATATAACAAACAGTATTTTCTTGGGTTTACATTCTTATTGTTAAAAGTTTTTTCAAAGTTTCTAAAGATTTATAAAAGTTGAAAGGAAACTATAATAAACTTTCAGATAGTCACTTTCAGATACAACAATTACAGTATTCTTTCATCTCAAAATGATTGGTTATTCTGTAAAATGTTCTACAATCCAGATTTGTTTATTTCATTCCTGCGATTTTCTTTAACTTGTTCGTCAATCCCCTATTTCTCTTGACATCTTTGCCAATATTTAGTGTTACTAGTTGTATGTGTGTGTATGTTTGGTATTTTGTTGTTGTTTTGTTTAGGTGTAGGTAGTCAGTATATAGTTATAGTGGTATCATATTGTGGTTTTAATTTGACTTTGTCTCGTCTCCTGACTGAAGATGTTGAGCAATTTTACATGTGCTAATTGGCCGTTTGTGCATCTGCTTTAGTGAAGTTTATTTTTCAGGTCTTTTGCTAGTTTCTTTTATTGGTTATTTGTCTTTTTACTATTGAATTGTAGGTATTATTCCTGTGCCAGGTATGTTTTACACATATTTTTCTCAGTTTGTTTTCCTATTCATTTACGTAATAGTCTTTTTTTAATGAATAGAATTTTTGATTTGATGAAGTTCTAATATATATATATATGTAACATATATATATATATATATATATATATATATATATATATATATATATATATATACATATTCTTTTTTTCCCTCTTTTGGTTTGTTTTCTGTGACCTACCTAAGACACTTTTGACTACCTTCAAATTATGCAGACATTCTGCATGTTTCTCCAACAGCTTTTTTTTTAGATTTTATGTTTAAATATATAATTTTATATTTTTATATATGACATGAGACAGGGGCTGAGAGTCATTTTTCCCCCCATATGACTCTCCAGTTATTCCAGGACCATTTGATGAAAAGACTTTCCTGCTGTCATTTGATCACCTATACATATTTGTCAAATATCAGATGACTAGATAAGTGGAAATTTATTTCTGGGCTCATTAATCTGTTTCACTGATTGAGCTATTTGTCAATTATTATGCCAGTGCCATATAGTCTTGTTCACTGTAGCATTATTCTAACTCTTGAAGTCAGATAGTATAAATCCTCTAGCGTTGTTATTTACTAAATTGCTTTGACTGTGCTACATGTTTGCATTTCTATAGAAGTTTTATAAGCAGCTTGATAACTGTTTTAGCTGTCCAAAGTCGTCATACGTATACATTTTATAATCTGCTTGTCGATTTCTACAACAAAAGGCTGTAGGGATTTTATTACTAATTGTATTGAATCCATGCATTAATTTGGGAGAATAGATATATCTTTTAATTCATGAACATGGCATATTGCTCCATTTATTTTAGAACTTTAATTTCAGTCAGCAGTATTTTGTGGTTTTTATTGTCTTGCATAGATCTTCCATGTCTTTTGTTAAATTTATCTCTTAGTGTTTCATATAGTGATGCTATTGTAAATGAAATTGTTTTTAATTTTACTATCCAGTTTGTCATTAGCCTATATAACTGTAGTTTTTTATATTGACCATGTGTCTTGCTACTTTTTAAAAATCACTTTTTAGTCTAGCAGCTTTTTGATTGATGATTTATGGTTTTCTATGCAAATGATCATGGTGTCCATGAATAATATGTGTTTACGTCTTATTTGCCCATATATCTGGTTATATTAACTTTCCTTGCTTTAATTCGGTGACTAGGACTTCTGTAACAAACTGGCATAAAAATGGTAAAAAGCAGATTTTCTTGTTTTTTCTCCAATCTTAAGAGAAAGCATTCAGTCTTTCATAATTGAGTAGGTTATTACTGGCCATAGTTGTTTTTAAACAGCCTTAATCAAGTATGAGTTTATTATTTTTTACATAACAAGACTATCTGGGGGTATGCTTCTACTTGTATTTATTTAGCTAGCTGACTGTGCCAGAGCTATCTTCCATGTACATTCATTTTCATACTTGTTTCTCAGTAATCTAAGAGATATAATAGAGGATTTTAGTACACATTCACTTTCATCTTGTTTTCAGCCAGTCTTTATTTATTTTTTAAAATAGATGCCCTTTTTCAGTTTTAGAAAATTCCCTTTTGTTACTAATTTGCTGAGACTTTTTATTTTAAATCACAAAGAAGTATTTAATTCTATGAAATGTTTTTTTAAAAAATATCTGTTGAAAAAGTTCTACTTGGCTTCCTTTCTTAGTCACCATAGTGAAAGTGACGATTACACACTGAATTTCAATTATTAAACCAACCTTGTATTTCCCAGATAAGCTCTATTTGGTCAAGTTTTATTATCATCTTTATGTATTGCTGATTTCAATAAGCTAGTATTTTGCTAAGGATTCTTTTGCATATAGGTTCATGAAGGGTATTGGTCCGTAGGTTTCTTCTCTTGAATATCTTTTCCTGGTTCTGATATCCCAGTCAAGTTGGCCCCATAAATTGTAAAACTTTCCCTTCTTTTCTATTTTCTGAAAGTGTTTTTGTAAGATTAGTAACATTTCTTCTGTAATTGTGTAGTAGAATTCAGGGGTGTCAACTTCTGTGATTAGACTTTTATTTGTGGGACTGTTTCTCAATTAATTCAATTGCAGCAAAGGAACAAGACAAACAAAGAAACAAAAACTCAGACACACATAACACTTTAGTGGTTACCGGAGGGTAAGGGGGATGTGGGTGGTAGAAGAGGGAAAAGGGGGTCAGTTTAACTTCTTGCGTGGCTTTTATAGATTGTGTCTTTCAAGGAATGTGTTCATTATATCTAAGATATCAAATGTACTGGCATAAAGTTATTCATATAATATCCTTATTACCCTTTCATGTTTATGGCATATCTTTTTATATCCTTTTACTTTAAACTACATTTTTATATTTAAAGCGTATCTCCTATGGCTAGTATATAGTTGAGTCTCCTTTTTATGCATTTGGAGAAACTGCCTTTTAATTGGAATATTTAGTCCAGTATCATTTAATGTACTTATTATGATCAAATCTGTGCTATTCATACTACTTTATTATTTTTCTCTTTGTCTCTTTTCTTGTGTGAATTTTTCCCCCTCTTTCTGATCTTTTTCTAGATTATTTAAAATAGTTTTAGAATTTTTATGTTATGTTGTGTAATTTGTTTTATTAATTTTTGACTCTACCTTTATGCATTTCTAGTAGTTGCTCTAGGGAGTCCAATATATACGTCCTCAACATATCACTATCTGCTTACAGTTAATATCATATCACTTTATAGAAAAAAATTGAAATCTTGAATCTATATAGGTCCTACTGCTTTTACCCCCATCCTTTAATTATAGTTGTCGTATATATTACATATACATGTGCCACTTAATGATGGGGATATATTCTGAGAGCTGTGACATTAGGAGATTTTGTTATTGTGTTTCATAAACTTTAATGTACATATGAATTACCTGAAGATTCTGTAGAAAAGACGAGTCTGGTTCAGAAAGTCTAGAGCCGGTCTGGGTTTCTGCAGAGTGAGCTATTCAGTAATGCCTACACTCTTTCAAGAACCACATTTTGGGTAACAAAGCTATTAGAGTATTCTGGGCTCTTGGGGGCAGTTAAAGATTAGATTAATAAATATTTCTCCATCTGATACAAAAAAGAAATGTTATTTCACTGAAGCATACAAACTAATGAAATTTATATTCATCAAAAAGGCAGCATATACTACAGGTAAATAAGAGTAAGTTGAAGACATATACACATGTACTATTTTATTTTTTTGCAGAACATTGGAACCAACTAGGTAATAGATATTAAATAGATAAATATTTTTATCCAAATGTGGGACAGTCCTAGATACATTGAACTCTAAAGTAGTGAAGAGACTGTATGGATTTTTCAACCAGTTTACATTAGCATTTGGCCTCTCTGATGTTAGCTCATCTCAATTGACAGAGATGCTTGGTTGTGAATTTGGAATATGAAGATAAATGTGGCTGATGGAGAAAAAGAATAGAGGATTTTTCTTAATGAAAATATACCGGGGGTTGGAGAGAGTGTGCCAAAAAAGAATGTATACAAGTGGACACTGGTCAATGTTGCTCAAGCAGTAGCTCACCATAATCAGAAGTGTCTGGATACTGATGGTAACCAGTTTGAGCAATTCTTGTAATTGCAGAAGTCAGACGTGACTTGTATTCATCTTTTGTTATTGGTATATCTCTAGTATTACAATTTTAATACAATCTTCCTTTCTTAAAATGTAGATACAGTATTTTTTGGCACCTACTGTATATAAATACATTGGTATAGCTAATTAATATTACTCGTATGTTTAAACAGAACACACTTAGAGTAAGATTTGAAGAAATATGACTTCTTATTTTGACAAGAAGTCTTATTAAATCTTTATTAATTACTAAATCCCTCTTAATACAACTTTGAGATTTTGAAGGCTTGAGGCTTCTTCTGTTGCTTTACCAGAAGCTTTTTTCAGCTTTTCTCACTAGGTTCTTTAATCCTTTAGTAACGAGTACCAATTACTTCTAAAACGGCAGGAAAAGAAAGTTATGCAATAGTATGTTTTCCAGGATTCATCATAAATACATTTTGTCTAGACAGAGGATTTTTGTTTTCTGACTTTATTGTTTTCTCTTCAGGAAGCCCTATTTATGTCGTCTCCTAAACTTTTATACATAGCTGGTAAACCAGCATATCAACTCACAAGATAATTTAGACACTTCTTTCTATAAAAATTTTGGGATTAAAATTATACCCATATGCGTATATATGTATTTCGTATCATAATTTTTAATGCACATGCACAGTTAAACAAAGACATCACAAAGTTATCAGTCACAACATGATTTGTAGACTACAGAAACTGTCTTCAAATCATTCTTCACCTTTGGAAAAATCTGGGAAACCGACTGGTTCAGATTTTTGACTGTTTACAAATTGATATTCTATTAAAATTCAGTCATAAAATAAACATTTGCTTTAGAAAATAGTAAATATCTATTCAAGGCCTTAAGTAGCCTAGGCTATTTTTAACGTTTGCCTCAAAACAATGATTTGTATGGATTATGGCACTTGTTTTATTTTATGATATCTAAAACATAGCCAAAGTAAATAATGCTGCAATAAATATCTTTATACATATAGCTTAATGTGTTTGGTAATTTAATAATAAAAATATGCTTTGTTGGTCAGAAGATAGGCACTTTTTATATGGCCTTAGCTATGGTTAACAATTCGTTTCTGTCATATTTGCACTAATTTACCTTCCCATCTGCAGGGTGATGGATGCCAGTTTTCTTAAATCCTATGCACAAATTGAGTAGGATCATTCCTTTAAATAGCTTCATTTCCTTGGAGAGCCCTTCTCTAACTCCCTAGTGTGTAGTGTTAATCCTTTCGCTACTAGCTCCCAAGACATCCTGGGCTTTTACTTCCCTCACAACACTCAGCACAGGTGACAGTGTCACTTAACCGATTGTCTCTGTTTCTTACTATACTTTGAGTTTTGAGAAGGCCTGAATCCGGTGCTTCTTGTTTATCCTAACACCAAACATAAAGCTCAGTGCATGGTAGACACTAAAGGAAGTAATACTGGTTTTCAGTGGTAATCTAATGACTCTGTGTCTGTACCTTCCAAGGTGACATTCTCCAGGATTGTTTAACTCTTTCAATAAGAGATTTCAGAGTTGTGAACAGAAAATTGGATGACCTCTGGAGGCTTAGCTCTCAGACTCCCACAGCTTCTAGTAATAATTATTTAAGAACCTAGAAAATATAAAAAATAAAGAAATAAACAAAAGACAAAATCTAAAGTCCAAAATTGGAGGGGACTTTCCCTACTTCTCACTTAGAAATTTCTTATCATACTACAGTAGCTCTGTTTAGTATGTACTGTTTATGTCACCACAGTTATTAGTGCTTTTGAGTGACAGATTTTGTCTGGTTTTGAGAGATGGAAAAATACAAAATGGAAGATAATTCCAAATATATTAAGTTTTCATTTTTATGTTCAGTGCTTATAAAAAACCTTATAATATAAAGAATAGATGTAGATTAAAAAATTTTACCAGAAGAAAGTGGTTTCTCCATGGCTTGTTAGATAAATGCTGAGCAATCATTTAAAGTTGGAAGTGTTCTAAATTGTTAGTCTGCCTAGGTCACCCACATATCTTAGTTCAGTGATGGCCGTATAAGATAGTGTGTCTGAGTACCCACAGATTGCAAATCAATGGCAGATCCTAACATTATACCTTGTCACTTGTTCTTGATTTAGTGACACCTGTCATGACCTAAACTTTCAGGTAGCTAGGAACTTACCACTTTATATTTTAATTTATACTGTAAGAATTTTTCCCACAAATATTTTTGCAAGTTTCAAAGTTTTAAGTGGTATTGTGTTTATTTTGACAGCAATCAAACTCAATTATCAATAGTGCATTTCTATTCTTCAGGGTTAGAAGTGATTATTAACTTTTTGGCCATAAACATTAAACTCTAGAACTCGGCAATTTTCCAAGAGACTTGGGAAGAGAGGTTCTTACGTCTCAAAATCTCTAAAGTATATAAATAACTCTCTGGGTCTAAAGCAGTGATTTCAATGAAATAAGATACCTTTATTCCAGTGTGAACTCTCAGATGACATTAATTAAGTTGATTTGAGGTTTGTGCCATGTCAAGTCATGTATTTAATAAATGCTTCTGAAGAATATGAACTATTGGTGTGATGTCGCCATAATTCACAGTTTTTCACAAGAGCACTATAGGCTTTTTTAGCTAATGTTTTCTTTATGTGCACACAGATCTTTCCACTTCTTTTGTATGTGTGTGTCTGTGTGTTGTGCTCAATATTTCAGTGTATTTTTTATACTGAAAAATATATGTAGGGTTTTGTTGCTTTTTCTCCTATGAAATCAGTCACCTGAATAAGAGGTATTAATTATTTGGTGCAGCATATAAATACTAAGTGTAGAGCAACTGGGAAAGAGAAATAGCAAGTGGCACACATCACTGAATTTTAATCGACACCTTCTCCCCTGGCAGTACTTATAAGTGTCTCTATGACCTTCACAAAGGGGTTTCATGTTAAAATATGTAGAGGAAGCAATGATCAGGCTAGCAGCAGAAGCTAAAAAGGCGTTTCCAAGTCTTGGAGCCTACTTATACTTGAATTGCTGTTTGTTGTAGTTATATAAACTAAACTGCATATGAATTACATTATATTTATGAATTATATACAATTTTCTAGACCTTTTATAACTTACGAACATTTATGTAGAGTATCTCCTTTCCCCGACAATTAACATGCAAGAAGAAGATATGTTTGCATATATATATGTATATATATATATATAAATAACTTTATATATATGCATACATATGTAATATATATATTATATGTATAATTAACCCAATTTCACAAATAAGGAAATTGACACTTAAAGACATCAAATGACAATCCTGAGCCCTTACTGCTATTAAGTTCCATAAACAACAACTTGGATACTTAGAATCTTGGTTAAAGCCTACTGAGTAAATGTATAAGAATTATGCAAAATGGCAACAAATATAGAACAAATCTATTAGTAAATATTTGCTGAGTGCCTACTGTGCGCAAAGCAGTGCAGGAACATTTTCTCATTCCTCAGAGACGCTTTCTGAACCTCTTGGCTGTTTTATAGTTGCATTTCCATCATTATAAAGGCATGACCCTCTCCTGGGCTTCAAGCCAAATACTGAACAGCATGAGATAATGTACAAAGGCTTATTCTTGTCATCTGATAATTTATAAAAGCAAAATTGTCCATGAGAAATATTTCTATAAATATGTTTTGTATAAAGTTATTCGTAAAAATTATTTTGAATTAAACCATTTGTTTTCACTTATATTTTAAGATTGTTGATCAGTTTAGCCTACTAAGTTGTTACAGAACCAGACATTCTTAGTGCCTGCAGTTCTCCCTGGGAGAGCTTGTCACTTTGTAGGAACCACATTGTCTTTTTGAGGCCACCTGGGGATAGTTTATTAATTTGTTGGTTTACCAGTCTCTAATTATCCTGAAAGACTTCATACCATTTCCAAAGGTGCTACAGAGAGCAGCACTGTAAATCTGATACTTGGTAATTTTCACTTTATGATATCTTTCTTGGTAAATTCTGAATGGCGTATCTAGAAGTGAGCCTGACTTCTTTCTCTTTCACTTATTATTCCCCACTGAAGACACTTTGTTTCCTTTGCTCACTGAAGAGAAGAAATGACACACATGAGTTATTGGCAACAAAACAGGAAAAGAGTAACATCAGAAATGTAGTAATTAGGAGGTCTATAATGGCACATATGTTTCATAAACTGCCAATTATTATTGATGATAAGAAATGTAGTCAACTTCAGTTACCAGTAATTCCTCTTTTCAATAGATCTTGACAACCATCTACTGTCTTTGCAGTTTCTAACTTTGCTTCTGTTTCATTGGACCACTATGGCATATCTTTTTATATACTTCAGGACTTTCATCTGTAGATAATATGGAATATTGTTTCTAGTTATTGATTTACTTATTTATACAGTACACAGAACATACGTATACAGCATTTGGTGAATTCATGAAAAAAAAATAGGTGGAATATATTCCATGATTCTTAAGCTGATAGCTCATATGTGTGCGTCAGCATTTCCAGAAATAGTTTTGATTTCCTTTACATAAAATTTATTTTAAACTTATTTTTTCATTAGCTTCAATAATTCAAAAAATACCCTAAAAGGAAGAAAAGGAGAGTTTGAAAAGTAAATACCTTGTGGTTCAAATGTTCTGATACAAGGACTCTTGAAATCTCTTTACTTCACAGTCACTTTCCACACTAGTTTGCTGTCCAAGGTTAGTAAAGACCTGTTTACACCCAAGATTGCCATGTCCTCTTTTCCCATTCACTCTTTAAACCACTCTCATCTGGCTTCACATCAATTCTGTACCAAAATGGATTTGATGAGACCTCAAGGTCACTAAACATCATTTTTTGATTTTTCTCATTGTTGATCTCTCAGAAGCGTTTGATCTCATTGGCCACTGCCTCTTTTTCTATTTTTTTCTTCCTATCACATTCATTTCTTCTTTCATAATTCCCCTGAGGCTTGTCTTCTTAAATAGAACTATTTGATGTCAGGGTTTCTCAAGACCAGTAACTCCTAAATAGATTTACATGGAAGACCCCAATTCTGGGCAGCCCGCCCAGAGATCCAATGGCCCACTTGACATCTCCAGTAGGAGGTCTCTTAAACATCTCAAGTTTAACAAGTCTATAACTGAACAAAGTGTACCTTTCTCCCCCTGCCCCCTACACATTTCTTCATATCCAGCCTTCCTCTTATTTTATGTGTATCCAGTAAATTGTATCCATTGCTTGACTCGAAAACAGGGAATCAGAAAACAATGAGAATGATGGATATTTATCTCTTTCATCCACTTTACCTGGTTATCACTTTTAATTTCTGAATCCTCCTTAAATTTGCCTATTTTCAATTTCCACTGCCATAACCCTAATTTAAGTCACATTCATCTCTTGCCTGGGTTAGGATCTGTACTAGCAGGTCTTCACTGAGCTCCTGGCATCTAATCTAGCTGCCACATTGCAACCAAAGTGAAGTTTTCAGAACATATATCTGTCATGTCACTGCTTTACTTCAAACTCTGCATTGACTTCTTATAATTCTTAGGAAAATGATAATTAATATAGTCCATAATGACCTATATAATTTAATCCCTGCTATCTCTCCAGCTTTACTCTGTGCCATTCTCCTCCTAGATGTCTTGTGATATACTGCTCTCCTTTCTGTCTCCAAACTTTGGCACATTCCATTCCCTCCATCTTGAAAGCTCTCTGCACCCATTGAACCCCACTTCACCTCCCTTCACCCAGTAAATAATTTAATACTTTTCAAAGCTCAGTGAAAATGCCAGTTCCTCAGAAGCCTTCCCTGACCCTTCAGGATCCTGTTATAAAGTCTCATGGGTGGTCTGTATCTCTCTGTTGTTGAAATTAGCACTATTATTAAATAATGACTTAAATAACTGCATATTTGAAGTCTTTCTTGCTGGCTCTAATCTAGGCTTCATGGGATAAACCACTTTACTTACATTGTTCACTGCTGCACAACACCTAACAAGTAGCTTACCCATGAAAGCACTTTTATGTGTATGTAGTTAATGAATGATCCAATGAACAAGTAACAATTTAAATGATAACGGATATGAGGTATTTCTAAGACCAATGACACACAGTAGGCACTTAATGAATGTTTATAAATAAATCAATGAATATAATAAAAAATATACCTTTTTTTTTGCTTAAATATGGAGTGCTCTTCATAAATATTGAACCCTGACCAAAGTAATTATACCTTTTATTATCAAAATGATGTTTGTTATCTTTTGCTTTGACAAAGGGAACTTTCTGTCCTCTTAAAAGTGTACTTTCAGAGAAGAGAACTTGGAAGGCTTGGTCATTACCATACTAAAGCTGATAGTTATCATTTTACATTTTGGAAGTTTCTTCCTGTCAGAATCAATATATTTCAGATTTTAATAAAATCAGGTTGAATAATATTTACTGCTACTCTTAGGTTTAATTGATTTTGTGATATTATTCCAGAGTTGTTTTTTTTTTTTTTTTAATTCTAAGAGTTTATGGGCAAATTCAGTGTCTTCTGCTACGTTGTAGCATTTCCATTAATTATGAATTTAGGTAACACACATACTCATACTGACTCTAATTGTGACTTCATTCCCTATCAAAATTAAAAACTTTTCATATTGTATTATAGTTGTTGCAGAACATCTCAAAATATCATGTTAAATAATCTCTACTTTGAAATTATGGTAGTTTTTGACCTGTTACTATAGTTTGTTAATTAATGTGCTAATAGGCACATAAAATGCCATATTACAAATTTGATTCATTTGAAATATTGATGACTGTATGATTGGTTCCCTTGGAATTATATGTGTGTTTAAAACATTGTTCTGGGAAGAGGACCTTAGGTTTTACAAGACAGCCAAATGTTCCATATCACAAATATGGTAAATAACTCCTGAATTATACTATGTTTCAGTTGGGTCATTCACAAAATCTCTTTAGGGAAGAAACTCCAGTCTTCAAAAGAAGAGTCAAAATGAAAAAGAATGCCACAAGTCCTACATTCAAATTTAGTTGTTAAGACCTTGGTTTTTCAAACTGTTTTATAAGTTTCTTGTTTTAAAATGTAACATATATTTTTTTTCCATCCCTGTCCTGCTGTGTACCCAAACTCTACTCATTTCAGGCTGAAACTGAGGTTTTGAAGTAATGTTGGGTCCTTGAACACTTTCTACTTCACACTTCTCTGCAGGAAAGTAGTTCTTTTTTCTTCACATATAGAGAGTGAATACATGTTTGCAACTGATGAGAAAGAATTAACCTCAGGCCCACTCTATTTCTGGGCCACATGAGTCTATGCTTCTGAATGGAAGGAAGTCGCAAGAACCATCCTTATCATTTTGTCACACTGGGAGTGGAAGAGTTGGTCTAGGAACCTTTTCATGGTTGGTAAGAGACAATCAAATCCATTCAATTAAAATGAAAAACAAAAAATGAGAGCATGATTGTCTTTTTTTTTTTTTAAACTAGGTTTTGTTATTGTGTGAACTAGATTTTTTCATTTCTTGTGGTCATTACTACCCCCTATTAAGAGATAATATATTTGAATTCTATGATCGGTACTGAAAATACAGTTCTCAGTATTTCTATCATGGTACAATGGCCTTAAACAAACTAGCAACTAACCATTTATTTTCGTGAATTTTCTGAGTAATTGTTGCTTATTTTTGCAAACGTAGAAATTGTTTCATATGCTTTACTGATGGAATTATTTCTGAATGCATTACATCTTTTATTGCTTTTATAAACACACGCACACACATTTTTTTTTCTTTTCTGCATTCTAAGAATGATTTGTGATCATAAATGCTTCAGTCTGTTTATTATGATCTACTTTTCCTGACGTTTTCAGATTACAAACCATGAGAGCAAGTGTTGTGATTGGGAAGGACACTGGCTTTGAAGCAAGACATCTGGGCTTGATTTATGGCTCTTCTGTTTAATATGCAATTTTGTGATCGTGGGCAATTTATTTAGCTACAGCTCAGTTTACTCAGCTGTGAAAAGGGGGTGTTAATACTACCTCACTAATTGAATGAAATTGTAGTTGTACATTGAGAAGTACTTATCTGGTACCTAATAAATGGTAGTGACAAAATTAGTGTGTTGTAAAATTCCACCTTCAGGACAACTGAATACTTTGTGCTTTTTTTCCTATATGAGAGTTATTCTAGTGTTCTTTTGTCTTCTTTAGTGGCTAGCATATCACTGCTAAAAGATTATTTGTACCTTGTGGTTACCTTCCTTTTACCTTGGCTTTTTCTTCCTGTCTTTGTAATTTTGGTTCATAATTTTCAGTCTTATGATGAGTAGTTCTTTCCTTCTATGAACAGGGTTAGCCAATGCACATGCATCTTCTATTTGATCAGTGATCTACTGAATCATATTATGATGTGTGTGTTATTTTTTTCTCACAGATCCTATTGTTTCTTGGGTGCTTTTACGTTGTTCTGAGTCTTTTTTTTCTTCTTTTCTGTTTGGTCTCTTTTGAGATTATGGGAACTACCATGAACAAGCAAATGTAATCCAAGGCTGTTTCCTGTATTCTTCAGTGTACCCTAGGTTTTCCAGGTCATACATCTAAGGGGACATCATGATAACTTTAGGAATGCCAGAGGTTGGGCAGGGGTACATGGTTTTTCCTGTAGAGCTGCCATTGGCTGTACAGTTTCTCCCCTCTGAAGCACACTCCTTCTTTCCCTCTGCTCCTTTGTGTACTAAAGCTGTGGGACATTTGTCAATTTTCTGAGTCGTGCGACCTACTGTTCTTGTTCTGCTCATTTAAAGGGAAGTCTGCAGCCCTTCTGTTTATGCCTCTAGGAATACAGTCCTCCTGTCATATCATTCTTCTCTCTGGGGCAAGAAACCTTAGGCAAGGTTGATGGAAGCAGGTTGGGTCCTGGTGGGGTTGAGTGAAGCCTAAACTCTGAGCTGGGACTGACTGCACATCCTGACACCCTGACCTTGTCCGTCCAGCCCAACCAGCCCATCTCCACCACATGTCTTTTCACTCGCTGTCTCACAGTTTTCCTTGAGAGTTTGCTGTCTTCCTGACATCCTCACTTCATAGTTCCATCATCCTAAGACCATCAGAAAGATGGTGCTTCTGGACTAGGTTCAAATTTCTTTCCCACAGGGTTCATATTTAAGACTACTTTGGGATAGAGAATTAATGAAACATTCTCTAATAGTTACAAAGTTCTCTTCTCTCTCCTTCCCTCCACTGCAAACAAGGAACCAAGTAAAATTTTAATATAACCTTCAGCTCTGGCTGAACCAAGACACACTGTTACAAAAATAAGTTTTCAACATTTAGATATTTTGAAGGAAGATTTTAAAAGTCATTTTCATCCCATTTGAAGCTTTTGCTGTATACTGTTCCTATTACCCTGTCTTTATTTGCTTTGATTTTTAGTCCAATTATTGTGATAAAAACTGTTTTTAATTATAAATAGTATTTCTATATTCATGAATTTTTCATATTCTTCTTTTCACCAGCAAGCAATATGTCAGGATGTCCAATTAAACATCATAGCCATGTAACGGCAGTTCTAAAAAAATTAGGTGAATTTGTGAACATAGGAATTAAACCTCGCATGAAAATATAAGGTACACATAGTACTTTTTTTGAATTTTAAAAATACTATTGTATTATTTATTTTCCTCTGAGCTAATGAATTGATTGCATTGATGTGATTTCCATCCACAAGTTAATCTTAGGTGAATGGATTTGCTTTAAAAGGACTATGGGAAATATCTGTCTTCAGTGTTCAAATAAGTCACAATGTGAAGGAGATTAGCGCATGAGATTATGCTTTGGTACACAGAACAGAGTTTTTTGTTTTTTTTCTAAATTAATTAATTAATTAATTATTTTATTAGTTAAAGGTGCACAAGACAAAGTAATACTTAGACATTTATCTTTTATATCCCTCACACTGTGTGAACGCCCTTTCCCCATCCACTATCCCTCTGACATCACACAGAGCCATTACATTTCACTGTCTTTATTCCTAATGCTGTACTCTGCTTCTTGTAAGTACATACATATACACATATATACACATATATACATACAAACTTGTAGTTGACATTCATTATTGTTAAGCTTCAGCTTCAGGTGTACAATGCAGTGATCAGGCATCTACATCATCCCTGAGGTGGTCTCCCTAATGAGACAAGTGTCCATCTGATACCCTACAAAATCTTTACAACATTATTCATTACGTTCCCCAAATTAATTTTCAAAACCCCATGGCCATCTTGTGGTTACTGACTGTTTTCCAATACCTTCACCTTCTCCCTTATCCCCACCCCCCTCCCATCTAGCAACCCTCAGTTTTTCCTCTGTCTCCAAAACCGTTTCTGATTAGTTCATTGACTTATTCTTTTCTTTAGATTCCACATATAAGTGAGATCACATAGTATTTGTCTTTCTATGTCTGACTTATTTCACTTAACGTAATGTTCTCTAGGTCCATCCATGTTGTTGCAAATGGTAAGATTTTTCTTCTTTATGGCTACATAATACTCCATTGTATAAATGTACCACAGTTTCTTAATCCAGTCATCTACTGATGGGCATTTCGGTTGTTTCCATGTCTTGGCTATTGTGTATAGTGCTGCAATAAACATAGGAGTGCATACATTTGTTTGAACTAGAGTGTTGGATTTCTCCGGATAGATACCTAGGAGTGGAATTGCTATATCATAAGGTAGTTCCATTTTCAGATTTTTGAGATGCCTCCATGCTGTTTTCCATAGTGGCTGCACCAATCTGCAATCCCACCAACAGTGCACAAGGGTTCCCTTTTCTCCACATCTGCGCCAACACTTGTTGTTTGTTGATTTATTGATGATGGCCATTTTGACTGGGGTGAGGTGGTATCTCATTGTGGTTTTTATTTGCATTTCTCTGATGGTTAGTGAGTTTGAACATTTTTCATATATCTGTTTGCCATCTGTATGTCCTTTTTAGAAAAATGTCTCTTCATGTCCTCTACCCATTTTGTAATTGGGTTGTTTGTTTTTTTGGAGTTGAGTTGAGTGAGTTTTTTATACATTTGTGATATTAACCCCTTATCAGATATATCATTGGCAAATATCTTCTCCCATTCAGTAGGATCCCTTTTTTTTTTATTGATGGTTTCCTTTGCTGTGGAAAAACATTTTAGTTTGATGTAATCCTACATGTTTATTTTTTCTCTTACTTCCCTTGCGCAAGGGGATATATCAGTAAAAATCTTACTCTGGGTAATATCTGTGAAGTTTCTTCCTACATTTTCTTCTAGGAATTTTATGGTTTCAGATCTTACATTTAAGTCTTTAAGCCATTTTGAATTTATTTTTGTATATGGTGTAAGGAGGTGGTCCAGCTTCATTTTTTTGCATGTGTCTGTCCAGGTTTCCCAGCACCATTTATTGAATAGACTGTCTTTACCTCACTGTACATTCTTGCTTCCATTGTTGTAGATTAAATGGCCATATAGGCATGGATTTATTTCTGGACTCTATATTCTGTTCCATTGATCTACGTGTCTGTTTTTATGCCAGTACCATGCTGTTTTGATTACTGTAGCCTTGTAGTATAATTTGATGTCAGGTATCATTATACCTCCCACTTTGTTCTTATTTCTCAAGATTGCTGAGTCTATCCGGGGTCTTTTATGGTCCCATATAAATTTTAGGATTATATGTTCTATTTCTGTGAAAAACGTCATTGGTAGTTTGATAGGAATTGCGTTGAATATGTATATTGCCTTAGGCAGTATGGACATTTTAACTATATTAATTCTTCCTATCCATGAACATGGTATGTATTTCCATCTATTTGTATCTTCTTTCATTTCTTTCTTCAGTGTCTTATAATTTTCTTTCTTTGGTTAAATTTATTCCCAGGTATTTTATAGTCTTTGGAGCAACTGTAAATGGGATTGTTTTTAAATTTCTCATTCTGATGTTTTATTATTGACATATACAAATGCAAATGATTTCTGAATATTAATTTTGTATCCTGCTACTTGACTAAATTCATCTATCAGCTCTAATAGTTTCTTGGTGGAGTCTTTAAGGTTCTCTCTATATAGTATCATGTCATGTACATATAATGACAATTTTACTTCCTCCTTACCGATTTGGATGCGTTTTATTTCTTTTTCTTGTCTGATTGCTTTGGCTAGAACTTCCAGCACTATGTTGAATAGAAGTGGAGAAAGTGGGCAACCTTGCCTTGTTCCTGATCTTAAGGGGAATGGTTTTAGCTTTTCCCCATTGAGTATGATATTTGCTGTGGGTTTATCATATATGGCCTTTATTATGTTGAGATATGATCCCTCTATTCCCACTTTCTTAAGGGTTTTTATCATAAATGGCTGCTGGATTTTATCAAATGCTTTTTCTGCATCTATTGATAAGATCATGTGATTTTTATTTTTCATTTTGTTAATGTGGTGTAGCACATTAATTGATTTGAGGATATTAAACCACCCTTGCATACCAGGGATTAATCCTACTTGATCTTTTTAATGTATTGCTAAATTCTGTTCGCTAATATTTTGTTGAGGATTTTTGCATCTATGTTCATTAGAGATATCGACCTGTAGTTTTCTTTTTTTGTGGTGTCTTTGTCTGATTTTGGCATCAGGGTGATAGTGGCCTCCTAAAAAGTGTTTGGGAGCCTTCTCTCCTTCTGGATTTTTTGGAAGAGCTTGAGGAGAATAGGTGATAATTCTTTTATGAACGTTTTGTAAAGTTCACCTGTAAAGTCATCTGGTCCAGGGCTTTTGTTTGTTGGGCGATTGTTGATTACTGATTCAATTTCCCTAGTGGTAATCAGTCTATTCAGGTTTTCTGTTTCTTCTTGAGTTAGCCTTGGAAGGTTGTATGCCTCTAGAAAATTGTCCATTTCTTCCAGATTGTCAAATTTGTTGGCATATAGTTGCTCATAGTACTTTCTTAAAAATTTTTTTTTATTTCTGTGGTGTCTGTTGTCACTTCTCCTCTTTCATTTCTGATTTTACTAATTTGGGTCCTCTTTCTCTTTTATTTTAATGAGTCTGGCTAAAAGTTTGTCGATTTTGTTTATCTTCTCTAAGAACCAACTCTTGGATTCATTGATCTTTTGTATTGTTTTTCTGGTTTCTATTTCATTTATTTCCGCCCTGATCTTTATTATCTCCTTCCTTGTACTCCCTTTGGGCTTATTTTGCTGTTCTTTTTCCAGATCCCTTAAGTGTGAAGATAAACTGTTAATTAGTGATTTTTCTTGTTTCTTTAGGCAGGCCTGCAATGCTATGAATTTCCCTCTTAGGACTGCTTTCGTG
Source organism: Rhinolophus hipposideros (assembly GCF_964194185.1). NCBI lineage: Eukaryota > Metazoa > Chordata > Mammalia > Chiroptera > Rhinolophidae > Rhinolophus > Rhinolophus hipposideros. The sequence goes on along the minus strand of NC_138048.1, from coordinate 70,770,810 downwards.
GCATCCCATAGATTTTGGGTTGTGTTTTCATTTTTGTTTGTCTTGAGATATCTTTTGATTTCTTCCTTGATCTCCCAGTTGACACATTCATTATTTAGTAACATGTTATTCAGCCTCCATGAATTGGTGTGTCTTCCAGTTTTTTTCCTGTAGTTCATTTCTGATTTCATAGCACTGTAGTCGAGAAGACAATTGGTATGATTTCAATTTTCTTAAATTTATCAAGACTTGTTTTGTGGCCTAACATATGGTCTATCTTGGAAAATGTTCCATGTGTGCTTGAGAAAAACGTGTATTCTGCAGCTTTGAGGTGAAATTCTCTGAAAATATCGATTAAATCCAAGTGGTCCAATGTGTCATTTAAGGCTGTTGTTTCCATATTGATTTTCTATCTGGAAGACCTGCCCCTTGTTGTCAGAGGTGTGTTGAAGTCCCCTACTATGATAGTGTTACTGTTGATCTCTGTCTTTATGTCAGTCAATATCTGTTTTATATATTTAGGTTGGTTGCATAGATGTTTACTGGGGTTATGTCCTCTTGTCGGATCGATCCCTTTATTATTATATAATATCCATCTTTGTCTTTTAATATGTTCTTCATTTTAAAGACTTTTGTCAGATGTAAGTATTGCAACTCCAGCTTTTTCCTCATTTCCATTTGCATGAAATATCTTAATCCAACCCTTCACTTTCAGCCTGTGTGTGTCTTTTGATGTGAGGTGAGTCTCTTGTATGCAGCATATACAAGCATCTTGCTTTCTTATCCACTCAGCCACCCTATGTCTCTTGATTGGAGCATTTAATCCGTTTACATTTAAAGTGATTATTGATAAGTACATAGTTATTGCCATTTTTAAATTTGTAGTTAGATTGTTTTCATCTTTCTTCTATTTACAGAAGTCCTTTTAGTATTTTTTGCAATGCTGGCTTGGTGATAATAAATTCCTTCAGCTTATTCTTTTCTGGGAAGCTCTTTATCTCTCCATCAACTTTAAATGATAGCCTTGCTGGGTAAAGCAGTGTAGGATGTAGGCCTTTGTTTTCCATCACTTTGAGTATCTCCTTCCACTCCCTCCTTTCCTTCAATGTTTCTGTAGAAAAGTCATTTGATAGTTCCCTTGTATGTAACCTGCTGTCTTTTTCTTGCTGCTTTTAGGATTCCCTCTTTGTCTCTAAGCTTTGCCATTTTAACTATAATGTGTCTTGGTGTGGACCTGTTTGGGTTTATCCTGGTTGGAACTCTCTGCACTTCCTGGGCTTGTATGTTCCCTTCATCATGTTAGAAAAGTTTTTGTACATTATTACTTCAAATATATTCTCAATCCCTTGCTTCCTCTCTTCACCTTCTGGTATTCCTATGATGTGCATGTTGTTGCACTTGATGTTATCCCAGAGGTCTCTTAAACCATCTTCATTGTTTTCTATTCTTTTTTCTTTCTGTTGTTCTGTTTGGGTGATCTCTGCTAACTTGTCTTCTAAGTATCTGATTCAATCCTCTGCTTCATCTAACCTGCTGGTCATTCCTTCAAGTGAGTTCTTTATTTCAGTAATTGTGTTCTTCCATTCCAACTGGTTGTTCATTATGATTTCTACATCCTTCTTTATGTCGTCTCTAAGCTCCTTAAACATTCTTATCATCAGTGTTCTGAACTCTGTTTCTGATAGGTTGGTTACCTCTGTTTCATTTGGTTCCATTTTGGAGGTTTCTTGTGTTCTTTTATTTGGGACATGTTTCTTTGTTTCCCCATTCTTGCTGACTCTCTGTGCTTTGATGTATTAGGTAGAACCCCTGGAGTTCTTAGTTCTTGCTGGGTTATCTTATGTAGTATGTGTCCTTTATATTTGACTTGCACCACTTCGTTCTTCTCCTCTCTGTGCTCCATAGGTGACTCTTGTGTTGTGCATATTATCCTTTTAAAGAAGATCTTTAATTGCTTTTTGCTTGGGAGTAGGTGGGGTTAACTCCTAGGGTGACTAGTTGTGAGACTTGGCTCTGCCCGCCGCAGGGTGTTCTGCTGGGTGAGGGTTGACAACTTGAATGTTGTTTGGCCTCTATGAGCTCTTGTGTCTGTAGAGAATTCCCTCTGGGTGTGTCACTTTTAGTTCATATCCAGTAGTACTCTGGTTTGGTCTGGAGTTTGCCTCTGGGTGTGTTGAATCTTGTGCCTCTAAAGCTGGGTCCTGGTAGGGCAATTTCAGAACAAAGAAAATCACCAAGCACAACAACAACAACAACAACAACAAAGAAAAAATCAAATACATTCACATGTGCAAACAACCGACAACCCACACTGAACACAGGCAAAGATATCTAAGATATAAAGACAAAACAAAACAAAATCAAAAACAAAAACAAAAACAAAACAAAAAAAAAAGCAGCGCCAGTCTTGGCTTAAGCCTACCAAGTAATCCCCAGGTTGTTTTCTGCTGTACCAAAGAGTCCCCTGCCTATTGTGCAGGCAAAGCTGGTCACCTGGTGCCCAGAGTGAGGTTGGAACTGCAGATTTAGATGCGTGGGGTTGAGGGGTCTGGATGGTAGTTTCTACAAAGTCAGTGTAGTTTCTGCCCTTGCCTGCACATATGTGCACTGAGAGTAGCACTACCAGCCCTGTGTCCAGTTCTCCTGAGTGTTAGGGCACTTCACTTCTTCCGTGTGTGTGTGTGTTTGTGTGTGTGTGTGTGTGTGTGTGTGTGTGTGTGTGTATGGTGGGCGGGAGATTTCTGAGCTGCTGAAAGTCCAGAGCTGCATCTACCACCTATTGCTGATCCCTGGGAGTGCCTCCGCAGTTGTACTTGCCCTGTCCTAGGCAGGACAGAAAGGGTGGGGGCTGGGGATGGAGGGGTCTTCTCTCTCCCAGCCCAGCCGTGTCACACTCCTCCCACAGGCCAGGAAAGGTGGTGGCTGGGGGTGGAGGAGTCTCTTCTCTCCTAGCCCAGCCAAAATCACACTCTTCCCAGCCTCTTCCCTGGGTCAGAGCTGCCTGCGAGTCTTCCCAGAGCCTGAGCACTACGGCTCCTCTGTAATCTGACACTACTCCTCAGTTCAGGGGCCAGTTTAAATCTCTGGAAGGGCGGGGTTAGGATTGGAAGAGTGAGGGGAGGGGCCCAGGTATGGAGTTTGTGTCCTTTGTCCGATCTAGGGCCCAACTGGTTGCCCCATCGGCAGGAGAGTCAGCTGTGAGACGCAGTGAAAGAGCCCACCTCCTGGCTTTTGTGTTCTCTGTTCTGTCCTGGGATCCCCTGTGTCTCTGCAGCTGTGGATGCTGGTGGCATTTCCACCGCCGCATATGTGGGCTGCATCTCCACAGCCACAGATGCGTGCTGTGTCTCCACAACCGCAGATGCATACTGCGTCTCCATAGCCGCAGATATGGGCCGCGTCTCCACTCCACTCCCTTTCCTCTTCCCCTGCTCGCCCAATTTGCCCACCTTTAAGTAATCCTTGCATGAATCTCTTAGCTGTTCTGCGTGATGAGCAGAGAATCCTTTGATGGGTTATAGATGTCCCATTTGTGATAAGATCAGGAGGAGAACTCAAAAAGTGTGCCCCGCTGCCACCATTCCTATGATGTCACTCCCAGAACAGAATTTTTAATCATATGAATGGATGTGATAGAAATCATATTTGGCTATAATAGGAATTTGCATATGGAACAATGAAGCAAGGTAAATTCTTCACTTAAGGGTTCAAAATGTAAAGCAGACTTAAATAACTTCTAGATTTGCTGCATTATGATCATGGCATTATTTCATTGTCATTCGCTGCTAGGGTTTATTTTGTGTTTCTATGTGAATGAGAGTTTTCATTTGTTTCTTTTTTGTATTTGTTTGTTTTAGCTATTATTTGTGTAGGCAGTTTATTTCTTCATTAACGTTTCATAATTTCATTTAGCAAACATTTATTGCATGCCAAATCTGGAAAAAGCTTTGTTAGGTTCTGTGGAGTGACAGAAATAAAAAAGGTGTGAACTTTCATTAACTGTTAACCTACTGGGGCGGAAACATACAGATAGCTAATTCATATAGAACAAAAGAAAATGAGAGCTGTAGCAAGTACGGAAACGGGCAGTATTCCATTGGGTATGGGGGAGGTATATGTCTGTATTTCTTGAGTAGATTTGTAAAAAGGAGGAGGGATTTTTGATTGCTGGACCTAGTATTTAATTAATAGCTTGTGAATAATATGGATTGCTATTAGATTTATTTTTTGTATTAAAGTATGATAGATGAAAAAAAATTAGAATCTAAAAATTGTGACAGGTGAAATATGCATGCAAGGCATCCATGTCACACTTGCTTTTCTTTGGGGAGCAATATAAAGTCAAGTCAGAGAACAAGGAAGTGGCTTTATATGAAAGGTTCTTCTAAGAATCACTAACATTTCAGTTAAAACTAATTACTTCAAATAAATATAGCTTCCAACCTGAAGACTGTGTTTAACTGTGAGGCAGCATATCTAGTCAACAGAAACATGAAGTTTCACATCACTAGACACAGACAGGCACTCCATAATTGCCCTTTCTTGCCACTGTGTTTGCTGTTTTGGATAAAAATGATGAATCAGATTTTTTTTTTTTTTTTGAGAATAAATCCAACAGGTATAGAATGCCTTCTGCAAGCACATTTATATTTATCATAGAACTAATTTTTCCATAAGAAGTTCAGAGGGCTTTATGGGCTTATTAGGGGCATATTTAGAATTTAAACAGAGAAAAGGTTTTGATAAAGCCATATTTCACCGTATCTGTCTAAAACTCCCATATATTCATTATATGAGTTACCAAATCTGGTGCCATTTTGTGATGGTGGAACATTTATCAGTGTCCCCATTTCCCTCTTTTAATTGTTGGGTCTGAGCAAAGTATTAATTGTCTTCAGTACTAGAAAATTATGCACAAAAATGGTGAGTTCTGTGGCTAACTCCAAAAAAAGAAAGCAGCAAAAAAAATACAATAATGCCATTCCTCAATATTCTCTCTTGCTCTCCTCAGTACTGTGGAAGTTTAGCATAGGATATTTATTTCTGTGCAAATTTTATAAATCTATGTTCTCTTTTGGAGCTAGAGCAATCTTTCTGTTCTTTGCCACAGATAACATGGTTCTTGCATATAAAAGACACTTGGTACATATTAGACTGAACCTCATAAATTGGTGTTTGCCTAGAGTCAGAAATAATCAAATATTGGTAAGATCAAATGTTTCAATCTAAATTTGTTGACTAAATTAAGAAATGAATGACTGAATTATTCTTCCAACTCAGAGTCTATGGATTTGTATCACATAACCCAGAGCTTTCACTGGGTAGTGCACCTTACTGAGCCCAGTTACTCTAGAGAGCATGACTCTCCAAGCTCTTTTAATCACACATCCTCATTAGTAAAACATGTTTAAAGTGACACGTCCAAATATATATTCTTATTATAACTTATATACATATATTTTAATACTATACTAAAATATTCTTGCAATTCTCTGCATCATCTATCAATCTGCTGGGGCGTGCATATCCCATTTTGGAAAACACCATTCACTGTTGAGTTTTTTGATTCTCTCAGACAACTGTAAGTTTATTAGAACTGATCTACAAAATTAATAATTTCTGAACAATTTCATCCAAAAATGTAACCTCTGTGTAAAGATTTAATGATAGATTCCAGTCAGAGTGGGGGAAGGGGCATTTCTCATATACAGACACAAACAACAGAGGGAAACCTTATGCCTTCAAGCAAATTCCCTCTTTTGCGAATCCGTTTTAATTCAAGTAAATATAGCCCCTTTTTATTATAGGTTATGTTGTTTTCAATTTTGTATCTATGGAATCTTTCATAAATAGCAATGCATTCTACATAAAATTTATGATTTATACAGTTTATACTGTCTTATAAAATGTCTTTAGTCTATGTTTATTTTTCCTTAAAAATTCTAATAGCATGTATTGTCTAATTCACACAGCCACAGTCATAATTATATACAATTTTTGTTGGGAAAGATAAGAAAAAGGTAGAAACTTGAACTGGATTTTGATTCTTGTGTTTGAAGTTTGAATTTTGATTCTAAGATTTGGTGCTTCTCGGTTTATGAAGGCTTCTAGGACTCGAAAGTCACCTTTCCTAATCCATGCAAGCAATAACCACATAATTAAAATAATTTTTCTAGTTTTTAAAAAATGAAAATAGAAAAAGGCTGCCAGAGGATAATTAGAGAAACTAAGACTCCAGTTCTTCTTTTAAATTTGGCTCCTTTATTCAGTGTGTGATTGATGTCACTCATTTGTCATTTAACTTGATACTCTACTCTTGGCAAGGGTTTATTCTCCATTAGGCACAGTGGGTGATATCATCACTGTCCATATGATTAAATGACACTTAGTAATATGGATTTCCCAAATTGTGTAATATCTTCCTACTATGTCATCACTATCCCCATTTTATAGCCAGAACACCAGCAAATTTGCCTCTACAGTGAAGGTTTCAGAGAGATAAGTATAAGAAGGAGAGATTTTAATTTGGCACTGGTATTGTTTAACATTCATAAAAAATTGTTTTACTGCCCAGATGTTGGAAATTTATTAATTATCATATTGGCTCTTGGGCCTGGTTCTTGCAAGAACTATAGTAGATGCCAGAAGCTAAATAACCTTTTGTCATTTTGCTGAATAAAGGATTGTTTGTGCTCTCCAGTTGATGAATTATCTCTGTGCCTTGTCGTTATAAAAAGAAACTCATCTTGTTCACTGGCCTGGCAGGAGATGAGAAGGCCCTAGAGAGAGCACAGAGTTTTTTCTTTCACAAATCATATGTAGGATGCATGCTGTGGGTCTTGTCTAAAACTGAATGCGGAAAGAGCCCAGGACAAAGCATAAAACTTTCATTGTTACCATTACTTGACACATGATAGATGATTACAAATTTACAGGATTAAACATCTGATTTTACCCATACTAAATTATTTTTAAATCTTGCAATCAGTTCTACCATCGACATATATACTTTTGTGTGTTTTATAGAAATAAATGGAAAGCTTAAAGTTCTAATGAAACTAAGATAATATCAATAATTTTATGATTACTAGTTTATGACAGATTTATGGAAATATTTGATATCAAAGTATATCATTGTATATTGAAGAGAAAAAGCTAAGCTATTCCTTAACACCATTATGTTTCCACTAAATAAAAGGTGCTAAAACCTGCAATTGGATAAATTGTTTTTGGTGTTTTCTTTTTTTTAAATTGATGAACAAACTTTATTTTTCTAGAGCAGTTTGAGGTTCACAGTAAAATTCAGCACAAAGTACAGAGTTCCAGCATAACCCCTGTTCCCAAACATGCATACCATCACCCACTATCTATATCCCACACCACAGTGGTACATTTGTTATAATCAAACTTACACTAACAGATCATCACCCAAAGTCCATAGTTTAAATTAGGGTTCAGTCTTGGTGTTGTGAATTCTGTGTTTGAACAAATGTATAATGACATGTATCCACAATTATAGTATCATACAGTTTAGTTTCATTGACCTAAGCCTTCTGTGTTCTGCCTATTTATTCCTCCCTCTCTACCCGCAACCATTGGCAACCACTAATCTTTGTAGTGTGTTCATGCCTTTTCCAGAGTGTCATGTAGTTGGAAACATACAGTATGTAACCTTTTCAAATTAGCTTCTTTCAATTAGTAATATGCATTTAAGTTTCCTTGATGTCTTTTTAAGGCTTGACAACTCATTTCTCATTGTCTGGGTGTACCACAATTTGTTTTTCCCTTCACCTACTGAATGACATCTTGATTGCTTCCAAGTTTTAGCAAGTATGAATAAAATTGCTATAAACATCTATGTGTAGGTTTTTTGTTTGTCTGTTTTAAACTTTTATTTTCTTTAAGTGTGTTTTTCAAGGACCCATCAGCTCCAAGTCAAGTAGTTGTTTCAATCTAGTTGTGGAGGGTGCAGCTCATAGTGGCCTACGTGGGGATTGAACCGGCAACCTTGTTAAGAGCACTGCGCTAACTACCTGAGCTAACCGGCCACCGCCAATTATGTGCAGGTTTTTATGTGGACATAAGGTTTTAGTTTCTTTGGGCAAATACCAAGGAGCACAATTGTGGATCAGATGATAAGAGTATGTTTAGTTTTATAAGAAACTGTTAACTGTCTTGCAAAGTAGCTATATCACTTTGAATTCCCACTAGTAATGAATGAGAGTTCTTGTTGGTCCACATCCTCCTCAGCATTTGATGTTGCCAGTGTTCTCCTGTTAGTGCCGTTAGAAGCTTATTTATTTTTTAAAAAATTTATTATGTTTACTGGAATGAAATTGGTTAGTAAAATTACATGTTTTAAGTGTATATTTCCATAATACATCATATGTATATTGCATTATGTGTTCACTACCCAGAGTCAACTCTTCCTTCCATCACCATATATTTGACCCCCTTTACCCTCATTTACCACTTATCCTCTGGCAACCAGTAAACTGTTCTCTATGTCTATGAGTTTTTGTTTCTTTGTTGTCTGTTCAAACCAAAAACCAGTTTTTGGTTTTGTTGATCTCCTCTATAGATTTTCTGTTTACAATTTCTTTGATTTTTGCTCTAATTTTTATTATTTCTTTTCTTATGCTTACTTGAAGTTAATTTGTTCTTTTTCAACTCCTTAAGTGGAAGTTTAGATTTTTCGATTTTTAGATCTTTCTTTTTTAAAAATATATGTATCCATTGCTATAAATTTCCCTCTAAGCACTGCTTTTATTGCATCCCACAAATTTTGATAAATTGTATTTTCGTTTTCATTTGGTTCAAAATTTTAAAAATTTCTCTTGAGTTGAGTTTTATTTCTTTGGCCCATGTGTTATCAAGCAATGTATTGCTTAATCTCTCAGTATTTTGGGGTTTTCCAGCTATCTTTCTCTTATTGATTACCAGTTAATTCCATTGTTGTCTGAGAGCAGACATTGTATGATTTCCATTCTTTTAAATATGTTAAGGTGCATTTTATGGCACAGAATATGGTCTGACTTGGTGAATGTTCCATGTGGTCTTGAGAAAAATGTGTAATCTGCTGTTATTGCATGACCTCGCCTATATGTGTGAATTATATCTAGTTGATCGATGGTGCTGTTGAGTTTAACTATATCCTTACTGATTAACTACCTGCTGAATCTGTCCATTTCTGATAGTAGTGTGTTAGAGTCTTTAACTTTAATAGCTGATTCCTCTATTTCTCTTATAGTTCTATCCATGTATTTTGACACTGTGGTTAGGCACATACATACGCATTAAGAATTATATCTCTTCTTGATGTATTGATCCCTTTATTATTATATATGATCCCTCCTTATCCCTTATAATTTTCCTTGCTCTTCTACTGTGAGAACATGGTACTTAAATGAAGTAATGGAAAGGGAATCCAGGAATTAAAGCAGGAGAGTTATGGAGGCTTTAGTTGGAGAAAGAAGGGACAAACTCTTCTCACCAAACTGATTTTTTCTTCAACCAAATGCAATTATGAAGTCTGCACACATAACTTATTGACAAAATTGCTTGTTCCAAATCCAATGAAATGAATTGTAGTCCTTACATTATTTGGTCCCTCAACTGTATTTGACACATATAGACTACTCCCTACTTTTGAAATGCTGTCTTCCTTTGTTGCTGTGATACTACATTCTCCTTATTTTCTAATTCTCTAACTTTTTTTTCTACTCTTCTCTGTTTCTGATATTTCATCCTCTCTTACCCCATAAATTATGGTTCCCTTTATAACATTAGTTTAAAGCTTCTTCTCTTCTCCCTTTTGGCACTTTCCAAGAGCAATCTCGTCTACTTCCAAGGCTTAAATTTCAACTTTTCCATTTATGACTCCTACATCTATATCTCCAGCTTAGGTGAATCTCCATAAGATGTGGACCAGCATATTCAAGTGCTTACTGGACACCACCACTGGAAATTTTTCTGACTCCCGAAACTCTATGTACAGAATCCTGAATTCAATTTTTTTTCCCCATAACTCCAGTCCTTTTCCTGTGTTCCCTATCCTAGTGAATGGTATCAATTCCCATACCATGTTGCTGTAGCAGATAAATTTGGAATAATTCTTGACTGTTTTACATCTCCAATATTCAATCAATCACACAATTTTGTATAGCTGAACTCATAATCTCTTGAATATATTCTAGTTTCCCCATCTTTTCAAATCCATTATATGTTATATGGTACTTACTTCATTTCAGTGTGGTATATGGTACTTACTTCATTTAAGTACCATATATGTACATACATACATATATATACATATATATATATATATACACATATATATGTGTATACATATACATATATATATAATTTTAATTGCATTGCTGCCATTATTTCCTCATTGTTCTTCCTCTCCCTATACTTTCTACTTTAAATATTCATCCTTTATCAAACTTTTTATAAGCCCATGTTGAAGATTCAGACACTTTAAACTTCTTTCAAAAAGGGCAATGGGTTCTCTCCCATCTAAGTATACACTCAGATTGTTTTCCCTGAATAGAACTCATTCTTATGACCAATCCGTCCCACTTATCTTTCTTGTGTAGCTTACATGTTACTTTATCTGCATATCACTTTGTGAACATCCAACGTGTGTGTGAGACACCCCTTCTATAAGCTCACATATTGTCCCATATATCCTGTAGTATGACTTACCATGCTGTTCTATTATGGCCTGATTAGTTATCTCCTCCATTAGATTGCCAGCTCTGTGTCAACACAGACCTTGGTCTTTTTCACTATTGTGTCTCTAAAATCTTACACAGTGTTTGACATGGAATTGGTAGTTTAAAATATTTCTTTGATGGAGGAATCAAAACTAAGGCAACAGACAGAAAACAATATGGATAATAACAGGGATGTTTGTTTGCATTTTTGCAGTTCTTTCCCACAAAGATTTCTGATATCTGAACAGAGAGAAAGGAGAGGTTACATTTGAATATGCTTTGAAGGAAGGTAAGGACGGGGAGCAGGAAGAGGATGTTTCTTAGGAAAGAAGTGGGAAGAAAAGTATTGGGGAGAAGGAATATTTCTTACTTTAAATATTTAAAATATTTTTTTGTTTATTTTCATAAGCTGAAATATATCCATGGTACAAAATTCCAAAGTACAACAGGATGTACAGTGATAAGTCAATCTCCTGTGTCTTCTGACACCCATTCTTTTCCCTACCCTGGGGACAATCATTGTGATCAGTTTTCCTTTTATCTTCCCATATATAGTCTGTGTATTCCTAAACATAGGTATGTTTATATGTATGAGGTGTGATTAAAAAATACAGTGAATGTTTAAATAAAAAATATTACAGTAAAATGCACATCACCATTAATCCCTCTCAAAATGCTCCCCCTCGCTTTGAACACACTTATCCTGTCATTCTTGCCACTTTCTGAAGCAGTTCTGGAAGTCCTCTTTCGTGAGTGTCTTTAGTTGCGCTGTCGTGGCTGCCTCAATGTCCTGAATCATTTTGACTTTGGGAAAGAGCCAGAAGTCACATGGTGCCAGATCCAGTGATTAAGGTGATTTTGACACACCATAATGTTTTTATTTGACAGAAATTGCTGTACACCAGAAGAGATGTGTGACATGGAGCGCTATCATGATGGAGGATGATTTACAGCACACTTTAAAACACATCTTCTCTCAACTGTAGCTCACACCCGCCTGATTGCACTGAACAAGTTGAAACTTGTCACAACTGTTATTAAGGTTCATCGCATCATTTCCCATATTGAATATCCCTGCCTTTCCATTGGATGGCACTTGGCAGCAGCATTCACCATATTTTTTGATCACCATATGTGATTTTTAAAATATATTTCATAAGCAGCACAACACACTTTTTTCTGTTCTGCACTTTGCTCCTACAATTATCTATGTATCGATCTATCTAGTCCTCATCAGTGTTATAGTATATGCTCTTCTTTTTGAACATTCATGAAGTTCCATTGTGTGAATGTGCCATATTTTATTTAATCTGCTGCACACTAATGGACTAAGCAGACTGTGCTCTTTCTTCTGCAATAACAAACAATACTATACTGTATATCCTACACAAGCATCATTTTGCTCACATGAAAATAAATACTTAAAATTAGAAATGTTATCAATCAAAGGGTACATATACATTTTAATCTTTGAAAGAGCTTACTAAGCTGTCTTCATTGGATGCTACACTGGTTACATTCTCACCAGCTCCATATTCAGTGATCCTTACAGGTACTGCCATCAATGTGGTATGTTGCCAGACAAGTTTGTTTTTGCCAAACTAATGGGTTAAAAAATATCTCATTTTAGTTTTAATTTAAATTTCTGCAAATGTGACTTAGATACACTATCCTTTTCTGTGTTTAAGAGCCATATGTAATTGATAATTTTCTTTTTGGTAAATAGTCCATATGCTATGCATATTATTTTCTTAGCGGACTGTGGGCTTTATGACAACTTATTTTAACAGTATGAGGGATATAAATGATGAACGTCTAAGTATTACCTTGTTTTGTACACCTGAAACTAATAAATAAATAAATTAATTAAAAAAAATAAAAGCATATATTGTTACAAATATTTATATATAACATAATTATTATATTTAAACATTTACAACTGTGACTGTAATAGCATATATGTGTATATATATAGTTGTAATTAAATATCACACAGATTGTGTGTGTGTGTGTGTGTGTGTTATGAGTTGAAAATATTTTCCCCATTTAAGTGCTATATGCTGACATTGTTCATGGAGGTTTTCCCTTTTTGAAGACTCTTTCAACTCTATTTAGTCAGATTTATTAGTTTTTCTTTTATTGCTTCTGAGTTTTATGTAATTCAGAATGTCATTCCTTATTGTAAACTATGTTTTACAAGTTGTCTGCTGTTTTCCTTGTGTGATTTCATTTTTTATTATTTATTTATTTATTTACCTACATCTTTAATTCAGCAGAAGTTATTTTGTTATAAAATATGAGCTTATATCTGATCTTTTTAAAGATACTTATTTCAGATTGTCACAAAATAACTATTCATTTACTGATACATCGTTTTTTCACTGACTTGAAATGCCATTCTTTTCATATATGTCACTGATAATTTGCTAAGTTTTCATGTGTGATTTATTTATAGGTTTTCAATTGAATTGAATTTGATTCCTCTCTCTTTCCACTTCTCCGCCAGGACAACAATCTTTTAATTATTATACCCTTATAATATATTTTGATATCTAGTAAAGATAGTCCTTTCTCATTACTCTATGTTTTGTTAGCTGGCCTTTTTTATTCTGCATGATATTTAGAATAGTCCATATTTAAAAAAAATCTTTTGAATATTTTTATTAAAGCATATTAATTACTTAGATTAATTTACAGAATACTAACAACTTAATGATTTTGTATCTTCCTTGATAAGAATATGGTTTCTATTCTTTTTAGTGTCCTTTGTCCCTAACAGGGTTTAAAATTTCTTCCTTATATGGAACTTGCACTTTTCTTACTAATTTATTCCTAGATATTTGAAATTTCGTTGCTATTCAGGTGGAATATTATTTTAATATTCAGCATAACTAGTTTTTGTGTGCATGAATGAAAACTATTGATTTCTGCATATTAATATTTCACTATCATTGATTGTCTCTGGGTTTCCAGATAAAATAATTACATCAAATCCAACTGATATGCTCACCACCTCCCTTACAATTTGTGTTTCTTTTCCCCGTCTAAAAGTGTTGGATAGTACTTCTTTATCTATGATTAAAAAATATGTGTGACAGTGGATATTGATATTTTATTTCTGACATTAACAAGGATGTTTCTGGTGTAAGCTCATTAAACTCACGGTGGGCTTATAATTTCAGGTAAATATATTTCATCATGTTAGTAAAAAATTCTCTATCCTTGTTATTAAGAATTGCAATTATTTGAAACATAATATTTAAGCAAAATTATGGTATTTTGTGATCTATACCGCCCTTCAATTGATCAAAAATCGATTTTGATTTACATAAAATCTAGTGTACTACAAAACTTAATATTTTTATAAATAATAATATTCATAAAATTTTTCACTTTAGATCTGTTATGGTGAATTGTACTAATATTTAGATTTCCTCATACTTCCAGGAAAAAATCCTACTTGGTCTTTTAATATGATGCTGAATTCTGTTTGAAATCAGACTGATATAATAGAAAAAATATAAATTATGTTTAGATGAGAATGAGCAAATGTGGGAGCTTATTATTATTAGTTATATTATTAATAACCTTGGCCATTTCACTGAAGAGAAATGACAACCTATTTAATCACTAAACATTTTTAAAGCCTATGCCAGAAGCAAGATACTGTCCTTAACACTGAGATTAAAAAGATGGAGAGGACACTATTCCTACCTTCAAAAAACAATACACAGAAAAGTGGGTCAGATAAACATTGAACAAATAATAATGCAATATGGTCAATGCTTTTACAATGATAGCAACTATGGAAATTCAGGGCCAGGACAAGTTGGGACATTTGGGAGAGCTGGGGAGGGTATCATAGGTGGTGACATAAGATCTCGTTTGGAGGCCAAGTTTAAGTTTGGCATAAGAAGTGCAGGTGAAAGAAACACAGAGAGTGGCAGATGGGACATCCAGGAGACCTGATGCTGTGCTGGAGACTGAAAGCTTGATGTGAGATGTACCTGGAGCAGCGACTGGCTATAGTTTCCTAGAAAACAAAACAGAGATGGTTTCAGGCAACTCGTACATAGAATGAAGTGCCAACTGGAATTTAAAACATGCTTTTATAGAGATAAGTTTGCAATTAGAATTATTGAATATAAAGGCTGAAAGGAAACTTAGAACTCATTCTATTTATATGGCCATGTTGGTTGATAACATCTTTCTCTAGCCTGAGAAGAAGAGTAGAGAGGTGGTAATAGAAACAACCAAGTGTAACAAGGCATGATAGAAGACTAAGTGTGCAAGAGCCTAAGAAGGTTCTAGGGCATCATGGGCATTTAGCCAAGAGAGAGGAAAGAATTATTCTACCGCGTAAAGAGAGAGAAGTTGAGAATAAGCACATTCTCATGGTGTGAGACAAAAAAATAAATCAGGTCAGGAGAGTAGGTAGCTAGTATTAACAACCACCTGCTGAATGCATACCAGACACTATAAATATACTATTCCCAAACCTCACAGATTATTTACTTCATTATTCACATTATTTACTTGACACTGTTTGAAGTCTTTTACATATTTTAACTTATTGAATCCTCCTAGCGTTACTATGAGGTCGCTATAAGTCATAGAGCGTCTAATGGCAGAGCAGGAATTGGACTCAGGTTTCAACAATAAAATTCAATTATTAAACACGGTTTATGTACCAAGATACAGCAGGTGCTTCACCTGTCCTGTTGGCTGCAATAACTCTGTGAGGTGGGTATTATTATCACCATTTGGTAAATGAGAAAAACACACAATGTAGAGGTTAAAGAGTTTGCTAGTAGGTGATAGATCTGAGATCATTTAAGCCCAGTCTTATTTGACTCCAAAGCCCAGGCTATCTCACTCCAGCTATGCCTGGAGCCTACCCCTCATTCTGAACTAGCCGTGTTTGCCCGAAAATAAGACCTAGCCGGACCATCAGCTCTAATGTGTCATTTGAAGCAAAAATTAATATAATACCCAGAAGATGCATTAGAGCTGATGGTCCGGCTAGGTCTTATTTTCAGAGAAACACAGTAGCTCTACTCATCCATGTTTCACAAAAGTGGGAAAGGAATAACAGACACTGATGGGTTCGATGTGCTGTCATCCTGGATAATAAAAAGAGATAGTGGGGGGATGAATGGAACTCACCTAAGGAAGAAATATTCTCTGCTTGACAGTAGTAGATATTTCCCTCACACAGAAAAGCTATTTGTGAGGGTAATTTCCAGAGGTGAGCTTAGTTGGATTACTTCCAGATATTTAGCGATCTGAATTAATTAAGAATTTCCATCATCTTTACTTAATTTAGCACTTCTGACAGAGAACTGCTGGTGTTGGTCCTTTTATCAGCAGAGAAAACATTATTGAGTTAATTGTCACTTAAGGTGTTAATCTTTTGGTTCTTTAATTTCTCACCTTTCTACTCATAAATCTGATTTGATGCTCAACAAATGCCTGCTGCTCTTTGCTTTAATTCGGAAGATAGTCTAAATAATTACTTTGTAGACTATTTCGTTATACTTCATCAATTTTCTTTTGTCAGTTGCTTAATGTACAATTATATTTAAAATATTCTTTAGTTTTAGTTGAAATTCTTTTCACTGCTTGATGCTCTTTTTACATAATACGTTTATTAAAGTATTTTGTATTGTCCTGGGCTTTGCTCTAATTGACATAACTTTCCAGTTTTCTTGCTTTTTTGAAACTTTCAAAATATATATTTTTTTCTTTCCAAAGCACTTGCTGTTGATTTTGGTATTTTGTGATCTATACTGCCCTTCACTTTTAACAAATGCTATTATCCTGTTAGAAAAATTGTATGTTAATCTATTTTGACAATTGTCTTAAAACTAACATATATTCCATAAATATTGTGTTTAAGCATATAAATCTAGAAATTATTATATTTTTCATTCATCATTTCTTTAGTGCTATCGTTAGTTTTCCAAACACTTTGATGTCCAAATGTATGTGGGAGAACAGGTGCAACTATACAAAGGTATAGTCCTTGGAGACATTGATTTTTCAAGAATTTTAAATTTGGTATAAACTTAGAAAAATACTATTTAAGCAAAATAACATGGTATTGTGATAATTATTGTAAAAACTTTTGTGGCATTTCA
This sequence comes from Rhinolophus hipposideros, assembly GCF_964194185.1. Taxonomy (NCBI): domain Eukaryota; kingdom Metazoa; phylum Chordata; class Mammalia; order Chiroptera; family Rhinolophidae; genus Rhinolophus; species Rhinolophus hipposideros. The sequence goes on along the minus strand of NC_138048.1, from coordinate 70,753,970 downwards.
TATTGCTTATTCTCTAGGATGTTTAAAAGCACAAGTCTTTTCTGATATTCAATTTTAAAAAATTAATTTTTCTCTAAATTTTTCTTCCTTCTTAAGCTATTTCTAATTCATATGATAGACTTGATTTTGATCTATTTTCACTTCTCTTAAAAATATTGTTCATTTTTACCTATATGAAAAAATACACACACATTTCTATAGAGATCATGTTATTAGTCAAGTTCTCATTTTCTTTATACCAGCTAAACTGCCAAGTACGCATGAATCCCATGCTTCCTTTCATTCAAAGTCAAGATAACCGATTATTTAAACATGTAATTCTCAATAGATCAAATATTTCACCTTTGATTGGCAGCCAGTCTAAAGCTCTACCTTACATTTCATTCCTTTAAGCCTCCAGATAGGGTATTTGATCCTTATCTACGTCCTCTGCTCTTTTTTTGCCCTCATGTCACTCATCTCCTTGTAAAGTCGCATTTCATTATTAGCTTCACACAGATGCACAAAATGGATGTTCTTGTTAAGTTTCTCTGGGCTCTTCAGCTAAAATAGAGGTCTATTTTATAGAAGTGCATTTCTGCTATTACTATTACTATATCCTTTCACTTATTGCTTCAATTTTTCTCTTCACTAGATTTCTTTTAAATTTCCTCTAATCTGGTTCCTTAACTCATAGATTCACCAAAGCTATACTTCCAAATGTCACTAATAATCATTTCTTGCTAAAAACTCAAAGCTTTCACTCTGTTCTTGTGTTTCTTTCACTCTTGATTACTTTAGACATATTTAAAATTCTCTTTGTTGCTTTTTTCCCTCAGCTCCAAGACCCTATGAGTAGTAGATGTTTGATGTCATCTCTTTCAGATGTGTCTTTCAAGCTTAAGAAAAATATCATTTGTATTATTTGGTCCTTGAGGATCAACTGAATATTTCAAGGTATAGCTGAACCTTCTACTCTTCGATTTTCAGGAACTGGCAAAGTGAAGGATAATTGGAGCTACATTTATATTCCTAATGTTCTCTGCTTTCTTTGTTCTTTGTTTCCACAATGCCCAGAGAACATATCCCCTGGGATAACCCATTACCATCTTAAAAGCAAACCAGAATTTACCAACTCTCTCCTATTTCTAAGCCATTTGTCCTACTGTGTGTTCCTTTAGGAAACCTGTGTGATCAGTTAGATACTACATATTGTCCGTATCACCATAATAAGCAAAGTTTGCTCTGTTCAATACAGTAGTGCTTAGCCACATGTAGCTAATGAGCACTTGAAATGTGACTAGTGATTAATTTCACCCATTGTTTAATACTAATGATATACTTTGTATCTATTGGATTAAATATTAGTAAAATTAATTTTTATATTTTTAAATGTGGCTACTAGAAAACTTAAAATTACATATGTGACATATTTTATTTTATTGGACAGTACTTTATACCTGTGTTCTTGATTCATTGACCAGCATAAGTCACATAGTTTAACATAGCAACAAGAAGATCAGGAAGCGTAGCACTACAAGGCATTCATAAGATGGAGAGCCAAAACCATATGGCAAAGGACACAAAGACTCTATGGTCTTTTGGAAAGTTCTTTCTGGTTGTTTTACTCCACTGATTATAGTCGTTTTAATGAAAAATAGCCTCAATTTTCTGTTTTCCTGTAGTTGGCTGTTTGGAAATGATATTTGGCAATCATACCATTATTTTTTATAGCTTAATGAAAATTGTTAGATAATCTTTAGTAGTACCTTGAATTATGTAGGTATGTATGTATGTATTTACTTATTTTTATTAGTTTCAGGTGTACAAAACAGCATAATAATTAGACATTTACACCCCTCACAAAGTGATAACCCTAGCAGGGGAGATTCCATAATCACGAACTGTTTTCCATTTCTGGTTAGAGCTTAGTCATTATTGCTGAAGCCACATATGACTGTTCTAGTGCAAATTAAATATGTAGTAGAAAAATTTTAAAAAGCAAACACTGGAAGGTTGTCACTTATTCCTTTTGCTTATATATTATTTTCTTCATGTTTTTTCCTCCCAAATTGAGGGACTTTGTATGTATTCTTCAGAATGCAACAGAAATGTGTTTTCAGTTTAGCAGACATTTCATAGTGATTAACACACTGTTATGAATTGTAACCACTAGAGGTACAGAAAATATTGAATTGTTTGTTAACCCATGAGTGTGGGGGCAACTAATCTTTCTATGAGACACTGCTGGTGTTGATGTCATCTGGTTCTTCTGGAAAATAAAGCCCGTAATCTTATTCAAATTTACCTAATGCCTCTCTCAGAGACATAATGTAAAATCCTATAGGAGGGGCCCAATCTCCTTGAAAATAAACAAACCACATTTTTGACACAATCATCAAAAAGAGATCCCATAAGATGCAATTATGCAGAGAGGTGAAGGATGATAGTGAGAGGATCACAAGCTTGGGAAGATGGACTTTGTAGCCAAAAACCACCTCCACTCCACCATTTGCTAAGTGACTTGAATCAAAGTATTTAAGCTTATTAAGCCTCATCTGCCCTAGAAAATGGTGATAGTTCTTACCTGGCAAGATTGTTACGTGTCTAACAGACTTCTGGCACATATTAATTCTACAGTAAATGCTACTTGTTGTGAAAAGAGATATAATGTAACTTCATATCTTAATTGGTGGCACAATAAAGAGAATAATACTTTTCATAGATGGATTCCTTTTGCAGAAGAAGTGTTCTCATTACTAATTTCTTGTTGATAGCTTTTTAAATTTTACTTTGAAATTGTATCGTCTGTTCCAATTTGTCCTTGAACCCTGAGCCTTGATGTACTTTCACTATGTGTTCTCCAACACCTTAGGTAGCCCTTTGTTCTTCAAGCTGACCCATAGATGTGTCTCTGACCTTGGTCATGTATTTTTTTTGTCTCCCCTTTCCCCATATCACTTTGGTTATGCCACTTTCATGGCATTTATGACATATACTCTTCAACAATAGTCTTTTATACATAATTTATTGTTCTATAAATCTTAGGCTTTTTAGGGAAAGAAATATCATAGTAAGAACCGACTAAAAGTGAATGGAAAACATATTCTGTACTAAATTCTCTAATGCCTTTTTCTCAATTTAAATCTCTAAAAGACACAAAAGATAGATGCTATGTTATTCCTGTTTTATAGATTAAGGGAAATCAAGGCTAAGAACAAATATCCAAGATGACGCCAATGGGAAGTGTTGAAATGCAAGTTGGCCTCTATCTAAAACTAGAATTCTAAACCATTGTCCGTATTTTCTTGCCCCCGCTTCTTCCCAACTCTCCAACCCCTGCAACAGTCAACACAGTGCCTTGATTCATGCTTTTACTTGAATAAATAAATTCAAGTTTTCTTAACCATCATTATTTTTATTGCTAGGCAATTCTTGAATTATGCATTACTGAAGGTATCAAAAGCATTAATAACTTAAAAACTACAGAAAATAATACCTCTATCTTCCATTATCTTAGTGAAAGAGGCCTCATCACAGAACATGTAAGAGGGCCCCTTTCAGCTGGGTAAGAGCTAACTTCTAAGATTCAGTGCCACAGTTTTGAGTTTCCATCACAGTGCGTGGCTCTTCTATACATCTACACTATCTCTCTTCTCTTCATTTCTTCTCTTCTTCTCCTTTTTTAGCCTGGCTATGTTCTGAGATCACTTGCAAAACCTACATACAAGTCAACAGAATAATAATGAACAGATGAAAAAAAAGGAATAAAAGAAAATAAAAAACAGGAAAACCAGATACCAGGGATATGATTTGATCACAAGGATACAAATCCTAAGACCCATGGTAGTGAGTGGGAAAAGATAGCAAATTTAATGTTTATCTTCTTAACAGCAAAGTAAAGTGGATATATAATCAGGTATGAAATTTACTGCTCTTAATATGGAAAAAAGATGCCTTGCTCAAGGAAAATTTAACATCTGCATGTCCATTTTGGTGTAGTGAAAAATATTCTATGTTAAATATAACATTACTTTTTCCATGGCTACTGGGTAAGTTTTGCTTTGTGACACAGTGGCCAAACCGAACTCAGTGACTAAACAATGTGCAGTCTGTCTTTCTACCCAATGCCCATTTTATTCACTACTTCATTCAGGCATCAGGCTGCAAGTGGCAGGAGTGAGGAGGGCACTGTAAGACTTTAAAATATACAAAATAAAGAGAAAACAATGTAAGTAGGATTGTATGTAGGCTACAGGGGGCACCCAAATGATCAAACTCTAAAACTGAAGTGAGAGCATCAAAATAGTGTGAACAGTGACCACATACGTTGACTCACCAACTTTTGGTGATGATGCACAAGACCTATTTTCAGTACCAATTTTATGTATTTTTAAAACTTGCTCACGTTTTATTATTGTTTTTTCAGCAACTATTGCTAGTCTTTGGTCTTCTGTTGTCAAAATAAGTAGGAAAAACAGAAGGTCAAATGGTGGTAACATTTTAAACTTCAAGATAGGAAATGCGAATTAAATATAGCCAAGGGTATGCACAGATTAGTTTTGACAGAACTGGGAATATATTCATAGTCATCAGGTCACCTGTCATGATCTGATGAACTGATTGGTAGAGTCTTGTGGCACAGACATAAAAAAGAGGAGCCTAGGTCTCAGAATTTTCACACAGCTAGGCACTGTGACTAGGTACTAGCAAGAAGTGGTTCCCCCATGACATGGGAGGATAGAACCCAAGTTGCCTCCTTGAGTGCTCTTTTTTAGTGGTGTTGAGACCTCAGGAAATTTGACTGGCTTGGTGAATCCTTTTCTCCTTGATCCCATATGTCTGCCTTTCCTGGATGTGTCTATGGGGATGGAAAGAGGGCATAGGTCCAGCTGGCAACTTACCAATCACTGAATTCTTCTGAGAGGTGACCAGATACTACTCAGTTTCCTGCAACATTTTAAGCACAGTCAATTTTTTTTTCCTTAGACTTTATTATTTATTTTTATTTTATATATATTTTTAAGTTTTGTATTAAAACTATAAAACTAACATACAATATTATATTAGTTTCAGGTGTAGACAATAGTTATTCAACATTTATATACTTAAAGAAGTGATCATCATGATAAATCCAGCAACTGTCTGACACTGTACCATGCTATCACAATGTTGACTATATTCCCTATGCTGTACATTGTATCACTATCATTTACTTGTTCTATACCTGGAAATTTGGACCTCTGATTCCCCTTCTCGTCCTCCCTTTTTAAAATTTTCAATTAGAGTTGACATTCAATATTATTTTATATTAATTTCAGGTGTACAGCATGGTGGTCAGACATTTATATACTTAAGAAGTGATCCCCCTCACTAGTCTGTACCCATCTGGCACTATACATAGTTATTACCGTATTATTGACTATATTCCCTATAATGTACATCCTCATGGTTATTTTGTAACTACCAATTTGTACTTCTTAATCTCTTCACCTTTTTCACCTTGCCCCCCAACCCCCTCCCATCTACCACCCCAACAAATCTAGTACCTATCTGACACCACACATAGTTATTACAATATTATTGACTATATTCCTTTTGCTAGACCCTACACCCCATGACTACTGTGTAACAACCAGTCAGTATTTCTTAATCCCTTCCCCATTTTCCACCAATACCCCCAACCCCCTTTCTGGCAACCATCAAAATGTTTTCCACATCTATGAGTTTGTTTCTGTTTTGTGAGTTTTGTTTTTAGATTCCACATGTAAGTGAAATCACATTGCATCTGTTTTTCCCTTTCGGACATACTCCACTCAGCACAATACCCTTCAGGTTTATCTACGCCGCCAGAGATTGAGCAATTTCCTTTGGGTATATGTACCACCTCCTCTTTATCCATTCATTCATCATTGGACACCCAGGCTGTCTCCACATCTTGACCATTGTAAATAATGCTGCAATGAACATATGGATGCACACGTCCCCTTCAACTATCATTTTGAGTTTCTTCAGATAACTATCCAGAACTGGGATTACTGGGTCCTTCTTTGTCTCTTGTTACAGAATTTGTTTTAAAGTCTCTTTTGTCTGGTATAAGAATTGCTAACTCAGCTTTTTTAATCTTTTCCGGTTTCATGAAATAACTTTTTCCATCCGTTTGCATTCAGTCTGTGTGTGTCTTTCGATCTTTAGTGAACCTCTTGTGGGCAGCATATGTAAGGGTTTTGTTTTCTTATCTATTCAGTCACCCTATGTTTTTGATTGGAGCATTTAATCCATTTACATTGAAAGTAATTGTTGATAGATATGTAGTTATTGCCATTTTATTACTCATATTTTTGATTTTTTTTGTTTTGTTTGTTTGTTTGTTTTTGAATCTTAAAAAACGTCCTCTAAGATTCCTTGTAATACTGGTTTGGTGATGATGAGCGCTCAGCTTTTTCTTGTCTGGGAAGCTCTTTATGTGTCCTTCGATTTTAAGTGATAGCCTTGCTAGTTATCTGTTGAGAAATCAGCTGGCAATCTTATGGGAGCTCCCTTATAAGTTACTAGTTGCCTTTCTCTTGCTGCTTTTAAGATTTTCTCTTTGTCTTTAACTTTTGCCATTTTAATTATAGTGTGTCTTGGTGTGAGCCTGTTTGGGGTCATCTTGTTTGGGACTCTCTAATCACAGTCAGTTCTTGATATGGTTAATCTTCTCTGATGAGGAGAATTAAATTCTATTTTTATTTTAATTTTGACTTTCTCCCAGTTTCTATTTTCATTACTTTGTTTCCTGAGAAGTTCATCACTCATTGATATTAGGGGGGAAGTAAACAATCCTTTGAACTTTTATGTGTAAATACTAAAATATTAAGACAGTAGTCTTCAAGTTTTTCTAAGAACAACCCACATCAGAATATCTTCATGTACTTGTTTAAATGCAAATTTCTGGTTCCCACTCCAGACTCACTGATGTTTAAAAACCAGTACTTTATATAAACTAGCATAGCATAGAAGTAATTCTTACTTAATCTTTATGATTTTACTTATTTAATGCTTTACTCTGGTATAACAATGTTGAAAAATTGCTAGCTGTCTTTCCTTGAGTCACCATACTAAATTTTTATGGGGACTATGGTCCAAGGAGCCTTTCTCAACTGGGGTTCCACAAGGAATTAATCCTTAATGACTTAAGACATCTATCATATGTAATGAATTAGCTTTTCTCTTATGCCTCTACTATGATACTAGTTATGTACCAAAGTCAGGATAATGGAGAAAATAATCACTCAATTTTTTGTGTTCTGAGATTCAGAGGAGGAACCTCATTAGGAAGGCAAATTAAAGTAATATTTTAAGTTTATAAATTTGGCATTGTCATCCATTAACAAAAACATGATGTTTATATTATGACAAATTAGAAGCTGGCTACGTCTTTTGATGTTTTAAAATGTCTTATTATCATAGAAAATCATGCACATGTTGAAAAAAAAAAAATGAATAGCATTCTTCAGCTAACTTTTGCTGTGGTGAGAAGCCACTCCAAAATTGCAGTGACTCCTAATAATAGCAAATGCTTTTTTCCAGCTCACGCTGCGTATCTATCAGAAGTTGTCAGGAGACTACCTCTGAAACAAGTATTCTCATTCTGGGATTCAGGCTGATGAGCTACCAAAGTTTCTGATTAATGTTACAGAAAAAAAGAGAGGGGGTAGTGAACTTTACACGAGCTCTTAAAGTCTCCACCTGGAAGTAATACATGCCACTTTCACACACAAGTCATCAACCATGACTAGTAATATAGCTCCATGCAGTCTTCCCAGTATCAGGAAGTTAAGTCCTGTCATATTCTTAGGGGCAAAGAATTGGGAATATGTAGTGAAAGCACTAATTATAACCACTTATTTTGAAAAGTGGGTGTTTATTGTTAAACTTTTTCCTCCCAGGTTCTGTCTCTAAGTCACAACGACTTTTGTTTCTGTGTTTCTCTCTTCTGATGCATAGTTTTAAATATGTTGCTATTTCTTCTTTCAAATCTACTGGTACATTATTTGTTGACTTTCTGCTATGAAAGAAGAGTTTAGTTCATTCACCCCATCAACCTTCTCTCTGTTCCCTGCCCCTGTCCCTTCTCCCCACTATCTTTCCTTCTTAGGAAGTTAACTGAAATGTACTATAGTAAAAAGAGGGTATACCAAGAAAGATGAATACATGATATCAAAGAAAGAGTGGGTTTAACTAAGAATCACAGTAACATGGTATTGCACTGTAACAGCTGTACTGCATTAAGAAAACTAAACACTGGATGGAAGACTGGGAAATAGAGGACTGTGAAATATAAGGAATGATGAACAACTTACACAAAACTGAGAATGTGGTAAAGACGCTTAGTAGAGGACTAAAAAAGGAGAATTGATTCTAAATCAGTCAAAAAGGTGTTTTCCTTACCTTTTTGAGTAATTTTGAGAAGAATAAGGGGTATTAGATTTAGAGGGGATGAAATATAATCCTAGTATATGACTGAATATTGTAACAATCTACATTTAAAACATCACTATCATACTAATAATATTTATTATGTTTGAAATTTTGGAACTAATCTAACTGTATAGAAATAAAAGAAATGTAAGGTTGTCAAAACTTGGGTAGAGCAAAAAGGGTAAGGAGAGGGTGGGAGCATTAATATCCTTTCTGATTCTACATAACGAGGAGTCAGTACATGTTGTCTGTGATCCATGATCTTTGAAATGAAGATTTAGCTGTGCTGTTTGAACTTGCAAAGGTATCAATGGAGGAATTAAGAATAATGATGTAATTAACTGTTGATGGGAAGATTAACTTTCTAGGAGAGGAAACAGGAGTGGTAAACTTTCTGATTTCTTGCATAAAATGTTTTGATTATGACCTCATACTCAGTTGATTGTGTCATATTACGTAGGAATCTGTGTTTGCTTATAGTCCACTACTTTGAAGGTTTTGCTGTTTGTTTCTATACTTCCAGTGTACTAGAATCCAGTCTCTTATTCCTTCACCCATAACCTGTTTTTTCTCTTTAAAATAATCTACGATCTCATTCTTGAACTTATTGTTTTTAATTTTTACAAATATGTATTTAGATGTGTATTTTTTTTCTTTTTGTTGGGCACTTGATGGACGCTTTCAATTAAAAAGTCATATCCCTCTGCCTTGGGAAATTCTCTTGTAATATTGCTCTGATAATTTTTTTCCCCTATTCTCTCATTCTTATATTCTGGTTAAGCAGATAATGGACTTCCTTGTTTGATCTTTTGCATTATGTATTTTCTCTTATTTATTTCATCTTTTTAATATATTTTTACTGTTTGTAGAATATTTCCTTAAATGTGACTTTGATTTCTTGTATCAAATTTCTGTTTTGGAAATTTTATTCACATTTTGTAAAAGCTCTTTCTTGTTTTTTTTATTGCTCCATTTTTTTTTTTTTTGAATCCGGTTTTTCTTTTCTATGCATGCAATGTCTTCCTAGATCTTCTTGTCAGATAGTACTAAAAGCATTTTTAAACATCTTATTCTGTTCTCTAATTTTTTTGTCTCTTTTGGAGTTGATTTTTCTGTTTGCTTAGTTTGGCTTTTTATTTTTCTCCACATTGTTTGTTTCCCTTAAATGACTATTAATCATCATTTACCTTTAACGGATTGAAATAAGGTAGGAAAATATTTCCTGGAAGCTTTTTAGTTGTGGACAGGACTGATCATTAGCTTTTTATTTGGGATGAATAGTCAATACACCAGACCTTATACTGAGGGACTATAAATGTCAGATGCTGAGTTTTCTTCTTATATTTTCTTTAAAGAAGAACCCTCTGTGTTTTTGTTTTTGTTTTTGTTTTTGACCTGGGATAAATGATGGACTACTAGGTATTATATTTTACTAGATCAGGACTTCTGTTTAGAGACTTTCATTAAATCCCCCCGTCCCTTATTTTTGTTTCATTCCCTCAATCTAGTGTTATTATATGTAGTTGTCCTTTAAATTTAACAATGTTATTGTTCCAGGTATCAATATTACTCTAAGAGTGATGGAAAACACAAGCTATATGTCTATTGTCTGATCCATTCCAGTAACTATGAAATATATCTTTTTGTCTAAATAGTTTTAGCTGGTTGTATTTGTCTCTAGTGTTCTGAACATTTCCTCTAACTTTTCTACCCCATTATGTTCAAATGGCCTGTTTTCAACTCTTAATTTGTAAAAGGTGGTCTAGTCAAATGTGTTGAGGAAAGCTCAGTATTTATTTTTCATCATTTTATCTAGTTCTCTTGTTACCATGGTTTTACACTACTCATAGGAGCATACTCCCTAGCTTAATTCTGTTCAATTTTTTAATTCTGTTTGAAATATCCATTATTGGTTGTTTTTCTTGCACTAAAATGTCAGAAACTATGTCTTTGAATGAGAACTCTTCATCCAGGGGAAAAAAAAACAAGAAACAAACAAACAAAAAAATGCGTTGCTTTTATAGCTTCCAGCTAATTTCACAACATATGTTCTGATTTTCTACTTTTGTTGTCTATTAGCATCACACTTAACAATGTTCTACAAGATAGCAAAATCAGATGTACTACTAATGAAATCTGTCAGGGTGTGAGGCTTCCCTCGAATAACTTAGTAAACAATTTTGAGCTTCTTCAAGATAATGATTCATTCCCAGCCCTATTCTGTCTTTTCAAAGCAGTACATAAACTCTTGATGTATACCTATGAACATATCCATGAAGACAAAACCAAAAAAAAAAAAACACAAAGATAAAACCAGTTTTTGAATAATTGTCTTGAGATTTTTAATGACTTTGACGGTGTCTATTGAGTGGAATGTTTATCAGAAGACAGCAAATATATTTTAATATTATCTTGTGTTCTGAAACATCATTAAATCGATTAAATAAAGTCAGATATCACACATGAAATTCTTGTAAGAGTAGCCAAAGACCCTTGGATTTCTGAGAATAAGGCATTGATAAGATTGATGATGATGATTCATTCATTTATATATGCAATTAAAATTGTTTGCTGAACTCAAATTCTGTACTAGTCACTATGTTACAAACTAGGAATAAAATGGTAGAGAACATAGATGCAGTCCTTGCTCTCATGAACTTACAGATAAGTAAAGAGAGAATTGTAATACATTGTGGTAAATGAAACAAAATACTGTTTGTCATGGGAACATAGATAAACAACAGTAAACAAGACTTGGATGGAGGGATGGAGGTCAGGGAAATTTTCTCAGTGGGAATAATGTCTTACTGAAAACTAAATGATGTATAGAAATTAACCAGGCATATAGGAGGCCAGAGGTGTGTGTTTTAGAGAAAAAGCATGTGGAAAATTATGAAGCATGAGTGGGAACATGGTATAATTGATAAACAGAATTATCTTTTGAACAAATATTGCGTTGAATTGAAGGTGAGAGTGAAATAAGGTGGATAGTCATAATAATGTGTTATGGCGTAACAAAGACATTGCCTTTATCCTAAAAGTAATAAGGGACCCTTATTTGATTTTAAATAGAAAGTACCATTGTGTGTGTGTGTGTGTGTGTGTGTGTGTGTGTGTGTGTGTATTACTCTGGCTGCTGTGGAAGAATGGTTTGGGGAGAAGCAGCATAGTAGGACAGGGAGACAGGGCTATGCGTCTATTTATGTAAGAGATAAAGAAGTGGCAATGAGAATGGAGAAGAGTAGGTGACATAAAATTTGTATATTCTAGTAATATGTTGGATATATTGAATGAAGAAAAAAGACTGAGGAAGCAACATGATTCTAGCTTGCACAACTAAATGGTTATCAGTACCATTCTATGAAAAATTGAATGCATGATAAGGACTGGGTTTGAAGAAATTTCTTGAGACAAGTTTTAGATATATTGAGTATGAAGTTTTTGTGGAACATTCAAATAGAGGTATGCAGTAGGTAGTTAAAAATAGGTTTGATAAAAAAATGACCTAGGTATATAGATTTGGAAATTTTCAGTGTATAGGTGGCAAATGAAGCCATAGAGTTCCTGACACAATCCAGAAAGAGATTAGAATGCAAAGGGAAAGGGCCCATAAGAGAAAACTGAGGAACCCCAACGTTGAAGAGATAGGAGGCCAAGAAGGCTGTAGAGTTGTGAGAAACAACAAGAAGGAGTGATATCACAAAACCAGGGTAAGAAAATGATGCAAGAGGGAGGGAAGGAGTAATCGGGAATGTGAAATGATACTGACAAGTTAATATATGATAAAGAGTGTAAGTTGTCTGTTAGATTTAGCTACAAGGTCATTGACTCCACTAAGTTTCCGTCAAAGATGAACTGAGGCCTGAGAGGTGTGAAGGCAGAGATAGGAACAAATGTACAATCCAGAAGATTTATAACTCTAAGAAACTATGTAAGAATTGGCTTTCTTTGAAACGCTGTCAGAGAAGAATAGAGATTAAGCTAGGTTGATAAATAGATTACTTTTAGGTAAAAATTGAAACTTCCTCACTAGAGTAACAGTAAAAGAAAAGTGCATATGAATTAGATTTGCCTAGATCTCGAAGGTCCCTGATTCTTTGATTCTATGATTCCATTGCATTTCTTCTCTCTGTTATGCATGGGTATGATAAGCCTTGGCAGTTGGGTTGTGCTATCAAATTTCTGCATTATTGTTCAGCTGACAATGAAATGATAACAGATGTTTAGTATCATTCATTTACATATGCTTTTACTTATGCACATGAATTGAACAGTATATACAAATCTGCAAACAAAACATTATTCTGCATCTCGAATGAAGAAGAAAATAATTATATATCTTACATTCCTAAACATAATGAGCAATACTCTTTCTTTTTTGATATTATTTTAAAATTCATCCATACATATGCTCTTTAAAAAATTAGAAGGTATTAAATACAAATGAAATCTCTTACCATAGTCTCCTGGCTCACTCCCTGGAATGAACCACTTTTTTTAGAACTTTTTCCAGAATTGATAAGTAGGATATGCATATTGGGGAGGCTTATCCTCTTTGGGGCACTTGTTCATTGAATTTGGGGCTAGAATAACTTGCATCATTTAATTGTTCTTAGGGGCAATTACTATTTTCTCTTACAACTACTGTCTGACTCTCTCCAAATCTCCTTATTTTCATACCAGGAGCCACCACCAACTGTCATTTGAGTTCTTTCTTTCATTTTGAACTACAGTCTTGTAAATCTTTTATTCGCTCAACAAGATTATAGCCCATACTTGGAAAGAAGTACTTCATCCTAATTAGTTCCACAGGTGCCTTTCTTTTAAAAAGGAAATAGTTTCCACACTGTCTCCAGAAGAATGCTTTTGGATCATTATCTCTGGTATAAATGAACTTATTGCTGAGCCAGGGTTTCCCTGAAGGGTCTCTGTGATGCACAAAAATGCTGTGTTATAACTTTTGATTCATGATTGCCCTAATTTTCTCAATTTATCCCATATTATATCCAGATATGCAGTCCCAGATCTCCCATGAACCACACTTATGTTTCCCTGTTGATTTTATGTACTTATTTTTCCTCAGGTTGCTACTAAACATAAGTTCTTCTCTTCATATTAGGTATTATGTGTCAGCTTTTACAGAATTCGATGGTTTATGGCATTGGTATGAGAATAAAGTACTTACAGACAATGGATTAGTGGTTTGAATTCTTCCCAGACTATCAGTAATCAAAAGTTGTTAGTACTCTCTTGGGGTTATATAAAATGAAGGTGGTTTGATTACAATTCCAGGCCAGCAAGAAGGAGCATGATTTCTATATTACAGAAGGCAGGGGCAGAAGCCTTGGTAAGGAGAACAGATGTTTTCTTTGAATAGCTTATAAAAACAAAATCTGTACATGTTTTAATCTTCCACCCCAAAGCTCTTTCCCCGGAGTGGTAATAAAAAGTTTCATTCTCTCCCCAGTTATTTCCTCTCACTGTAGTAATATATTAATTTATTAACTTACTCATTTACTGCTTTCTCCATCACTCAAAAGCTCAAAAATTCTTTGAGATGATTTATATTTTCCTGTTCCAAACCAATACCCACCAAAAACATGTTTGGTCCCTCATTTAACATCTGCAGCCACCTTATTACCAACATTTCTCTGGACCTCATAGCTTATGATCTTGTCAAATAGTTGCTGTAAATCGGTCCTGCTTCTCTAAAATTAATTGCTTGTCAATACATCAAGGAAGCTTTGTGGAAATTTGACCAAGTCAAATTAAGATATAAAAATTCAGCGAGACTAAAATTTTGCATGCTTTAATACCCGTTTAATAAAAAGGTGAAAGACAAAGTATTGAGGACATTAGAGTAAATTGGAAACTGTTTGAAAACCAGAATGTTTATAAGAGATCAGCACCTAAGCTTGTCTTTCTAGATCATGTGATGTTTCTGTAGTGGTTACAGAAATAATATTTGATATATTAAATGATCTGTCTAAAGAGCTAATTATCGTCAGTTAATTTTAAGATAATTTTCTGAAGGAAAATACAATATATGATTTTAGTTTGGTGATAAAGACTAAGATTTGATATTATTTATTGAAGTACTTTTCTAATTTTTTGACTAGGGCCTACAAAAATATGTATCATTTTATAATAGGATCTAGTAAATAAAAACACACAGACATATGTGCACATGTATAAATATATATGTAAATATATAGAGAGCAGTGTATATGTATATGATATGAAATGGAGATTTTATTAAGTGATTTTTACTTTACTATGTGCAATGCCCTTCAGTATATTGTATTCTAGTCTACTGTTTACCATTAAAAAATACCTGGTCATGTCCCATTAGATTTATTTCATGCCCTATGAGTAGGTCATACATTGCAGTTTGAAAAACATTGATCTACTGTGACTCCTTGAGAATTGTGAATATATATTACTATATTATATTCTTCAGACCAAAATTGCTTTTATTTCATAAAAAGATTTGCAATGAGACATGTGTATGTACTGGGGATATTTTCTAACCACTAACTCTGAATTTTGTTAGATTAAAGGTATCATACTTTGTGAATAAACACTATAAATATGTTCACCATCATTGTGGATCAAAATAATCTGTAACTATCCCTTTCATACAACTAGATAGTAAATCCAGATAAACTATATGTTTAAAAGGAGTATTAAGATTTTTCTTTTTACTCATACTTATCTGTTCCCCAAATAAATGAAAGACTGCTTCCTAGAGTATTAGTCCAGCATATTTACAATCCCTAAATATTCGTTAGCAGAATAAAACAGAAAACATTTCATATTTTGGTTAAACAAAGTGATTAGATAGTGTCTTTCACATTGTATATCTATTTTAATACAATTTCAGTGAGCCAGTTTTTCCCCCGTTTGCTAGTCTATTCTCCTATGTCAATAAAAAGTTGCCTCTTATTTTATACTAAAATTTACTTTCTCCTTGAATGAAAACAATGCTTCCTCTTTTTCATTAGATTACATTATTTGCAGGATGGATGCTGAATCATGCAATGCTTGTTATAAAAATTGTTTGAACCAGTTCTTTATGATGCTTATATTATTGGGGGCAGATGACTATGCATATTTCTGAACCAAATTCAGCCAGCTGACAATATTAACCCCTAGGATTTTTGTAAAAAACATGTTTTTGTAAGTTATGTTCATATTTCCTGTGCTTGCAATATTGTTCTTCCAACATTGTTCATTCTATTATAGAAGTCAGCCACTTATTCTCTCCTAAAAGCTAACCTTTCTCAGTGGGCTGGTGTTGGTGATATACCCTTATCTTCTACCTCCATGATTAATTCCATAGGTCACTAGCAGATGATGGTTTTCAAAATGTGGGAGGTAATGAGGAGATTGTGAAGATCTGTGTCAGTTGAGTTACACTCTGAAGGCCAGAAAGGAGTCATGAATCCTATTCTTCGGCTAAGCCAAGATTTGTTTTTTAATATCTCAGTTAAACTTATTAGGTATCGATTTTGCTTCTCCTATACAGTATTGCAGTTTGTGGTGAATATTTTTTAGCAATGTTATAGATTTTTCCAAATGAAATGTGAATGAGAATTATAGTTAGACAATTAAGATGGAGACATTTTTGTTTTAGTAAATATATGCCGAAGTTTAGAGCAAGCAGCCATAATGTCCTCTCCTGCCCTTGATGGGGTATGGGATCTAGTATATGTCATGTTTTGATAAATAGAATGTTTAGGAACACATGCATGATGCCAGAAGGATCTGCTGTTAATTATGTCCTGCATAAGTCTTCCCAAATGACTAAAGTTCAGGGAAAGCAGAAGAGTAAAGTAAAGGACCTAAATAAGTTAATCCATAATAATTATGTTAGATATTTATCTTACATTTGCCTTCAACACACTCATCATATAAAATGTACAAAACCCTGGAGTTGTCACAGTCATTATATGGCCCCTTGGTATTCAGGATATTTTCTAAAACTACTGAAGAAAATATGGAGGGTATTTACTAAATTGTCAAAGTTTACAAAATTACATTTTTTAGCCTGCAATATCTTTGTGAGATCATTATGCTGCTACTTAGTTGAATTAATTTTACTAACATAAACTTTATTGGTATACCAGTTATTTTAATAATCGAATGAAAACTAGAATGCTATCATGAAACATCTTAGACATTGAGAGGTTCTGACTCATTAAAATATGCACCATGATTTAGTCACTTACAGCTATATCCTATATGGAATATGTTTTTATTTTAATTCCCTGACAGTCTTCCAAGTTTTTATCCCTATATATGTGACATCTTGTTTTTTTCTCATATCAAACATTTCTATAGATCTAATAAGATTTCTTTACTATCACTTATCTGAAAAAGTTCATTCTAGTTCTTCTATGACCTCTACTTTTGTCTCACTCTCATCTATAACTTTTACAGCAGAGAAGTCACAGATTTATTTGAGCTGGAGTTGTGGACGTGAAGTAATGTGATAACTACAGAAAGTAAACAAATATCAGAGATAGGTAGTGCAATTTTCAGGTCCTTACAAAAAGATTTTGCAAAAGAAGAAGTAAAAATTGAAGGAATTGAAATTAAAGATCATCATATCTTGGAAAACAAAGCACAAAGCTAAGCCAGCTCAGTGCTAATTTAAACTAAACATGTAAGCTGTTAGTTCTGCTAATGTCTATTATCGATTCATTAAATTGGTTGGATACTCCTTGCCACTTAGTTAATATGGGAGATTAAATAGCTTAAATGCTGGAGTAATTGTTTTGTGTTTTTAAAAGTATTGTGTTTGACATAAATTCTTTTTAATGATCTCTCATCCTAAGAAGGCTTATATTTATGCCCTGAGGATACTCCATATTTAAAAAGATCCCTTTGTCTTTTACATGTTTGGATCTAGTTTGATGTAGTCTCTCATTTTAAAGATGATTATAATCACTTTTCTAAACAAAACATCTTTTGTGCATTAATATGAAACGCCTTGCATAGGCAGACAGGGTTGCATTGTGATCACGATTCCAGGCACATCTGGTTCCAAACCCAGCTTAACCATTTACCCACTCAAGCAACCCAAAGCAAACTATTTCACATCCATGAACTTCTGTTTCCTCGTCCATATAATGGTACCAATTATACCTCCTTATTCAGAATTCTGTAAGCATGAACAATGCCATTTATTGAGATGGGTACTCAATAAATGGTATTGGTAGCTGTTTTATTGTTGTTATTAATAAAAACTCTTATATAGTTTCTAGGCATTATAGTAAATTAGCAGTAATTGTAATGTATCTAGTCATAAATTATAGTAATTCCTATTAGTAGATTCGTAGACAACTAAGTAAAACAAGTACATCCAAAATGATAGAGAATACTATTTGTAAGCCAGCCCTGAAATGATGACTGTTCAGCAATGGATGATTCTCTTCTTAGAGAACAGAAAATTACTTATTCCATATTGAAATAGACACACTGGAAAATTCATGCTCACAAGAGAAAATGTCTGTAGTATGTGTGCCTAACCCCCTGGGTAATGAAGTCATTTTCACCTTTGTGAAAACATGGAAAAAGTCTTGCTGATGGCAAAAGTGAGAGCCATCGGAAGGAAAGAAAGTCAGCTTATGGAAATCAGACTCTTAATTAACAGGTACAGGAACAAAAAAGTTATGGTGGCTTTAATTACAGGGTAAGTTTTGAGCAATTATTACCCTCTAAATAATTTAAGATAATTTGAGGCAATAATTTTTTCCTAGCTCAAAGCACCCACATACCAGATAATGATTAGCAGTGGAGAACAAATGTAAATATAGTCTTTTTTCCTACAAATTTGAGATTCTTGAATAAAATAGCATTTTATACACACACACTAGTGTTAATTTTATACACACACACTAGTGTTAATGTTTTGCACATTAACACTGTGTGCAAACACTGTGTGTGTATAAAATACACACAGTGTTAATGTTTTGCCTTAGTTATGTATTTATATAAAATACAATAGTGTGGAAAAGCATGCCATATATTTGAAATTTAATGAAGTCTGTATAAGAAACTCTATTTAGACCCTGTTACTCAATGCAGTGTGTGACCAGCAACAAGGAAGCTTGTTAAAAATGCACACTCTCAGGTTTTGCCTCAGAACTACTGAATCAGATTGTGTTTTAATAAGATTGCAGGTAATTCAATGCACGTTAAAGTTTGAGAGGCATTGGGTTAGATCACAAACCTGTTTCTGACATTGGAGGTCCTTATAGTATAAAATTATAAATGCTTGGAGGATTATCCTTGCAAATTCAAATCTCAAAGTGATGGAGATCACTACTAGTTCATTAAGAAATAAACCTAAATAAAAAGAGAACTAATTGCCTGCAGATATAGTAATAAGAAAATTATATTGTTTACCAAGACTTGTATCAAAATCCAAAAAAATGACAAGAGGCTCTAAATATATGAATGGGTGTCCCCTGGAAGAGAAATTAAAATTACTCCACATAGGTGCAGAGAGAATTACTGGAACCAACAAATAGAATTTATGAAAAAAGTGATTTTGGTGCCAGGTAATTGAACAGTGCATATGTGCAGTGCATTCCCTCATAAATGATATCTGTCTATCTCTCTTCCACCCAATTATCTATCAGGAGCACTGTTGAAAGAGCCTCTTAGGTAAAAGGTTTAAACTAAAAGACCTCAGAGGAATGACCTCGGAGATTACTCTCAACTCTAAAATTCTAGGATTTGTCCACTCAGAGACTAAAAATGGCTGTGAATAATTGGATATATGTGACAAGTGAAAAGAGAACTGTTTGAATGAACATAAGTAGTGGTTAGATTTAACAAGTAATAAGAATAATCAGCTATACTGCCTGTGCAGATTTAAGAGGGAAATTACATGTTGAACAAAGCCCACTAACAGAGGTGCTTTTGGCTGTTTTGTGAAGACCTGGAAATTCTCTCAAAGCCCTCTGCTGGCTGGTATGCAGGGCAGCAAAGATTTTTAAATGTGAAAGGAGACTAAAGTCCCCCCTGGGCATAATGTTAATGTTTTTACACGAAAGAGTGGTAGTGAGAAAGAGCAGGGAACAGTTGGTTAACATGGCTCATGAGAGTTGCAACTTGTTTGACTCCTAGAAATTTATTTTGGATTATCTTTGTAATAGCAGTTGATTCAATTGCTGCTATCTGGTGATACCAGCAAATAACTTTTATCTATTCCTTAATATTTAAATCAACTTTATTTAAAAAGAAAACAGAACTATACTGAGATCTGTAATTCTATAAAGCTCCAAAAAAGTATAATTAAGTAATAGCAGTTTCCTAAACTAAAAATGAAAGTTAATTCAGAATGAGTTTAGAAGAGAAACAAAACTATTTACAACTTCTTCCCTGGGTTCAATGTTTCTAGAAGTAGGTTTATTTAAGACTGAATCTGCAGTGAAAGCTCACTCACTATGGTTTTCAGGATGTGGCAGTGATACTGGGGGAGAATCCAGCACATGGGGGGTGAAATATCCCAATATGGAGTATTTCCATCATCCCCAAAAAGTTCCGATTGTGCTTTTTATCCAGTCAAATTCCAACACCTGCACACTCCTGGGAAACTACTCTTTTGAATTTAGTCACACTAATCATCACGGATCAGTATTGCCTGTTCTTGAACTTCAATTTAAATGACTTATATCTGGCTTCTTTGTGTCTGAAAGATTCATCCAGATTGCTGATTTTATTAGTGGTGTGTTTCTTTTAATTGAGGAATAGTATTCCAGTGACTAGTAGTCCACAATTTATTATTTCTCCTGATGTTGGACATTTAGCTTGTTTTAAGTTTTTGGCTCCTATAAATAAGTCTGCTGTGGAAATTTTGTTTCTTTTGTGTAAATAGGAGTGGAATTCTGACTCTTTGTGTAAATGTGTAACTATAAAAAAACTTCCAATCTGTTTTTCACAACTGTTGAACCTTTCTAAGGGCTGTATGAGAGTTCCAGTTGCTCCATAACCTTGCCAATGTTTGGTATCTTTGGTCATTTTAATTTTAGCCCTTCCGGGGAGTATGAATTATATTTCATTGTGGTTTTCACATGCACTACTCTAATATCTAGTGATGTCAAATACAGGCATACCTTGTTTTATTGTGTTTCACTTTTACTGTGATTCATAGGTGTTGCATTGTTTTTTTATAAATTGAATGCAAGAATGTCCACCAGCAAAAAGATTAGGACTTGCGATTTTGCTATACGGAACCAAATAATTACAGTGATTTGGAACCAGCCCACAATATTTCAGAGGTATGCCTGTACCTTTTTGTCTGGTAATTTGCCATCTTATGTCTTCTTTAGTGAGTGGTCTGTTCAAATATTTGACCATCATTTTTATGGCTCTATTTATTTATTGCAGATTTCTTTGTGTATTCTAGATATAAGTCCTTTATCAGATCAAGAAACAAAATCCTGTTATGGTTGGTTTACTGATACATATTTTTAAATCACAAATGAGTATAACATTCTATACAATTATTTTTCTCTATCATTTCAGATGTTTATGTGATTTTTAATCTTTAATTGATGAATTATCTGGAATGGTGTTTTTTTCTGGCATTTAATCGTTCTTTTTTTAAAAAAAATATATTCAAAAGCACACAGAAGTCCCTTTGATTTATAAAAACATGAATACATAACATGACAAATTTCTTCATGATGGTGGGGCTCTTACGAGCCCCTTTAATGGATGTGTTTAATGGATGTCACTGGAAGACACACATGATCAGTTACACAGAAGCATATTCCAGTTGTAAAAGCCAAGTCCTTCAAGGATCAGAAGGAACAAAGATCATTCTTCTGCTGGAGATAGCATGTCCAGAGCTGGGCCCAGGCACAGTGGTCTCTGACCAGCCAGCTTTCAATCTAAGGAGCCAGGGCAGGAAGACACAGCCCTTTAGCTCACATGGCCACCCTGCAGACAAGCCAGGCTTCTAAACCATTGTAGAAAGACTAATTCCCTCAAGGGCCTTCCAGAGCCCCCACCTCTACATGACTCTGAGGCACAGGAGGGGTGTGTTTTTCTTAGTTGTGGCTCAGTCATAAGTTGGAGAGCGGAAGACTGAGAAGGTGTGCTCATTAAGTATTTTCATTATAACACTGAATGAAAATGAAAATCACGATCCTGCCCATGAGCACGGAGTGGAGAGAGAGCACGAGAAGCTCACATTAGCATTTACTAGACATGGTGAGAGAGCACACACTTTTGAATGGGCAGGAAGGAAGTGCTTCCTGCAGCTGACACGCACTCAAATGTGAAGAAGTTTAGCCAAAAATACTTGACAACACTGCATAAATTGGGGGTTTGGAAATCAGGTTTTTACCTCTATTACATACAATGTAAAAAAATAAAAAATCCAGCCTCATTAGTAGTTAGCTAAATTTTGATTAAAACCTGAAATGTTTTTTCGTAATTGTCAACAGGCTGGAATGTAACAATGATGCAGTTTAATTTGTGATTTCTTTGGCTGTCTTTCAATTAGATTGAGAAATTTTTTTAACACCCTCCATCATATTTTCCAAACGACGTAATTCCTGTAACTCTTTTTTTTTTTTTTAATTCCTGTAACTCTTACAAGAAGGCTAGCTCTCCTTCTTCAGAAAGATTATCCACAACAACCTTTCTAATATCAAGGGTGTACTTCTGAATAGAAGAGGCCTTCAGCTGAAATGGCATTCCCAAGGCCCACAGTTGGAATAGGGTCTTAACACACCAATATAGGTGTGTATTAGCCACCTCTATTTTCTGGACATTAGAAATGCAGTGATAAGCAAACCTCCCCATTTTCATGGAGTTTTACAGTCTAGGCAAAATTGGGAGCAAGTGGTGGGCAGAGGGAGTTATGAGGCCAACATCCTGTCAAAAAGGAAACCAAGCACAGGATGATGAGATGAGGGGTACAGAGTGCAGGTCAAAGTTGGAGTGGATGTCAAGATGGGTTATAACCAATGTGAGGTTGGGAAAGCAGCAGAGAACGACGAGAGCTCATGCCTAGGAAATGGGCCCTGTGAGAATGAGGAAGAGGGCAGACGGCCACTGGAAAATGCAAAGGGTAGTTATCTCCTGGTCCCCTGAGTAGACTGAATAGAATAAGATAGGCTGCCTTATAGATGGAGGATGGAGTGGATGTGATAGCGAGAGCAAGTATTTTGCAGTGGGGCAGCATGGGAGTGGGAAAAGGAAGATTGACTGAAAATGACTGGGAGTCGGGAGCTGAGCAGCAAAATTATACTTTCCAAACTTTACTAAATCCCAGGACCTGGGCTTCTGAATCCCCACTCGTTCTAATTCTCTAAAGCCAGGAAAAGAGCTAGAGTGCATTCAGAAAGCTGGTGCCTACTTCTAACAACTATGATGGTCCTAGGAAAGGGTAAGTACTAAAAGGTGGTATAAGAAACAGGCACTCCTCCAGAAGGATAGATTTAATCTTCCCTTTGCATAGAGAAAAAGAGTGGATTTGTGAGATAATCTGCCACCAGAGCAACAAGGAGCGATTCCAGAAACATGATTTTGAGACACGGCTCTTCAGATTTCTGGTTATATGAATTACCACATAAAGATAAACTGATTTAATACTACCACCAAGGTGCTTTGACAGAAAGAAATGTTCTGACAAACCTGACAATTTCAAATTCGGCAGAATTAATTGGAGTTAAGACAAAGCAGATGTCGCAATAGAATTTTAAGACTATAGATGTATGTATTGAAGAGAGTTTTCTTTGAATGAAAGAAAATACCAATTAAAGCTATTTTAGGCATATTAGAATTCAATGAATTAAACTGATTTTTCCATTGAATGTGAAAAGAGATTTAATCCCTCACTATGTTCATTCTCTTCAAACTCAAAGCAAACAGAATTGTTCATAGAGAAAGACGAGTTGCTAAGAATAGTGGGATTATGTAAAGAATGACCTATAGGAAGTGAGGTGAAATGGAGGGATGTAAGCCTATAATTAATGGCACTGAGTGCGGCTGATGTCAGACAGTTATTACACAATAGTACCTTATTATTTCAAATTAGTCTAAAGAGACTGGTTAGTAAATAGGTTAACTGATCCACAAATTTCACACACCATGATTTCAATGGGAAATACTCGTAGCTTCAGGATGGAGATTGAAGCCACAGATTCTAGCCTCTTCCCTACACTTTTAAATGTTAGACATTGTTTTTGACTTTTCCTAACCTCAACCTCAACAACATTCTTACAAATTGATGAATTACATGGGTTAATAAGTCACCAAATATATGTAATTGAACAAACCATATGCAAATTTATGTAATTCCCAATAATAAATTATTTGGGAATTCAATAATGCTTTCAGAATTGCATTCTTTAGTGACATCCATTAATAAAGTTCTGTGAAAACCTTAAATTTGGAAAAAGAATTTACTTTCTAATAATTTACTCTCTGCCCCATCTTATATCTCATTAACTGCTACTCATCCTCCTTACTCAGCCATCTCAAGTACTTTCCCTCCACTTCCTCTCTACTATTGATATCTCTCCTTCAGCGGTTATCACATTGACTCATGCCTCTTTATTCATGTGTCTCCTATTGTAGAGTACAAATCTTTTAAGGATGAACTGTATCTAGGCATCTCTAGGGCTTGATAGACTGCCTAGTAAATAGTGTGTGTTCAGATTTTTATTGCATTAAAAAAAAGGAATAAACAAATGAATTTAATTCTTCTGTAAAACAAACCAATTTTAATTCTTCTGTAAAGAATTAAAATTTTCCTGCATTTTGAAACTTAAAAAAAGAGATTCATCCTCTATAAATTAAATGTATAATGAATTATTAAAATAATAAACAAAGTCATGAGGTGACACTAATGTAGAAGAAAGGTTTGGAAATGAGTTTCATTCTATGCCCGTGTGAGACCTTAGGAAATTCATTGTACTACTTTATCATTATCTATTAAAAAAGGATAATAATATCTATAATACCTATTTATCTTATTTACCTTAACCTTGCTTTGCGGTTGAGAAAACTGAATAAGTGTGTGTGTGTGTGTGTGTGTGTGTGTGTGTGTGTGTGTGTGTGTGTGAGAGAGAGAGAGAGAGAGAGAGAGAGAGAGAGATCTCTGAAAACTGTAAAGTGATATACATGTAAGCTTCTATTGCTACATTAAAATGGTCACCTTCTATATAATATGGTAAATTAGAGAAGGCAGGCAGGATTGAGTGTGTATGAATCATACATACATTTTATTATTAATTTGAAACTAAACATTTTTTTTTTCTTTTGGGGATACCTTAATCTCAATAAGTTTGTGACATTTATGGTCAAGATGGAAAATTCTGTTGTTTTTCCATTTTTAAAAATCTATTGCACTAGCTGCATTACAATAAATAGAAATAAAGGAAGTACACACTCATTCCAATAAATCAAATAATATATTTTTTATGTTCTCCAAAATTCTTCTAATTCAAAAAGTTACATTTTTATATTATTGAAATCAGAACACAAATTTAATTTTGAAAATTGTTTCCTTTGCTTACATTGTATCTTAAGCATTTTTCCATGTTGTTACATGATCTCCTAATAATGTTTATTAACATATTTTACATATTTACTTAAGTATTACTTAAATATACTTACATATATCAATTCTGGATAATTTTATTGTTTCTAAGTTTGCCATTATAAATTATTTTCTAAGGAGCATCTTTCCATATGTAGGTTTTCCTCCTTTGTAATTATTTCTTTGAATAAAGTTTCCAGAGATTTGATAACCAAATTGCTGGGTTAGGTTTAACTCCAGCAAACACCTGTAGAAGAAAGGGAAAATATTTTTCTTCTTAATAAAGCAATCTTCTGTTGACCGTCAAAATCCTGAAGCTAGACGAAATTAATGGCAAATATTTCTTTGAGGTATTTCAGGAATAATCAAGCTATTTAAAAAAATAATTTAAAAAAGTGAAAACAAATTAGAGAGAAAAAGATAGTGTCAGAAAGGAAAAGGAGTTTCCAGGACTTATTTCTTCAATGCTATGTGTTTTATTTTCTCAGCACTTTTGCCTGAAGTGAAAAATGAAAAAGCACTATGGAAATGTTATAGTTCTTACAAAGTGCTGTAAAATTATTCTCCAAGAGGATTTTACACTATATTTTACTAGTTTATCCTATCAGTTTTATAAGAGCATTGTACATTAAAAATATGTTTTATTAGAATACTTTTTATAAAATATTTATATCAAGTTTTACTTAAAAACAAACAGAAATAAGGAAAACCTGGGCTTCTGAGCCTTTGTATAAATGCTTCTTTGCAATCTATTATATATTAGTTCTTAAAGGGCAGATTTTTCACTTCATCTTTGAATTTATGAATTAATCTGCAGCTATGTGCATTTGGTTACTCAGGGCTTCTATTAAATTTATCATTTCAGTATTCAAATTACATAAAAACTCTTCATTCTCATATAGATATATTTTCAGAGAAGCCTATTTTTATTTTCTTGAAACAAGATTTCCCTTGAATTTCATTAAAAATAACAGGTTAAATGTGTAAAAAAATCTTTTTTCTTCTGTTTTCTTAATTATATTTCCCTACCATTGTTATTTTTTTCCTACTTATTTATCTGTTTTTTCTTTTTCTTGTTAATGCTATTGGTTTTCCTCAAATGATTGTTGTTTCTGGTTTTTTGTTCAATTTTATGAATAAAAGATTAGATTGTTTAATATAAATATCTAGCAAAGTTTTTCTCTCATGGTAATGGAAAGTTTCAGAGCTTCAAATTAGGATCTGCTGAGGATCATGTCTGTCCTATTTCCTGGCAATATGATATAGCATATGTAGCGAATTCAAGTGAGGCCCACTCCCCTGAAATGCATACCACACTGTTCCACATTCATGTTTTTTTGGAAAACTACTTAGAAAATGGGATTCATTCATTTTTGCTTTTCTTTTTCAACAAATTTTTATTGTGACACTGAATAGGTTCAAAGTCCGGGTGAATATAGGTAGAAAAAGACAAGACTCTCTCCCTCAAAGAACAATCAGTTAAAGAACAAGTGTGATAAGGGGCAAGTAAGAGCATAGGTTGACTAAGATTACACCCTAACCCAGTTTAGGAATGGGAACAGTGGGAAGTGGGGTGGGGTGGTAGTGAGGGTGGGGTTTGGGAGGTGGTGTCATGGAATGTGTTTAGAGTCAATGCTGACTAAAGTAAGATCTGATGGATCTGCAGAAGTCAGAATGGCGAGTTGGTTGGCAAAGCAGACTTTCAAAGAGAGAACTTTCCAGACAAAGAGAAAATTATATGGTCAAGTCAAATGCTTAAGCATGGTGGATTTGAAAAACCACAAGTACTTGTTGGGGTTATGACTTTGTGAGGTGTGTCAATGTCTAATCACTGTGCTGTTTTGTACACCTGAAAATAATAGTAATGATAATAATAATAATAATAATAATAATAATAATAATAAAAAGCAAAACCACAAGTAGTTTAGCAGACTTAGAGAAGCAGTGTGTGGCAAGAGCGATGGCTGGACGGGAAAGCAAGTGACCGTCTTGGAGGTGGTAATCAAGGCTATCCATGCCCGTATGTTCTAGATGACATGACATAGGGGAAAGAGCATTTGATTAGGAATCAAGAGACTCGAAGTCCTTAACTGAGTGAGCTTCTTGGCCAAATCTCTTGATTTCTGAGGCTTGTGTTTCCTCATCTGTAAAAGGAGCAAGTGGTTTTCCCATAATGCTCCAAGTTGCCCTCCTGGGGGCTGCTGCCAGTGAGGATGGAGGAGTGTGGGGGGTGGCTCGGCTTTTGTCCCCCACTTTCTTCCTCTCTACTACATCAGTTCTGGGTTTTTTTAATTAAAGTTTGTTGGGGTGACAATGGTTAGTAAAGTTACATAGGTTTCAAGTGTAGAATTTTGTAATACATTATCTGCATATCACATTGTGTGTTCACCATTCAGTTCTGTTCTTACCTGAAATATTTGCTTATAATTTCATGTGATTTCTTTTTTTTTTTTTTTTGGAAAAATTACCTCTACCCACCAAAAATATTTGAAAGCTACAAGCTATCTTAAGTCTTTTCTGCCAATTTAGGAAAAATAGCATTGTTTACTATTAGAAATTTCAAACTGGCTGTCCAACATTTGATTTCTACTGGACAAACTCCTGTGTGACCATAAAGAAGTCAATTTTCCTTAGTTATTTTTTTAATCATAAAAAAGAACAAATATTACCTACTTTCTTGTCTCAAAAATTTTGTTTCAGAAGTCAAAGACAATTATATATGTTAATGTACTTAGTGAACTGTATTTTATAAATGACATATTCATATTTTAAAATTAAATTTATTGAGTAACATTGGTTAATAACATTATATAAGTTTCATGTGCACAATTATAATTCAGTATCTGTATACTCTATTGCACACTCTTCTTAAGGAAAATATCACTTATGCTGAAAGGTATTTCTATAATGTGAATCTCTTATGTTAAAGATGCACTCAGCATGAAAGAGATCTCGTTATCTAATAAAAGTGTCAAACGCCTAATGTCCCACCTTTATTAGTTCAAGTTTGTCTGCCTAGAAAAGAACTAAAACCTCCACAATTTTTAAATGAGTTTTATTTTAAAAAATAACATTAATAAGTATTATATACTTCATTGGAATGTGACTGTAACCCTACGTCCCAGGATGTTTTTATGAGTTATTTATTCATTCTGTGAGCACCTATTAAGTTGAAATACTATGTATCTTCTGTTCATAGTATGTTCCTTACAAAGCTATGGAGTGTAGGTTTAGGGGTTTGTTTTTTGTTGTTGATGGTGGTGTTTTAATGGAGCATTTATAAAATC
Organism: Rhinolophus hipposideros; assembly: GCF_964194185.1. Classification (NCBI taxonomy): domain Eukaryota; kingdom Metazoa; phylum Chordata; class Mammalia; order Chiroptera; family Rhinolophidae; genus Rhinolophus; species Rhinolophus hipposideros. The sequence continues at coordinate 70,725,671 of NC_138048.1, read as the reverse complement.
AATAACCTGCTCTTTCGTTAATACAGATCATTCCCAACAGCAAAACTTAAACATGTGTTAGGTTAAAAAATATTTCTCTACTGAGAGTGAACAGGGGAAGACTAGGGTTGGAAGGGAATAGATAATTCTGCCTTTCTACAAATATTGTATCAATTTCTATATTGTCGATGAGGAAAGAGAAACTCGTTCAAGTGTCACTAGCAAGTGAAAAACTTAGGAATCAAACCCAGGTCCATCTGACAGCAAATCCTGCGCCGATCAGTCTGGGCTAGCAGGGTCCACTTTAAGAAAGAGTTATTACCATTCTATGGAGTTTACAATGTACCCTCTGGGCCCGTGTTCTTACCTCTGGCTACACATCAGAATCATTTGGGAGTGTTTTAAAAGTGTTGATGACTTAGTCCTAGCTCCAGAGATTCTGATTTAATTGATTTGAGGGGGTTGAGAGGCAGGCCGAAGTATTGGTACTTTTAACTTCCCTCGTCAAGAGATTTTCGTGGGAAACTGGTGAAAAGCACAAATTCTGGCAATAAACAGAGAAATGATTTAACCAGATTTATTTCATGAAAGCTTTATTTTGGTGTGAGTGTGAGGAAAGCATTGAATGAAAATTAGATGAGGACAGGGGAGGGCAGTGATGGGGTGGCGTGGCCATGCAGCCATGAGCCGATGCGAGTCCATGTTGAGAATGCAAGTGTCTCTTGAAATTCCTGGATAAGGAGTCCTGTTGTTACCAGGCCCTCTGTGATCTCTCTCCGTAACCTTAGTTGACTCTTCTGCTATCATAGTCTACTTTTATCACACTTCCCTGGTACGTCTGACCCCATCTTTCAATGTTGGTCTTGTCTGTGGTTTCTAGCTAGCACTATTTCCCAGGTAATCAGGGGAAGTAACTCGTACTAGCAACCCAGGGTGTTGGCTGGGGCAGACTGGGTATTGTCTTTCATCTGACTGGTGTTTAGAGAGGATTTTCCAAACTGGTCTCAAGTTGAACACTTGGCAATGCCCTCCTGATGTTGACCCTCAGTTCAGTACATAGTTCAGCTTTCCTGAGGGATGAAATAACCATGTCTGGTTACAGGGGACACGTTCAGCCTCTATTGCTCTTCAAAACAGTCATAGCATTGTCCCTATGTGAGACAGGGAGATGGAAGCTAATATAATCACGTCATTATCTCTGCTTTTTAAGACGTGCGTGGGACATTCCTTTACTCGAAGGTGATCCCCATCCCAATTGACCATTCCTTTATATTAACTTCTGGGCACTGAGTCATTTCTTCAGTATCTTTATTCTAGCTCTGAGTTCACCAATCTTCACAATGAATAGAAGCACAAGAGAGTTGGATTTAAATTCAAATGCAATCTCAGTTTAGTCTGTTAGTGGCAGCAAGTCATTTAGTGTTACTGGGTTTCAGTTTACTGACCTGTAAAAGTAGGAAAAATTAAATGTACCCTTCAAACTTGAAATATACACATAAGAACTGAGTATAGAGGATACATTCAACAAATGTGAGTTGACATTCTTTTTATTATCATGACTGTTAAATCGACATGACTTCAAGAAAGCTGAGAGAGCAAAGAAGTAGGTAATGTTAGTCTGCAATAGGCACCTGGAAATATGTATATCCTCATTTGTATGTTTCATGTATTGTATTACATATTATATTAAATATATTTAATTATCTTAATATATTTAATATACATATAATTATATATTATATATTGTGTTTAATACACACGTATTAAACACAAGAGAGGTAGAAGAGGAGAGGAAAAGAGAGAACATGAGAAAAGGAGGGAGGCAAGTTATATTGAGACTATTTTCTTTTCTGTTACTGTTACTATTATTGTTGTCAGTTATATTGCTTCTTGATCTATCTCTAGAAAGAGAGAAGATTTAGATTTTGCCCATATTATGAGTCAAACATGATGAAAGAACATAGCCATTGTATTATAAAAGTTCATTTGAAATGTGTACAGCCAAAATTAAGATTGATATTGAGTTGTATTTTAATTGATTTGTTTTAAATTTGGAATAATAGTGAAGCTGTTTTTAAAATTACTCTACTTACAACCCAAAGTTCTTTGTAATTCAATTAAATACTATCAATAGAAATACCTTTTGATAAAAAATATGGTTGGTTAATTAAATAGAGATATTCATATTATATCAGTGACTAAACCAAAAATAAGGAGATCTTGATTTCTATGTCGCAATAGAGGACACAGAGCAACACTAGATGTCAAAATTTGATGGATAAAATTTAATATACAAATAATTTATATCAAACTCCTTATCAAATAATTTGAAAAAGCATCAGTGAAAAATATAATTCCAAAAATAGTTGACGGTTTTAAATCAACTATTTAAAAGTCTATGAGCTCACGCAGGCTCCTACTAAAGCTTCTTATTCATACCCACCATTAGACTAATTTACTTAATGGACAGGCTTATTACAAAACAAGTTCCTTTACAAAGTTTCATCCTCAAAAAAGGCAAAAGAGAAGAGAACATCAAAGAACATTCATTGGATGCTACAGAAGAATGATTGTTCAACTTTCAAAGGATCTACTCAACTACAACATATTCAGTCCATACTTCATACTTTTGTCAAGAAGAAAATTATGAGTAGTTTTTATAAAAGGCCTTGGATGAAGTTGAGATAAACAATTCAAACCACATTTTCGATCTGCTACTCCAGTAAGTGTAATAAAAAGATTTTATTCTGATATGACATATACTTAGTGATCACATGTGACCATGCGTTCTAGAATTTCTGTTAATGTCAAGAATAGTAAACTTTAGTTTTTGGAATCTTGTTTGAAAACCGGTACAGTTAACGATTTTCTTGGCACTCTTCCAAAATGACTCAAAAATAATAGGTACTAGTTCCAAGAACACATCTTCAAGTATTTTTAGTATCCTTTTAGGTAATGGATTTGGACCTGGAATCTTAAAACTAATTTATATCACCTTTAGGCTTTCTTACTATTCCCTCACCATCATATTCTTTTCCAGTTTAAACATCATTTTTCTCTGTGGAGAAACTGAAAGGAAGGGTTTAATAGTTTTGCTTTTCTGTTGGTCATTTGTTCATACTATATAGTTGGCCCCAAGCAATGTCATTCTTATCATATTTTTGGCTATCTTTTTGCTCTGAAAATACTGGATATATTTTTTCCTATTATCCTTAGCATTTTTCACTAACATCAGACAACTCAATACCATTATGTAGGTAATCATACTGTTCTTTCATGTTATTTTTTTATTTTTGTTCCTTTTCTGATCTTCTTAAGTAAACTTTTCAAGGACAAAGTTATAAGAAAATTAGCCATACAACCATCCTGATTTCTTTTTTTTTTTATTTATTTATTGGGGTGACAGTTGTTAGTGAAATTACATAGATTTCAGATGTACAATTCTGTATTACATCATCTATGAATCCCATTGTGTGTTCACCACCCAGAGTCAGTTCTCCTTCCATCACCATATATTTGATCCCCCTTACCCTCATCTCCCTCCCCCCATCCCCCTCACCCTCTGGTAACCACTAAACTATTGTCTGTGTCTATGAGTTTTGTTTCTCATTTGTTTGTCTTGTTCTTTTGTTGTTTTTGGTTTATATACCACATATCAGTGAAATCATAGGGTTCTCTGCTTTCTCTGTCTGACTTATTTCGCTTAGCATTATACTCTCAAGATCCATCCATGTTGTCACAAATGTTCCTATATCATATTTTCTTATTGCCGAATAGTATTCCATTGTATATATATATACCACAACTTCTTTATCCATTCATCTATCAAAGGAAATTTTGGTTGTTTCCATGTCTTAGCTACCGTAAACAAAGCTGCAATGAACATTGGAGCACACGTGTCTTTATGTATAAATGTTTTCAGATTTTTTGGGTAGATACCCAGGAGAGGGATTGCTGGGTCATATGGTAATTCTATTCGTAATTTTTTGAGGAACGTCCACACTACCTTCCATAATGGCTGCACCAGTCTGCATTCCCACCAACAGTGTATGAGGGTTCCTTTTTCTCCACAGCCTCTCCAGCACTTGTTACTATTTGTCTTGTTGATAGCCATTCTGACTGGGGTGAAGTGATATATCTCACTGTGGTTTTTATTTGCATTTCTCTGATGATTAGTGATGGTGAGCATTTTTTTATATGTCTATTTGCCATTTGTATGTCCTCTTTGGAGAAATGTCTGTCCAGGTCCTCTGCCCTTTTTTTCAATTGGGTTGTTTGTTCTTTTGTTGCTGAGTTTCATGAGTTCCTTGTATATTTTGGATATTATCCCCTTATCGGAGGCACTGTTTGCAAAAATCTTCTCCCATTCAGTTGGTTGCCTCTTTATTTTGTTGATGGTTTCTTTTGCTGTGCAGAAGCTTTTCAGTTTCATATAGTCCCATTTGTTTATTTTAGCTTTTACTTCTATTGCCTTTGGAGTCAAATTCATAAAATGCTCTTTGAACCCAAGGTCCATAAGTTTAGTACCTATGTTTTCTTTGATGCAGTTTATTGTGTCAGGTCTTATGCTTAAGTCTTTGATCCATTTTGAATTAATTTTGGTACATGGTGACCGATAGCAGTCCAGTTTCATTTTTTGCACGTGGCTATCCAATTTTCCCAGCACCATTTATTGAAGTGGCTGTCTTTCCTCCATTGTATGACTTTAGCTTGTACTACAAGGCTACAATAATCAAAACAGCATGGTATTGGCAGAAAAACAGACACATAGACCAATGGAATAGAACTGATAACCCAGAAATAAAACCACATAAATATGGACAGATAATTTTTGACATCCTGATTTCTTTAAGTGATTCTTAATCTAGAGTGTTACAGATAAAAGAATATTAGAATTATCTATATAAAATGTATGATGTTTTCTCTTTGTTTCTTGCAGTCTATAGCTGCATTGTGCAATATGGCAATTACTAACCATCTGTGGCTACTGAGCTCAACTAGTGAAAAAGAATTAGTCCAAATCGAGATGTGCTCTAGACACCTAGATATCCAGTGTACACATTTGATTTTTGATGAGTTTGTATGAAAAATTATAAAATATCTCATTATTAGTTTTTGATAGTGATTACATGTCAAAATGATAATATTTATATATATTGGGCTGAGTAAAATATATTATTGAATTTAATTTCACCTAAGTCTTCTTAAAATGTATACTGGAAAATTTAAAATTGCTTAGGTAACATACATTATGTTTCTATTGGGCAGCATCATTTATTCCAAGAACACATTTAATATTTTTAATTAAGTGTATTAGCTTCCTGTTGCTGCTGTAATAAATTATCACAAAGTTAGTGGCTTAAAACAATGCAAATTTATAAATTTGCAGTTTTGGAAGTCAGAAATCTAAAATGGGTTTGCAAGGACTACATTCTTTTTGGAGGCCGTATGGCAGAATCCATTTTCTTGCCTTTTTCAACTTTTAGAAGCCACCTGTATTCCTTGGCTTATGACCCTTTCCTCCATCTTCTAAGCCAGCAGTCTAGCATCTTCAAATCTCTCTCTCTCTCTCTCTCTCTTTCTCTTTATCTATCTTGCTCTTTATCACATCTCTGCTCTGCTGCCATTATGATACTTCTTATTCTGATTCTGACTCTTTTGACTTCCTGTTAATAAGGACCCTTGTGATTACATTGATCCCATCTCAAGACCCTTAAATTAATCACATCAGCAAAGTCCCTGTGTCATGTCAGGTAACATATTTACAAATTCTAGGACTTAAAATGTGGACATCTTTGGAGGGCTATAATTCTTCTTGCTACATTAAGAATATTTAGTGTTGTGCTTTCTTGATTTGCTAATTACAATTTTTAAAATTTGATTGTGGTCAAATACTTTAAGAACAATGATATTTTAATATCAAAAACCAAACATAAAAAGCAACAAGTCTGAAGTGGCTTGATGCAGTAGCTTCTCATGTATTGATTACACTGAACTCAGCGTGACCTTAGTTAAGTTAGTCATTTAACCTTCTTGTTCTTTTTTGTTTGTTTTGTTTTGTTTTGTTTTCCTGTTTAGCAAAAGGATATCTTTGGAGTCTATACAAGGACTATGAAATTCTTTAGGCCATAGTTAAAATGTGTTCCATTTGTTTTAGTCATTATTTTGAGTCCTGGTAAAAACTGATATTGGCTATAAAGTATTTCCTAGTCTGTCATCAAACTTGTGAGTGATGAAGATGAGGAAATGAACTATGAATTGGTTTTATGTACTGCAGATTGCCAAGAGATACACTCTCGTTGCATCGTGCAGTAGATAAACTTTCTGTTAACACATAAACTGTCTATCCTGGTAGTCTATTAACTTTGAGATTTATAACAAATTTTGTTTTGAAATATCTTCACATTACCTTCTCTATGTAACCTACTTAAGCAGCTATTTAAAAATTACTGTAAAGGGTCAAGATTATATATTGTTTAAAGTAACAAAACACCATTTGTTGGCTTGTTTTTCTCTAGGGAGTTTTGGGAAATTTTCAGAGAAAAAGCCACAATATTTAGACTAGGCGGGTCTTGATTTTTATAACGGTTGGTTGAAAGACTAAACAACTTCATATACATTGAGTGCAATATGGCTTTATCATTCTTTCATTACATCATTCTATTGTTTGTATCTAGATCACCCAAAATAGTTTGATTTACATGCAATAAAAGAAAGTTCTAAAACTAAATACAAGTGATTTTAGGAAAATTCATACTTTTGAAACATTTGTGACATAATTCCCAATTTGAGGTAAATATTCAAAAATTAACTAAAAAATGTGGATTTATGTGTTTAGAGATCTTGAGAGAAAGAGAGAGGGACAGACAGACAGACAGAGAAGATAAAAGAGGAAGAGACAGATAGGCTTGTACACACACACACACAGAAGAGACAAATACAGAAATATTCATTCCTTTTGGAGATGTCATTTAAAAGTGTCCTTTATTTAATGTTTAAGAAATTATGAAACTAAATATTTTGAGACAGGTAGATAGTGATCATCAAATCACTAATTGAACAATAATGAAAATCTAGGCTAGTGTTTATTTTAATTGTATAATTAGCATGGAATCTTATCCAGAAAAAGAATACCCAAACTGTGTCTGTGATACAATAAAAGGGCAATGCCATTGGGATATAACTAAAAATTTTCTTTTCCAGATTGAGCTACAGAATATTAATTTTCATGTGGCTTTTCCACAATTGGGTGAAATTTTACAGAAATTTTTGATAATACTAGAAATTTGGACTCAAATAAATACTATACAACAAGCTTCAATGCATGAGGTACAATAGGATGATTTTTTTGTTTTTATTTATTCAGTACTAAAAGAATACTTAAGATCATTTTTTTGTAGTTTAAGTCACTCTAGACTATACTACAAGGTCCTGAAATCAATCATAGTATGACAGTGTCAAAAGCAGCTAAAGTCAAGAGAATCTGCATGATATTAATAGAGGGTCAGTAAAAATACTACTCAGTCTCTCAAATATGTAAAAAATCTATTTCAAAATAAATAATATATTCTATAAAATAATGTATTAAGATATGAATAGCTAAAATCTTTGAAGTTGAATGCTGATATAGTTTAAGTAAAGAGTAATTGTACCAATTAAATATAACTATAAATTATAGACATAGAAAGAGAGTACCTTCAAAAAGAAAGAAACCATGTTGTTATTAGCATAATGGTACCAATATTTGGAAGTTTTTAACAGTTCAAAATGATTTGAGTTTATTTTGAAAATCTGGATTTATTTCTGATTTAAGCCACTGAACTTTAAACATGTTTCAGTATCTCAAACCAACCTTGATGAAGAAGCCCCATTTCTCTACGTGACAGTCTCATCCGAAAATATATAGTCTTGATCATGACTTCCTTGGTTTCCAATTCAAGTCTTTAAACCATAAAATATAGAGAAGCATGTATAAATTTAGTATTCAAGCAGGTGTGTTCTCTGAATGCATACCTGAAATTTTCAGTATCAATCAAGTGTTTTAAGTAGTCTTTTCTAATTAAGGAGGATTGTGTGAACAGATTCTTCCCTGTCGAAAGAACCCCCTCCCAAACAGCCACCTTTGCAGCAGTTAGGCCTTATAACGTTGCAATGCTTTTTATTTTTATGCCTTTCATAATTCCCAATTGCCGTTCATTTAGATTCAAGTCTGAGCACTTAAAATGAGGTTACATCAGGGGAGTTCTGAAGATGGTAGAGGAATATTTTTCCCCAAGACTTGTTTTAGAAATTTGTTTTACTATAATTTATGTTATTTATTTTTTTTCAGACCTAGAGCACCAATCTTTCATAACATCCTAAAATATTTACTACCAGGAAGCACTTAGTTGATTTGACCTGGTCATAAAAAACGTGCTTTTATATCAGTTACCCCCCGAATAAATCACAACTCTCTTTTCATAATGACTCCTCTTGTATTAAAAACAACAAATACTGTCTCATCTATTTTTTTAGTAGAATCATGCCATTTCTGTATATGATCCACTTGGTATTAATCAATCATTTTTTATTTGTTTAAAGTATAGAAACCAAAATGGAACGTGTAATCTTACCATGGGGTTTAGCATAGCTGAGATTTTAGTGACCTAATCAAATTGGAATCCCCTATTCTAATTGGCACTCACGTTTGCCAATTCTGGCCTTTTATTTCTCATTATCGTTAGTCATAATAATTGTTTTTACTTCCCTCCTCTATTAATTCTATTCTCTGAAGAGAGATTAGCAAGCCCATCCAATATAGAGAATAAATTTGTTTTTCTCATGTACCAGCTTGTTTCACTCTTTGATCTATTAAGTCATTCATTCACTAATCATTTGTACTCTGAGGGACACAAAGAGTAAGTAAGTTTCTTTGCTCTCTATAAAGTAAATCACAAGGGAGAGAAATGAGTTTGATTCATGTTTTACCTTGATCTCTGTACTTTTTCTTTTACTCTTCATCCTTCATTGACTACCTTAACCTTCAAACCAGTTTGTACTTAAACATACAGAAAATGTTTATTTTCTACATATATTAATATCTAATGTCTAACTTTTCAGTACAGATGGTGAAGTATTAATTCAAAACAACAACTAACCATTTACAATCAACAAATTAATTGTGTTGTTTGGCTTAGGGCTACTCTGGCTTTGGTGGTTTTCTGTTAACTAGTCAGAGCTAACACAATCGATTGTTTGCCTGTTTCACAATTCCAGAGGCCTTGTTACTATATACATATGAGATATTATATACAAGATCAAAGGAAAATACAAGAAAGAATTAGTTGAGGGTTATATTTTTCCCCTATTTCAACCCCATTTTTCTCATTTAGATGGCAATTTTTGCTTCATAGCTGGAAATTTTCATATGCATTAAAGAAATAAATAAGCACCTATCTATATCCACTTCTTAGAAATATAAAGTGCTACAGATATTTTAAATCTCTATATAGAAAACACATCATGAATTTCTGAACTCCCATACTGTTTTTTTTTTTCAGTTCTACATATACTTATTCTAATTAGAAAAATTTCTAATACTGTAAGGGTTCATAGAAATCATCTACTTTAAATATTGCATTTTAATGAAATAGTTCAGGCATACAAACATTTCATATGTAATATTATAAACACCTGTGTACTCAAGATTAAGTCTGAAACATAAAGCACTGAAGATTCAGCTGAAGCTCACTGTGATGCCTTCCCAATTTCACTAACTCCCATTTTCTTTTCTTTTCTTTTTTTTAATTAAAATTTATTGGGTAACAATGTTTAGTAAAGTTACATAGATTTCAGGTGTACAATTCTGTATTACATCATCTATAAATCCCATTGTGTGTTCACCACCCAGAGTCAGTGCTCCTTCCATCACCATATATTGGATCCCCTTTACCCTCATCTACCAACCCCCTCCCCACTTAACCTCTGATAACCACCAAACTGTTGTCTGTGTCTATTAGTTTTTATTTCTTCATTTGTTTTTCTTGTTCTTTTGTTGTTTTCAGTATTATATCCCCATATCATTGAAATCATATGGTTCTCCACTTTTTCTATTTTCTACTCTGAGTTTCATGGTTATCATTGTTATGCATGTGTATGTACTTTAGCCACATATACATGTGCTCAAAAAATAATAGATATAATTATTTTTCATGTTTTAAAACTTGATTTAAAAATAGTATCATCCCACAGGTATCTTTCTGCAACCTGCTTTTGTTATTGCTGCTCCATATTGCGTTTCTGAGATGAATCCACCCAGACTAACTCAAGCAGCTATAGTGCATTCCTTGTTCTTTTTACTGCATCTACTACAGTATTGCAGTATGCGAATAGTCTATAAATTACCAGTCCATTTATTTATCAAGAGGTATTTAGATTACCAACTTGCTTTTCAAATAATTCTGTAATGGGTGTTTTATGTACATGTGTGGAGAAGTATGCAGGAGTGGGGAGAATGGGTTTTAGTATGTGCAAACATTCACCTATCACTTAACTGATTTCCAAAGTTGTTGCTGTATTATATACTTTCTGTGCTTGCTCCACATCCTCATCTATACTTGGCATTGTTGGACTTAAAATTTTTTGACAATTTCATAGCTGTGAAATGATAGTCCATCAATTAACTTATATCTCTCTAATAACTAGGAAATTGAGTACTGTTTCCCTATGCCTATTGGACATTGAGAATCTTCTGTCGATTGGTTGTTGATCTTGGCTCATTTTTTCCTATCATATTTTTTCTCCTTATATATTTATAAGAAATCTTTATATACTTAGATACTAATCCTTCTTTGGTTATATGCATAGCAAATATCTTTTCTTAGTCTATGCCTTGACTTTTTTTGATGTACATGAAGTTTTCATTTTAATATATCAAATTTAACATACTTCCTTTATGGACTTCACTTTTTATATCTTAATATTTAGTAAATCCTTCTCTTTCCATCTACTCCAAATCATATAGTTATCTTTTTCTAAAAGTTTTAAGCTTTGCTCTGTATCTTTAAGTCTTTATCCTACTTTAAATATATATTTAGTTGTGAAGTTGAGAGCTAGTATTATAATTTTTTCATATGCTTAATGTATTGTCTGAATAATTAATTGTTGCATTGCTCTCTAGTGCCACCTATGTATCAAGTTTCTACAAATTTGTCAATGTATTTCCCAGCCCCTATTCTATTGAGCTAATTTCTATTCCTAAACCAAAGCTACATCGCCTCAATTACTGTCATTTTGTATTAAGCCTTAATACTTCATATGGAATTCCCAATACCTTCTTCTGAAAAATTGTACTGACAAGTTTTGACACTGCTCTTGCAGACAAATTTTCAGATTACTTTTCAACTTTCTTGAAAAACTATAGTGGGCTTTTGTAATAATTACATTAATTTTATAGATTATTTTACAATATTGAGTCTCCCATCTAAGAACATATATTTTATTCATTTATTTGGGTTTACTCTTTAATTTTAATAGATTTATAAACTGTGTGTCAAAAAGTGACTGCTCACAGTCACATAACCAGTTAAGAGCAAAACCAGTGGTAGAAGGAAGGTCTTTTGACTCCTTAACAGCTCCTACACTAAAAGGGGTTAATTATTTAGTCATCTAAATGAAAGATCTAGGAGTCCTTGCAGCTTTTGCACCCACCAGCAAGAAAGTTAATCCAACCTCCTGAATTTACTAGGCCATTGATAATCAAAGTGTGTCAGAGGGCTTGGTAGATATGCAGAATCTCATTCTTTCTCTGGTCCTACAGATTCACAGTCCTTATTTTTAAAAGATTCCTGGGTCACTGGTAAGCACAATAAATTTGTGAAGTATTGCTTACCAAAAATGAGTCCTAAAACTCATGACATCGGCTCTTTTTCTCTAAAACCTGCGAAAAATGCTAGTAGTTATCTGTAAGTATGTAAGTCATTGAACTGCAAAGGCAACAATCATAGAGGCCCATATAATGGCACATAGATCATACTCTTGCCACAGGGTCACAGCAGCCATCTGCTTTACTGAGTGAACATCAAAGGTTCAAAATGAGAAGAGATTGTATACACAGAGTGTGCCAAGAAAATGTATACACATTTTAAGAAAGGAAAAAAGTATTAAAATTGTAATACTCAATATACTGATAGCAAAAGATGAACACAAGTCATGTTTAACTTCTGCAATTGCAAGAAGTGCTCGAAGTGGTGGTTACCATCAGTATCCAGACACGTCTGATTGCGGCGAACTACTGCTTGAGCAACGTTGACCAAAGTGTTAACATCTCTTAAAATGTATATACATTTTTTTGGCACCCCCGGTATGTACACTGGTATTCTTTTAAAGGAAAAAAAAAAGCAAAAAACTGTTAAGGGTTTTTCTAAAAAGAGCATATTTCAGAAATATTAGAGCGTCTTTTGATATCTATAGTCACTCAGGAAACAAATATACTTGCTTTGAAATCACTAACTGCCCTAAATTGGCATTTTAGCTACTAAATGCCATTGGGGAAAGTTCTGTAGAGAAAAGATGGATACTGGGGGAGACAGAAGCACAGAAGATTCAGTCTTTAAAGTAAAACAAAGAAGAAAGATCACACGATTCTTTTCAAGTAATCATATACCATTCATGTTAATTTCCATTCAGCTTTCTTGTTTAACTACTACAGCAGCAGCCAGTTATCTACAGGGGAAAAAAAGAAAAAAAAAAAAAGAAAGAAAAAGAAAAAAAAAAAAACCGTGAGGAGAGGGGATTGAAGAAAAAAAAAAAAAAAGTGAGATCCCTGCAATATTATCTTGAGCCACTAGGGGTATCTTTGTACCATTTTTCATTCTGCACCGATTTGGAGTAGAAACCTATATTAGGGGAAAACCACGGTCCTCGGCATTTTTGCGAGCAGTGCACCCAGAATCCAAAAAGATTGAAAAAAAGAAGAAAGAGCGAAAGAAAGAAACCACAGTTCTTTCGGTCACCCGAACAGGGCTACGAAATCGCTCTACCGGACATCAGCACCGGGGATTCATTTTTGAGGTCAATTTCCAATCGAGATAAATCTATTGGATTAGTAGGATTATCTGATTGCAGCTGAAAGAAGTAACGTTTTTGATCATTTGTATTTCTTGCTTGATGGTCGGATTTACATGGAGGTGGCTTTGGGTCCCCAGGACTCTGGATCGTGGTTGCAGCTGGAGAGAAAAAAGGATCAATCCACACGTTTTGGAAGTGTCTGTGGGTGAATAGAAAAAAGAAAAAGAAAAAAAAAAAAGGAAAGAAAGAAAGAAAGCAAAAGAGAAAAGGAGAGGGGGGGGGAGCAAAACGGGGGTTGCGGCTGCTTAAAGAAGAAAAAAAAACACAAATAAAAGGAAGCGTCTTGAATTCTGAAACAAGAATTACCTGGTGCTCAAAATTCCAAAAAAAAAAAAGCCTCTAGAAACTGGTAAATACTTTAACCAATTCAGCTTGAATTTGACGGCGAAGTGTTGTGGAAACTGTCTCCTTGAATTATTGGAAGGGGACTGGGGGAAGATGAGGGGTCTCCCTCTGTGGATTTTTCTTACTGAGGGTAAGTTTGGGGGTCTTTTATTGGGAAGGGGCCGCCGTGGTTTGTGTGCCGCTGCGCGGAAGGTGCTGCGGACGCGGTGCTTGTTGAAATGGGAGAAAGGGGGAAGCAAAGCCACCTCGCGCATCTCCGGATCGCTAGGGAGCTACCTAGATGGAGCTTAAAAAACCCTCTTTTGTGGCGTCAAGGGGGAAGCTGAGCAAACCCTCCAAGCTCTCCACTTAGCATTGAAAATCTCCCAGTTGGGGGATCCCTTTTGGATACAGTGCTTTCTCCTAGTGATACTTTAAGGACAGGAGGCAGTGATGCCTTGAAATACCTGAGTGTGGAGGGGGAAAGCCCAAGTAGACATCGCGGCTGGCTCGGCAGCGGTTTCGGCGGCTGTATTGGCTTTTCCGGCAATTTTGCAGGGAGAATTGGCCGTTTTCGTGTTGTCTCTTTCTGCCTCCCCCTCATTCTCTTTTCTCCTTCACGCCTCCCCTTTCTCTCAGCTGATCACTAAAGGGTTACAGGGTCACTGAATCGGATAGAGACAGAAGTGAGTGACTGGCCACTCATGTTGTCTTGTAATTCACATGCACGACTTTGCATAATACTGTCCAAGGTAACTTTCTTCGAGTTGGAAGAGTCCAGGAAGGCATTGCAGCGTTTCTGCCCAGGGCCCAGGAAGGCGAGTGCGCCAAGCAGCCGCTGCATTTCTGATGCATGCCGACCCCGGCTGCCTCGTCACTTACTGGCTTTTCTTTCCGACTGAGTGGAGCGCGCGCCTTCCCAGATATTTTCTTGCAGCTGAATTCAGGGGAATTCCCCCCTCCCTTTTAACAATGTATTTTGTAGCTCTCAAGAAAAGCTTATCTTTATTTGCAGAAGGAAAATCAATTTCAGCAGATATAATTAAAATTAATCACTCAAATGAGTAAATATTAATTGACTTAGGAAACTAAAAGTTGCTTTGGAATCCAGGAAAGCGTTTTATTCTGAACCAGTTTTGGTGTCCGCACAGGTTCAGAACAATAACATCTAAAGAACTGATTCATTTAAAATATGTATATATTTATATAGATAGATAGGTTAATAGGTTAATGAACACCACCCCCATTCTTCTGACACTTCAGTCAGCATCATAATTTTAGTTGGCTTTTTCTGTTTAAGGCCATTCTGTTACATTTTAAACCTTCACACATTCAAATACATTAGAATGACATGGAGATAGATACTAGTTAAACTATAACATAATGTATTGTGTACATTTTAATCTTTTGAAGAAAAGCATCAGATTTTTTTCCCAGGGGTTTTCGTTTACAGATTACAAAATGTGTGTAGATACCTTTATGGTTTTAGCATTGAAACTTCGTCATTATTTGTGACTCATTGAAAGGCAACTCTTCAATGTCATCTGAAGCACTCATCCACCCAGTACTTATTTCAGGAGTTCACAATACGTCAGACATCCTGGTATTAAAAGAGGAGACTCACCAAACTTTCTTCCTGGATTTGTGTGTCTATATATGTTTCTGAAATCTAAATTTTGAAACAAGCACATGCGACTTATTTTTCTTTTTAAAGATAAAATAGCAAATATAAAAGTTCTGTCTCTTAAGAATTCTACAGTGGAAATGTCAGTTTTTAGTTCTGCAGACTGTATAAGCTTGTCTCAAAATGATAGAAATAGGAAGGAATAGTTTTTGCAAGCCCAATTGTTCATTTTAAGGAGATATCTGAGAGGCTAGGTTTGCCTTTTATTTCACACAGCTCTAAGTCACGTGGTTGATGTGCAGCGTGAACTAGAAGAATGGATGTGCTGTGTATTGGTGCATTCTAGCGCCACTGGTCCTAGCCATGCAGTCCAGTAAAGTTTAACATCTTTTTTTTTTTTAAATTAAATGATTAAAAGAAGACAGCAAGGAAATAGCATATTAAATGATAATTTAACACTGAAGGGGAATGGGAGATGGGCTGAGATTTCTCTTTTTAGGCTTGAAAAGAGTACAGTGTTGATACAAAAGTAGATGAAAAATAAGAGTACAAAAAGTAGATGAAACAGGAAAAAGGAGGTCCTTTTCAAAGTTAACTTGCATGTTTTTTGCAATTTTTGAATCAGTGGTCATGGCATGTTCCATAGTGCTAAAGCAGACAACTCGGCTTAACGTGCCTTTGTCTTGTTTGAACAATATTTTTCTCTGTCAAGAATAATCATTACTTTCCACTCCCTCGTTTTATTCTCTTTTGGCAGAGAGAATGAAAAGGGGAAAACTCTGGCCTACTCTTTGGTTTCTATAAGGAGTTCCTACACAAAACTTTGGTAAACTTCGTAGGTGGTAAATTCACTTTGGAAGTCCAATAACAATCTAAATAAAATAAACAAAACTACACACCACCAAATTTTTAAAAACTGTAGTCAGTACATGAAGAACAAGGTAACCAGTTAAGTAAATGTTCTACATGAATACAGAGGATCACTCTAAGAACTAGTGAAAAACCTGAAGAGTTCACTTAGAAAATTAATTACATTTTTGCTCTACCTTATCCAAATACATATTTTTGGTCATGATTATTAAAAACTACATTGTGGCTTTTATCAGTTCCAATTTTGCTACAGAATAACAGAAAATGTGGTAATTTGGGGTAAAGTTATGGAAACTCTCAATTAGCTTTAATAATTGCAAGCCCAATTCCTAATGTACATGACAAGAATTAACATTGGATTCCCCAAAACTTATCCCTATGGAAGAACTGATGTTGCATTTATTGGAGCATTGCTTAACAAATACACCTGTCCCCTGAAAGTCTCCATATGTTCCAAGTGGCCTAACATTCAAGGGGGGCGATAACACATTTGCTGTTACCTTCTTTTAATTTTGAGAAGATTAAATACAGTTCAATGTTATTCTACATTAACTGAGATTTAAAAATTAAATTACTACACACTGAACTGAAAGCAAAATGAAAAGGGTAATCCTTTAATGATTGGTAGAAATTTAACAAATGGCAGCCCCAAATGCAAATCTTTCATCTCTTTTGCTTTATTGAGAAACGCAAAACAAAACTAACTTGCAGTTAATTTAAAATTTCACTTTTTAACATCTCAAATTTGCAAAGCCCATAAAAATTGAAAAAAAAAGTGAACACTCATGATGAATCTAGAGTGTCATTGTAAATACCTTTTAAAAGATAATTTAAAATATTTTGAGGCAGCTGACCGCTTAACTGTGTGGGATGGCAACATTCTCCACTGTTGCTAAGCATAAGTCTTTAACAGGTTTGATCTTGCTTTATTGTTAAGGGAAATGCACTGACAGTGTCAAACAATCCTATGATGCTGTGATACCTCTGCCTTTAAGATCCCCTGTCAAAAAAAAAAAAAAGAAAACAACAACAACAACAAAACCACACACCCATTTGGTAGTAAACCTGGGTAAAAGAGACAGACGGCCAACTGTAACCTTTACTGAAGTCAGAACAAACTAGTAAATCACTCTAGGCATTTGAAATGATTAGACATTAAAGTTTGGGGGCATTTTATATGAATTCTTTTTATAACAGTCAGTATAATCTCTTCTATGCCTATTTCCGTTGCATGTAAGAGAAATTCTAGTCAATGGCAGAACGCTTTACTGCTGCCATTATGGCAGACTTTATAGATCAGAGATGTGTCAGCATGTTAGCTGTAGCAGTAACGCCTCTTTTGTGTGAAACCTTATGGGCCTTGCAGTCTCTCATTCTGACACTCATAAAATGCTCAAGTCCCCATATTTACTATTTAATTTTCTTCCTATATATAGCAACAGAGCACTTCAATATATGAATGTGCAGCCAAAAAATGACAGGCAAGTGAGAATGGGACTAATGAGTTTTAATAATACACATATTAGGGACTGCTAAAGGAAGTTTAATTAAGAAAAACAAGTTGAGCATGAAATTTGTTTTGGAACACATGCAATTTAAGATACTGCTACAGATGTAAAATCAAAACCCACAGTGATACAGCACAGGACATGAACTTTCAGGCTGAGACTTATCTCTGCTTAATGCAGTTGGCGTCTTAGAACCTGCCTTTAAGTTGATGAGCTTGGGTTTGACTTAGGAAATAAGAGTATATATACTTTTTCATGAGTTTTCACGTTTCTCTGGTTTCTACAGCAATTTTCATTTAGTATTTTCACTATATATCTAGCCACATTTGTTGTACCTGATGCTAGTTCCCTTGTGATAGGTCACACTGTAACCTTTTTTTTCCCCTGTAGTCTGCTTCTCTCATACCACCTATGCCTGCGGGTAGAGCTACCTGCTGAAGCCCACGCCTTCCCTCTGGGTGAGCTGTACATGGTGCTTCAATAAGAAACCTACTTGTGTACCCATTCACCTGCACCTATACTTCTGTTTAATTTTTGGCAAAATCGAGAAAATATGTAGTTTTGTTGGCTTATTTATTTACTTATTTAGTAGTGGCAATGTGTTGGGGACCAGACGATGGGGAAGAGATAGAATATCGAGCAAATATTTTCGTAGAATGCAGTTTTCTTTCATTTTGTTTGTATCTAAATAACATAGGTACATCTGGAGAGAGTGAAGAAGCCAGACCATAATAGGAAGGTCTTACATGTTTTTCAACAACCACCTTTTGGGAAAATTCTAACTGACATACTAATTTATTTATATAGATATTGGGCATCACTTATGTGTAACAGTTTTTTCTTCCTTGATACAACAATGAATATTGAGTCTTCTGAAGGAAAGTGATTAATTGTAATGTTCCAAATTGAGTTGAAAATTCTTGTTGCCTTAAAAAAATTAGTTATGGTAAATACTTTCATATTGTCATATGGGATACTCTGTGCTTAGGAATTCAACAAGTTTACATATGAAATCAATGAGTACTGATTTGATAAAAACTAACTTGGGATTATCACTACTATAAGTTTTCCTCATAGGACAACCACCTTTCTTAGGACATGATTTACCCGGAAAACAATGATTACTACATAGGACATTGACCAACAGTGGTCACAACATTCACAGCTGAAAATAATACTTGAGCCATTTAATAGTTAACCACAACATTGAAGTAATAAAGATTCACTTCAGTAACCATTATGTTTCAAGTAAGTGCATCTGTCATTTTTAATTTAAATCTATATTACTTAGCTGTCCAAAACTTTACACATAAGTGACAGTGTTATCTATCCTTTTTCTTATGGGTAAAAGAAGTCACCAGTTTCATTTCCTCTTTAACTATGCCAAGTGTTCTAATGCGTATGTTACTATGAGATTGATACCAAAAGTTCTTATGATTTAGAGCTGTGCTTTTTAGTAATAATATCTGAGAAGTTATTGAATATTCAAAGGTAAAACATTTTATATAATGAAACGATATTGTAGTAACAGTATATATAACCTCTGTGATGGCAGGGATTTCTGTCTGATTTTTCAAAGCTGTGTGTGTTTCCCCACAGGCTCTAGAACTGTGCCTGGCAAATTACTGGGGGCCAATAAATACTTGTTAAATGAATAAAGAGACCAGGCTCTAGCTTGACATGTTATTTCTTTGCTTAATAATTGGTCTTTTCATTTTTGGTTTTTATTTTTTCTTAAATAATTTGTATTTGAATGAATAGGTATTTTGAAGTTTTGTGCACAATTCTAAAAGTAAAAAGGAATATATTTAAAAGATTGGATTTTAATCAGACAAATAATAATTGACACTTTTACTGATTTTTGCAATATAGTTTTTTGACTTTACTTTGATATATTATTTTATCAAGACTTACACATGTGATAGGATTATTTCTGGCTATAATTTACCAAAATGTACATTAGAATTATTTTCTGCCATGAAGAAAATGTGATATCTCAAGGAACTTTGAAAGCACTAATTATTTTTTCAAATACTTCGAAATTGGACAATAAGATCTGAAATGTAATGAAGTTTGGCATTCTGGTCATTATTCAAGACTTTTCTGTCATTTTCTTAAATACTTGATAATTCCAAGCTCCCTATCATTCAATTTTATTTAAATGGTGAATTCATTTAGCAACTTACATTACATGTATATATTAAATTCTTGTGAATATCTATTCATTGATGTTCTATTACACAAATAGCCCATGAATAGACCATTGTTTTGAAATGTTATTATTAATAAATTAATAAATTATTACTAATAAAATTGTAATGTGAAGGGAATCTAAAAGAATTAAATATTTGAAGAAAATTGCAAGTGTAATATTCTTTCCCCTTTGGGGGGGCACTGGTTGAGCTCTAAGCCAGGTCAGAAGTGACAGGAAACCATTATTGTTGTTTGGTGCCTTGTGTGAAAGGAGTTGGTAGTCTTAGTCCAGTTCCTAGTAGACAGTTACTTCTTAAACAACAGTCACTATAGTATTTGCCAATTCCAGCAGAAGCCTGAGAGTGAATGGACACAAAGGTTTAAATACCCCGTCTCTGCTAATCATCATCCAAAGTGTAAAGATTGGCACATCCTGGCACAAGGCCATACTGAGAAACTTAGTCCTGTTCCTGCCAAAGTTGTAGCTATTCTCTGTCAGCAAGGCTTTGTCTATATATATATATATATATATATATATATATATATATATATATATATATATATACAGAGAGAGAGAGAGAGAGAGAGAGAGAACTTTAATTAAGCAGGGCACCAGGAATGGCAATTCTCCACTATTCCCAGGCACAGCAATTTACTAGAAACAAAAGCAAGCTTAAATAGTGAGTTGAGAATGTAGCACTGCTGTTAGGGTATGCTGTCTTCTCTATAAAGATACTGGCAGTATAATTAAGTTGCTTCTGCAAGCAATGACTTGTGACCCAAAGATGCCCCCTTTCAGACAAAAGCATCAATTTAATATAAAGGGAAGTAATCAACTTTACCTGGCTGTCTCTCCTGAGCTCTTGAGTGATTATTTTTTTCTTCTGGGGGATCACTGGATTGCCAATTGGTTTTCAAAAATGTGTCCCGCAGTGTGCTATGTATACAGTCAAACCGTTGCCCACGTTTCTTTATTTTTGTTGTTTTTCTGTTTTTGTTTTGTTTTGTTTTAAACATGCTGTCTTATCCATTCCCATCCCTCTCACCCAACTTCACCTTCTTGTTCATTTGGAAGTCAGAACTTCTAAGGAGATTCTAGATTTAACAATATTTGGAGCTTCTATCTGAGAGTAGGTTCATAGTAAGCAGAAAGTAAAACTTCTTTTATATAGTTAAATGTGAATGGCTTGTGTCAGCTACTGCCTCAAAACAAAACAAAGCAAACAAAAAAGAAACTCTAATATTTAGCCATTAATTGTAATGGTCGTAGCAGAAATATTTCGTTGTGGAATGCAGAAGGAAAGACTATATCACTTTGATCTCTATTTCTTCGAGTTGTCATAAATACGCTGTTATGGCATGTTAGAATCCTTTTCTCTTGTCAAAGAGTAATGGAATTAGCTACCAGTCTATATGATCATCCATGCATACCCCTGCATGATGAGGATTTTCATTGTACTTTCATTTGTTTCCACCTCTTTTCTGTTTTACCCCCATCGTGCTATTATTCTAATTGAGATAATGCTATCACAGAGGTCAGTCATTAAAAAATAGATAAATAAAATCTGAGGGCAGGGTTAATTGATGAAAATAACATAATGGATGAATTGGCTATTCATTCAAAAATATTTTCTGATGGCATGCAGTATAATGAATTGTTCTGGGGATGGTTATTAAAAATCAACAATTCAAAAGTGATAGCCTCTATTTTTGAAGAGTAAGGCCAGTCTGATCATGTTGTTTTGGTAATTATAATTCTTCTCATCATACTTGGGATGAGATCTCACATTCCTAAAATGGCATAGAAATTCTGGAATTGTCAGCTCTTCTGCCCTTCTCTCAGTCACACTGGTCTCTTTGTTCTTGGAAAGACCCGGGCTTCTCAGCATTTGTGTCTTTTCTTGCCTCTCTCTGCCACACTCTATACCCTGGTCCTCACCTGCCAATTCCTACTCATATTTCAGAATCCAGTTTATAGATCACTTCAAAAAGATCATCCTTCCCACTCCAAATTCATTAAATGTCTCCTCAGAGCCCGCTGCATTATCCTTTTTGGCAAAGCATTTATGACTAAATAGTTATCTGTGTAACATAAAGTTTGTCTTCCCCATTGAACTGTCGCTTTCATGAGAATCAGCACTATTCCTATCTGGTTCATGTTGACCTCTCCAGTACCTCGTATTAAATAATTGTAAGAATGAAGAGGGAAACTGGGTTTTTAAATTGCTGTGATAAAAACGACTATGGGTTCAGTTACAAGAAAAGTCGCAAGTGCTTTGAGAGTTAAGGGAAGGGAGTGTTTTGTGGCTGGGGAGATCTGGGAAGAAGTACTCATTTTTTTTCCAAATTAATATTTATTAGGGTGACAATGGTTAGTAAGATTCCACAAGTTTCAAGTGTACAATTCTGTAATACATTATTTGTGTATCACATTGTGTATTCACCACCCAGAGTCAGTTCTCCTTCCATCACCATATATTTGATCCCCTTTGCCCTAATCTACCACCCCACTCCTCCTTTATCCTCTGGTAACCACTAAACTATTGTCTGTGTCTGTGAGTTTTTGTTTATTTGTTTGTCTTTTTCCTTTGTTGCTTTCAGTTTTATATTCCACATATCAGTGAAATCACATGGTTCTCAACTTTTTCTGCCTGCCTTATTTCACTCAGCATAATAATGTCAAGATCCATCCATATTGTTGCAAATGGCACTGTTTAATCTTTTCTTATGGCAGAGTAGTATTCCGTTGTCTATATATATCACATCTTCTTTATCCAATTATCTATCACTCAAAGGACGCTTTGGTTGTTTCCATCTCTTGGCCATGGTAAATAAAGTACTGGAGAGGCTGTGGAGAAAAAGGAACTCTCATACACTGTTGGTGGGAATGCAGACTGGTGCAGCCTCTATGGAAAGCAGTGTGGAGGTTCCTCAAAATATTAAAAATAGAATTATCGTATGACCCAGCAATCCCTCTCCTGGGTATATATCCAAAAAATCTGAAAACATTTATCTGTAAAGATATATGTGCTCAGAAGTACTGACTTTTGAGCCAGACCTTCAGGGATGCTAGCTGGGGTCCTTCCAAGCAAAAACTGATGGGGAAGAGTGATTTCCTGGAAGAGAGATCTTGGTAAACAAGTTGGACCCAATTCACTGACCACAGCTCCCAGAGCTGCGTACTGCCTTCCATTAGTATTGTTTTTTCACAAAGATAGATTGCCACCAGCTATAACCTCTGTAATGTACTCATGATTTTTTCCTGAATATTTTTTAAAATATTTAGTTGGTAAATGTTTTTCTCATATAACTGTCAAATTTTAGTTTGCCTTTTCTACTTAAATTTCTGTTTTCTCTGTTGTTCTATTACATGATTGGAGAGGTTCATTTACAGTAGAAGTAGACCAAGGAGAATGAGAACAAATAGAATTGCTTATATTTTCTGCAGAGGAAGGGGAAGTGGAATGTGACTCTGAGAAACTATTGAGGCTTGCCTACCTTTTCTCCTAGAAGGAGGCTCTGGACAAAATTGAGAAGGAGGCAGCGTTTATCTGTTAATTCTGTCTAGTAATTCTTCTGCCTTATCCATTTGTTTGAATTTACTACATGCACAAAACTTTTTTGTTGTTTTATTGAAAAGTATTTCAGTGTCTTTGTGTTTCTTCAATTATCTGTTAAACTGAGATGATAATGATCTCTATTTTATGGTATTTAGAGACAATTAAATGAGATGATGCAGTAGCTCACTGTTTGGCCCCAGTCTGTGCTCAGTTCGTGCTAGCCATTAACCAAGTTATTAATTAATAATGGCCATGGCAGAATATACTTGTCACCGCATTAGTCCTCAGTAGCTACATGTTGGTATGGCCGCTACATGGGCCATGGTATACCTTGAACTTTTACATATTTAAGGTCTGGAACTTTGATATTCTCATCACAGAGTAGACCCCTTGTAATCCTTGGTTCTAATTATTTCTTACTTTTTCTCCTTGTACCCTTCCAGGACTACACATCTTCCTACCCAAATTTAGTTACTCTATTTAACACTAGAATAACCATTTCTCATAACCTCTGCTCCTTGACATTTTACCACTCTTGCTTGCTTATCCACAGTCCTAACTTGTATTATTTACTCTCTGCTTCAGATTATGGAATGTTGCTGGTAAAAAGCCTCAATACCACTCTGTTTGTGCCTATTTTATATAAATTATGCCTGTTAATTAACCCCAGCAAGCAGATCAGCAGTCTTTTTATTTCCTTCCTATTGGTGTCCTGTGAATTTCACTCTCCTCAAACCCTCACACTGAGCACATGACTTCATTGAGTTAGTCTTAATGGGGAGCAAAGCAAAATGTCCTGTATTGTAAAGGTTCAGAGCCTCTTCTGTGGAGTTAGGTTTGTTTCTTGCATCTGCCTTTTCTTAGCTGTGTGGACTTGATGAAGTTATCTTACCATCTAAAACCTCACTTTCCTCATCTCAAGCAACAGTAGTTGGCTTATTAGTTTGTTGTGGGGACTAAAAGACACGAACACGAACTGCATAAAGTACTTTAGACAGGCTTGGCAAGTAGTTGGTGGTCTGTAATATTAGTTGTTTTTGTTGTCATTTTCACGTAAATGTGGATGTATTCAGCTGGACTTCAAACTTAACATGAAAATAAAATTATTTCTGATTTCTTTATCACCAATTCATTGACTAAGGTAATGGTTCCCACACCTTTGTAATCACGCAATCCTGTGGTTTTGAAAACCAAGCCATAAAAAGTATAAAATATATATACTCCTACATAAGTATTTGTATTATCAAATCGAAAAACATACACAAAAATAGACATTAAGAGAAAGATAAAATCAGTATTTTTAATATCTTATAAATCTTGATATCTTCCTTCCATCATTCATTAATATCTCAAGACAGAGATTCTTGGGGTGCAGTTCACAGCTAATGAAATGGATATAAATCCATATTTCAAGTTATCTTCTTGAAGTTTTCAAATATTTTTGTCTGACTTGTTTAAATCATTAAATAGCCATTGTTTTTAGTTTGCAATGTAACTGAAGAAGAGCTTATACTATAAGTAGAAGTTTCATTTCTGTTCATATCTTGCTCTTATGATTGTATTACCAGTATTTCTCTAATCTTGTGGGAAATAATGCAGTTCTGTTTTGTGAACATTACTTCAATTAAAACATGATGAAAACTGTATAAATCTACTTATCCAATGATGTAAACTCTAATACTTCACTATACGTTGAAAAGGAAACAAAACAACAATAAAATGCCACTGCTGGCACACCTACTGCGTTATAGAAAATCTACACCTTCCCAAGATGCATCGTGTTATATTCATCTCACAGCCATGTGAAGGCACTTGTATTAAAACATATATTCGTATTAGCAAAGCTTCATTTCTTTCTCTTTTGCTTTATAGAAAATACTGTGATACATAGAAGTTCAGTAATTTACTTCCCTTTTCTAATTTGGTCATTTTGTGGTGGCATATGAACACAGTGCTTTGGAGATCCCTGCTCCACAGTACTGCTAGTTTAATTTTCTTGTGAATAAACTTAATATTATTCTTCCCCTGCTAGGAATATTTAATGGCTTTTCATCACCCAGTGAATAAAATCCAAACTCTTTAGCCTTTTAATGAAGGGCTTGCTTGATTTGACTGTAACCTGGCATGCCAGTCTGTCTCATTTCAATGCTCAACCTCATTTACTCTGTGTTCTGGCCAAACTAAATTGTGCCCTCCTCAAATGTAGCTGTTTCTTTCCCTTCTGTCATAGGTTAGATTTCTCAGGGTGAAAATAAAGGCTCGGAGATGGGAGTTTGCCAGCTGAAAGTTTATTGGGGCATGCCATTGTAAAAAATACCTGGGACCGAGTGAGAGAATCCCAGCCAACTCCTCCCTCTGCCCCTTTCCGCAGGGAGCTCTGGGGCTGGTACGGTTGGTCTTTCTACACTGGTGTGTACTCGTCATTGAAATGTGAGCCAGCTCCAGGAAGGTGGAGCACCACAGAATCCAATACATAACCTTTCCACTGTTTTTAGAATGTGTCCTCAGCCTGGGATCTCTTGTATGACCTTCAATGTATGTTTCAGTCCTATTCATTATTTGAGGCCCAGCTCTAATTCCCCGATTCATGAACTCTTTCCTAATCTACTAACTTGAGGTAGACCTGTTTCTTCTTTTAAAGGCTAGCAACGTTTTTTGCAATTGCATTCATTTGCTTATTTATCCAATTTTTAAGTATTTACTATGTGAATTAATTATACATTAGTTACTTTAAGTGTTCAGTTACAGAAAGGACTCACAGGACTCAAATAGTTCATTCGCATTGGACAGCTTTATTACAGGCAAAGAATACAATAGAGCAATAGCAAGAGAAGGGTATGGATTGAATCGGATCCAGAAACCTCAGACTCAGGTTTCTTGTTGCCCCACTGCTGGGTCACACAGGATGCCCCTTGTCTCCAGGCCTTAAACCACCACCTGTGTGCATGTGAAACATATTGGTACAGGAAGCCCGAACTCTGCTGGTCTTCAGGTTTTCTTACAGTGAGGTGATCACATAGGCACATTCCAGTTACATGGCCAGACTTGGTCATTGAAAATCGCCACAATCCACTGAAACCAGTTATTATTATATCCGAGTTTGATTATATTATTGTTACTAAATCTAGTTCTTAAACATTACTGAGCACTGTTGATAGGCTGATACGTTCTGAGCTCAACTCATATACTCATGGGTACAAAACATTGTTTAGCTTTGGTTAATACAGTCAGTCTTCATTATTCCTGGATCTATATTTACAAATCTGCCTATTCACTAAAATTTATTTGTAACCCCAAAATCTGTGCTCATGATGCTTTCAGTCATTCACAGACATGAGCAAAGCAGCAAAAAAATTGAGTTGCCCTATGATCATGTTTCCAACTGAGGTGATGCTCTGCCTTCTTGATTCAGTTCTCATACGGAGCTGAACAGAGGAGAGCTAAACAGAGGGAAGCTGGACATAATGCAGTATGGCATAAAAAACTCAAGCTCTGGGCCAGCTGGAGGGGTTGGGGTCTCAACTCTCTATCCTGTTAGTAGGGTCATCTCAGACAAGCCACTTAACAATTCTGAACCTTGTTTTCTCTTTTGTAAACTAAAGAAAACAGAATCTACTAAGGTGAATTGTTTTTAGGGTTTAAGATTATAGTTTATAACTATGTTAAGTGTGTGTGTGTGTTTGTGTGTGTGTGTGTGTGTGTGTGTGTTTCCCTAGGGACAATGGATCCGTGTTCTCTCATTCAGTGTATGCAATGACGTAGAGACCATAACTACAATGAATAATGGCAATCGATTGTATTGGTCAAGCTCTACGCAGCTTGGTAATAAGCACACAGTCAATCCAGATCAACTGAGATTTATTAATGTCAGCTCTATGTAAAGGGTTTTCGTATAGATTTTATGATGGCTATAAAGATATTATTTCAAAGGCAACAGGCCCAAATCCTTGCCCTTGAATAGGAAATTCAGTGGTCTGGGTGAGTGTGAGGGGGGTGTCAACAATAAAACAAATAACAAAAACAA
Source organism: Rhinolophus hipposideros (assembly GCF_964194185.1). NCBI lineage: Eukaryota > Metazoa > Chordata > Mammalia > Chiroptera > Rhinolophidae > Rhinolophus > Rhinolophus hipposideros. Next base: position 70,698,482 of record NC_138048.1, on the reverse strand, counting down.
AGCAATATTCCTTTACAATATTGTGGCTACTTGGGAGCAATGGCTGGATTGTACTTGTCTTTATATTCTCATAATATTCAACATGATAGCTTATACATTGTGGATATGCAGTAAATGTTTGATGAGTGAATGAAAGATTGATGAATGTGGCCACCCACTGTGCTGATCTAATGTCCCAGTCTCTCTACTGTCTCCACATTCATTACTTTGGTCTGGGTCATTCTGGAACAAACTAGTTGATAAAGCAGCTATTAAGATGAATTAATGCAAGAGAGTTAACACATTCCCATTTATGATGTGTTTTAAATTTTATTTTTTTATTGTGTTTCTCTCAATGGGATAAAACATGTTTTAACCCAAAGGGTAGAATGATGGAAGAATTTGTATCTCCATTAACTACAAAATCAGAAGATGCTAGTCCTATGTGGATTGATAGGTGCATCTACTTGCCTGGTCTGCTGAGTAAGGCTTTTCTGACCTCATTAATTTAAGTATTTATTACAAAATATTTGAAACATATAGTTAAATACGGAGAATTTTCTAACAAAGGTGTGTGTGTGTGTGTGTGTTTGTGTGTGTGTGTGTGTGTGTGTGTGACACAACATTATCAAATACTAAGACTTGTAAAACTTGCTGTAGTTAATGGGTGGTCTTCTAAGGCCTCACCACAGGTTATCTGTCATAGGTGTCAATTAATTAATTAATAGCTAGAACTAATTTCTTTCCCTTTCCTTCTTACCCAGGGGTTGCAAATGTCCTGTTAATACATATTTATATATCTGTGAATAATATATAGTATTATTTTACATATTTTAAGCTTTATTTAAATAACATTTTACTGTACCCGATCTTCTATAACATGCTCTATTCAAAATTTTTGGTATTTATCAATGTTGATATATTTAGGTCTAGGTCCTCTATTTTCACTGAAGTATGCAATTCCAATTTGTGACTACATCATAATTCATTTATCAGTATCTATTAGTGGACAGTTAGGCTATTATGAAGTAGAGGTTTTCTTTTTGTTACATATTATTATTTTAACAGAAACAACCAATCACTGCATTCAATGTAAAGCAAAAAAGATAAAAAACAAATAATAATAATAAAAAAAGTAAACTTCCAATAAAACAGGGTACACCTTTAAATTCCTCTGTTTCTATGAAATCGTCAGAATATTTACCTAGACTCTATCTTCTGAAGGAAATTAAACACTTTCCAAATTCAATTTTAAATGTATTGGGATCAATTTTTTTAAAAGTGTTAATTGTGACGTGAAAGACTAAATAATGTGCAATGATCAAGAGGATAGCCTTTAAATCAGATGCCCATGGGCTCTTGGATCTGCTATTGATTAGCTGGGAGACCTTGGCCAAGGTAGTTAACCTCTTTAACTCTCAATTCCTCTTGAGTGTAAAAGGGATAACTGATAAACCAATATTATAGGGTTGTTGTGAAGGAGATGTAAATGCATGAATGCTAAGGGTTTGGCATATACTAAGAAAGCACCAATAAACAGGGGAGAAAAGAACTGCCAAAAGTTTGAGTTTTTATATTTAGGCATATCTATATCTATATCTATAAATATAAAAATATATCTATATATATTTTAAATTTCAGTAATTTAAGCCAGCCATATTTTTACATCAGACTTAGATGACTGTTATTATTATAGAAGCAACTTCTGAAAAATCTTTGGGGTCAATACTGTAGTACTCCCTACAGGTAAGCCCATGAGAAATGGGATATTTCTGTAACCTCCGAAGCTAAACATTATTAGAATTTAAAAATTCGCCATGGCATACAGAATCCTAATCCTTCACAGTTTGTGTTAAGGCAGCACATCAGTGGGAAAAAAGAGCCCATTTATTTTTAATACAGTTAAGGATATATAAAATACACACAAAAAAGTGTTATTTGTTAATAATCAAACAAGTAGTTATTATTATTACTGAAATACCAACTATGTAAAGAAGAACTTGTGGAAATCATTGTACTTGAAAATTAGGATGAATAATGTTGGTGACGGAGGCTTTTAAGGCCTCATGACAGGCTCTTTATTTTACATGTAGAAAGGATCTTTTTAACACCAGAATGTTACTAGGAAAGACTCAGTAGTGCTGTGGCCCATCAGGATTCTGCACATGAATAAGCGTAATATACGCTTAACAGAAATGGATTTGAGTAGCTAAATCTTCAGTACATGCTAGAGTTCTGGGAGAAGAGTGGGATGGGTCTGAGGCTGTCTTTTGTATGTTGACATGCTTTCACAGCAAATGTATGTGAATTAACACAGACTGTGATATTTTTGAAGAAAGACACTTATCTCCTTATTGCCTTCTGTGATGGAGTGTTCGGAGCGGCGAAAAGAACACCGGGACTGGAACCAAATCTCTTGCTGCCCTATATAGTTTTTACAATCTCCTTTTCAATAACACAGTCAGGGCAGCCTAACTGCCAGACCAGCACTTCTTTAAGCATCTTTCCATAATATGACAGGATAGAACCATCTGTAATACGTATCAACACTATTATTTTCAAAGTAAGCACTTTAAAAGGTGCTTGAGCAGGAAAAGACAAATACGCCGTGTTATATGCTATTTTGCAGTTAATGTAAAATTTCACTGTGAATTGCATCACACTGAATGTTACATTTTATTCCGATGCATTTTAAGTTGGACTGGGTAAACAGTGTTATAGACGTGTGATTAGAGTTAACATGCAAGATGCCATGATTAGGTATGATTGTTCTTTTCAACTACTGAGCTTTTCTTTTTAATTCTTTTTTTGGACTTCTAACAGACAGTCAGAATAAAATTTGTAATTTAAAATATATTGACTTTGACTCAGAAATTAATTTTCACACTGCAGATTTACTGATATCTAAACTATATAGCTAGATGATAAAAAAACAAAAAAAATCTGCAAAATATGAAGCCAACTTCTGTCTATTGTTTAAATTGTGTCTAAAGCCCTTTGTCTTTTTAAATTTTTGAAATTTGAACCTTAATTTAAGGTGAGGGATCTGTAGCCAATGATTTTATGCAGACTTTTGAGAAGCAGCAAGTAGGTTAACCTATCAGGTAGTTAAACTGAAATGATCATGGTGGAACTAATACTGATTCTCTTGTTATAACATTAGCTTTGTTTTTTCTACATAGCATGGGATTGGGAACTGCATTTCTGTTTGTTTGTTTTTTAATATGTACAATTATTCTTAAAGAGCGTGTTTATATTCCAATAATTCTCTACATATATATGTGTACACACACACACACACACACACACACACACACACACACACACATATATAAATGTTTTCTGGTGTGGTTCATTGAAGTGATTGAAGACTATCGAAAAGAGGAAATCTCACATACAACCTTTATTTAAAAAATACTATGCTGTGAAATGCTCTTGAAACTATATTATTTGAACAAAACTTGATTCCACTTAAAAGTGTGTAAAATCAGCAGGCAATTTTCTCAATCTAATAGTTCCTTCATCTGTCACCTCACGTCAAACCATAATTTTCCTATAATAGTATTTAACCTCTCTAGCTCTAGCCACTATTAATGTATTCCTGTAGCTTGTTAAACATCTAGTTATCATCACTTTGTCTATTTTAGCTTGCTCGTGCTAATGATTTATTTTCATTTTCTTTAGGCTATAGACCTGCACCTAACTGGATTTGATTTGTCAGAGGGAAATCTACAGTCAATGGCCACTCTTGCCACAGTGCTACTATGGAAAACAGAATGGTCAATAGGATATGGTCTGCTAAATAGTGATGACTGAAGATGCTACTTCAATACGTGTGAAATCAATGGGAGATACTGGCTGCATGAAGAGCTTTCTGAGCTTTTCTCCACAAGCTCACCTTTAAAAGATTGGAGGCCTCTTCTACCATTTGATAAGGTCTTTCTCACGTGGATACAAATACCTTTGCCTCACTGCAACCAGACAACTAGACAACTAATGTGGGACCATGGCACCGCCCAGATGCATGTGGCCAAATTATGTTTGGAGAGCAGTAATGGCATGCTTGGTACACAGGGGATTGGGTACCTCATTGACTCTCTGTGTGTTGGGATGTTTGCTTCAGGCTGCCCATGTGCTCTCCCAAAAACTGGATGATGCAGATCCTCTGGTGACTACCAACTTCGGCAAGATAAGAGGGATTAAGAAGGAACTTAACAATGAAATTCTGGGGCCTGTTATTCAGTTTCTTGGGGTTCCATATGCAGCTCCGCCAACAGGGGAACATCGTTTTCAGCCTCCAGAACCACCATCTCCCTGGTCAGATATCAGGAATGCCACTCAATTTGCTCCTGTCTGTCCCCAGAATATCATCGATGGCAGATTACCAGAAGTCATGCTTCCTGTGTGGTTTACTAATAACTTGGATGTGGTTTCATCATATGTACAAGACCAGAGTGAAGATTGCCTATATTTAAACATCTATGTCCCAACTGAGGATGGTGAGTTTACTACAGAAAACACAGGGAGATATATTTGTATTTTGCTTTCCTATTCTAAGTTCTAACAATATTAAGTCACGTGTACTGGTAGCATGCATGGCTTTTCCTTTTGGCATGTAGACATATTTTACATGCGTGCATGCCGCTCTTTTTGTTTATGTGTGTTGGTGTATCTGTTCTTATTTTTTCCCCCGTGCCTACTCATTTTCTTTCCTCCACAGCACGCATATTTAGGTAGAAATGGGTTTCTAATTTCCATTTCCTACCAAATGACTTCTGAGAAGATGCATCAACATTTCTCCATTGCATGTGCAGACTCAACGAATTGGGGATCTTTCGCACTCAGTAAATGCAGGAGCATATTAAGTTAGATAGTGGTGTTGCATGTTCCGGCGGTCTGTGATGGAGCGCCATGTTATTTTCTAGTCTTCTATTCATTTTTCAGTAAAAAGAATATCCAAGGAATGTGCCAGGAAACCCGGCAAGAAAATATGTAGAAAAGGAGGTATGTATAAAAGTGGAAATAAAAAATGGGGGAAGAAGCTTGCAGAGGAAGAACAAGACATTCTCCCCAAGGATGATTTGCTGATGCTGGGAAGTGAATGGTTAGGTGATATGAGGAATTTATTGAAGCCTGTCAAGGAATAGAAAGATGGTTAAGGAGAGTTCTAGCTGTGCAGCTAATACTGATGAAGATCGTTGGTGGTACCTTGTGTTCTAGTGCTGGGAGCATCTACAGCAATAGGAGTTTAATCTCTGCTTTGAGTTTGTGTGTAGAGGAAAAGATACTTAGATTACTTATTACATTGCCTTTAAGGAACCCAGACGATGCTGCCTTCCCAACTCATCCGCTTTTGATCTGCAAACCCTTTTCTAGAGATATAGATTTCTATTCCTGTTAAAATGGATAAGTTCAGTCATAAACTTAGTTTTTTGTTTCTTTATTCTTAGCTCCTTCAGAACACCCCATGAACTTTCTCATGTAAAGGTAAATTTGACATGACTATTTGGCAATTACTGTTATTAAGTAATGGCATTTTTCCCCCAGCCAGCCTTCTCATTTTCAGTTACTCTTCCAGAGAAAATGAGATTTTGCAGATTTTTATACTAAATATTTAGTCTTAAAATTACCTTAACATTTTCATATTTATGTTAAACAATTTAAAACGGGGAAGAACATGATTCAGAAGCGACAATTAAATCAACCTTCAAATCATCCTCTAGCCAGATTGAGCAAATGCAGACACTGGCAGCTGCAAGCTTGCATCTGAATGTAGCGTGTCCATACTCCATTTTTATATAACATCCAGTAAATCACTCACAGGAGAGTATGATTTTCTATGGCAGTAAATCATCTAAGTGTTATTTTGACCTTATTCATTACTTTGTAGAATTTCCAGTCTTCATACAGAAGTCATATCAATATTCTAGTATTGTATGTTCTATCTCTCTGTGCACTTCTAAACTCCTGGCTGGACCAAGGAAGATTTCATTACGACCTCCTTGTGGGGTGGGGAGTGACTAAACCATTCTATGGGGATTGCATTATATGGAAGAAGCTCCATATAACAAAATTCTAGACTGCAGATAAGAAGTATTTGCATTAGATTGAATTTTGTTTTGTTTTGTTTTTGTTCTTATTTCCTTGGTCATACTGGTAGAATGGGATTTTATTATTGATGCCATGATTTAGGTTAAAATGTAGTGTGCTTAAGGTGGATACAGAGGCAACTGGGTGTTTTAAATAACTAAATCAAAGTCTCTTGTTTTTCTTCAAATGAGAATAGCTGCAGTAATTTACATGCCTTCAACTAATGTACAATACTGCAGTGGTTATTATTATGCAGCTTATCAAGCATGTGTAATTAGCTAAGTGACTTTCACCTCCTATCACAAAGATGTTGATTCGCCAAGTCATAAATAAAGATGCTATTGAGGAATGCATAAATAGAGTGTAATACACAAAACTATCTACAATCAAAAAAAAAATATGATAAAGACACCAAAAGGTAAGCTGGTAAATAAGAAAGGGACCTGTCTTCTCATACATCTTCAGAAGAGAATGCTTTCCTTAGAAAATTCTTTTTCATTCTTCTTTGGATTGCTGGTTCTATGTGCTTTATGAAAGAGTTGGCAAAGAGGCAGGTAGGTTGTGCTATTTACTTTGGCAAACCTCGAACTAATTTATAATTAGCCTGAGGACAAAAATCTTGAGCTACCTCCTGCAGTCTGTGTGGCTTATAATCCACGTCTGTTGTGTTTTTATAGTAAGCATTCTAAAAAAAATATTTAGCTTTGGTATGTTATGTAATATATCCCATTAATGTTAAATAATTTCTTCTGATAGCTGTTTGTATATTATCCCAAAATCTAAATAACAAATAATTTAAATTTCATTTTCTGCAATCTTTTTAAAATGAAGCTGAAGTTTGGAGCTTGATTTTTAAACAGTGGAGTAGAGTTGTTTTTTTTTCCCCCAAACTTTTCCCTTTTTTTTCTTCTCTATCATGAAGTGTCTATTCTGGTCATTTCAAGAAATTATATTTTCCTGGTTTATGAAAATATTAGACATTTAATCTATGCATATACCGATATATATTTCATATGGACTATGAGTTCTTCAACAGAATGCTACGAGTTTATAGATGATGGTTCAGGAACTGTATGAATACAGTTGTGTTGCATTTTATCTAGGTGCTAATAAAATTCTGGATTGTTATATTTGTCTTATTTTTTTACTTGTGTGTGGTCACCTGCAGAAGCAGGTACACTATAATGTGTGCATACTGTATTCATTCAAAACTATTTCTTTATTACCTATTATAATTCAGTAATCAAGGGAGTTTGTAATGAAACAAAGATCTCTCTCCCCACAGAAATTAAATTCAAGTAAGTTTACATATAACAGAGCATTTTTTGTACTTCAGTCTTTATTAAAGAAAATCTTCCTCCTCCTCCAAGAGATGCCTTACTATAATTTTTAAATGGAGCATTTATAATATTTTCCCGTGCAATTGAAGAAGAAAACATTTTTTACCGATAGGTTGCCTCTCATTTGAAACAGGTCCCAGTTGTACTTTTTAATCTATCTTTTTATATTTCCCAGGATAGACTGAGCCATATGTTAATTACTCTCTAGATATTTCTTCAGGGTTTATTCTTGCAAAATTGAAAGAAAAGATGAGGCTTAAAGTGAGATGACTGTCAACACTTGCCCAAATAGGCAGATAACATGTGATAGAAACTGGGATTTGGAGATGGAGGACAAACACCATTTATCACAAAAACTTCATGAGAAAACTCTATTGCTATTCTTATTTTACAAATAAGAGAGTAGGTTTGGAGAGTTAAGTGTTCTGACCCAGTTTCTACTGCTAGTAAGTGGTAGAATCAGGTTTGGCCCTAGTTCTTGCTTATATTGGATGCAATTCCATTACGTTAAATTACCTCCTGTAGATAATTTCTATACCAGAGGCCTGTATCTCTCCACCCTCTTGCCCTCCCTTTCTTCCTTCTTCTTTTGAACATTCATATATGTCATGACTTCTTTTTATTCCATCAGTTGACTCTATTTAAGACAGATTTAATGCTCACCTTAATTGAATTGGGTCAGCCACTGATTCCCAGAAAGCATTTCCTGTACTCATTTTAGTAAATACTTTTAAATATTATGCATGTTTTCTTACTCTACAGACCAAGATCCCAACATAATCTCCTGGCTGTTAGCAAGAGTAGCTTTAATTTGCTTATGTTTCATTTTGTTTCTCTAGGTTGCTCTCTTGTGAGAGTTGCCAGCAAACAGTAAAGTGGTCAAATATTAGGCAGTAAACATGAGAAGGAGAAACTAGAGACCCAGAGAATCCACAGACGAATTGATTGACTCATGGATACCCTAGAGTTGTGTAACTTTGTATTTCTCCAACACTTTCACTATTATTTGCATAGTTCTTTTGAGATTAATACAGAATTAATTTTTATTTTTATTTCTACAGTGGCAAGAAGTTTTCTTTTTTATTTACCCCAATTTTTAGAAAATTAGATTCTTTATAGATGGCTCTGGTACAATTCTTGGCTCCTTGTAAATTTTATTCTTTCTTTTATATCTTCTGTTTAGTAGCCTTTACCTGAGATAATATTAAATTCATTCAAAAGCCTTTGCCACATATTAATATTTAGGATACATTTGGTTGTTATTTGAATAGAGACTGATTTTTGCATGATTATATATGCGTAACAATGGCTATCACTATCAACGTGATTTCAAAAGGAGGTTATATTCTATAATGTTCTTCCTTTTTGCTTACACATTTCTAACTAATTTATTTATTCATTTGACATATACTTATTGAGTCTTTACTCTGTGCCAAATAGATTACTGCTGTAGATCTGAGAGATACGTCAGAGAAACAAACAAACAAACAAAACCAAAAGGTTGCCCTTCTGGAGCTTACATCGTAGTGTGTGGAGAAAAAATATAGGCAATAAACAACTAAATTTAAGAGGTGTAAGAAGATGAGAAGTAAACAGAGTTTGGAGGATCAAGAGTGCTGGTGTAGAAGGTGAAGATGACATTAAAAACAATAATCAAATCAGTGTAGCCTTCATTGGAGCGATGGGCTGAAGGAGATGAAGTGTGTATCTGGGGAAAGAGCAAAGCAAAGAGATAGCATAAGAGCATTAAGGTGAGAGTCTGCCTCATGTATTTAAGGAAAATCTAGTATATAGTGAGTCTGGAAAGTGTAGAAAGAGGGGTGATGAGTTTCGGATGATCTGACTTTATATTAAAGAGATAATTCTGGCTGATGTGCTAAAAGCAGATTGAGTACCTAGAAGAATAGATTTGCCATCAATTAAGATAGAAAAAAAAAGAATGCAGAGAGGCACAGTGGAAATATGATATTTCGTTTTGGGTACGTTAAATTTCTGATGACTATTAGACATCCAAGTGTAGATATCAAGGAGCCAGTTTAAAGTTCAGGAGTGAGGTCAAGGTGGAGATATACATTTGAGAATCACTGTGATGTGGAGCCTGAGTGAAAATAAAAGGAATTAAATGAAAATGGAGAAAAGAAAAAGGTACCAAATACTAATCCATGGGATAGTCCAACATGAAGAGAGGTCTGGGACACAAGAAGGAAAGGCAATGGAGACTGAGAATGTGTTGTATGTGAGATAGGAGGTAAACCAATATTTTTTTGTTGTCCAGGAAGGCAAGCAAAGAAAATGCATCAAAATAAACACAGTTATGAACTCTGCCAAATGATCTTTTGTGGTATGGTGTGGGTCTTACCCACTGATGTGGGTCTAAGAGAGAATGGGAGAAGATTTGGAGTTGCTGAGCATAAATAACCATTTTAAGGAGTTTTGCTACAAAAAGTAGCAGGAAAAAATGGGTGCACAAGGACAATAGAGGTTTTTGTTGCTGCAGGTTAAGACGGAAGAAATAAAGAAATGTTTGTGTATAGTAATAAGGGAACACTTAGAAATATAGGAGAAAGATGGTAGAATGCTAGAATAACATCTTTAGGGAGAGATGGCATCTGGTACACAATTGGAAGTTTTGGATGAAAAAGCATAGGTAGATGATTTAAATTAACATGTGGCCAGACAGAGAAATGACATCAGGGTTCTGTCCTCATCGAATTGCTTCTGTTTGAGTTTTTTGATGTCTAATACTAAGGGAACTGAAGATACAATTAAAATTGGTAAGCTCTTACTGTGTTCTAGACATTTAGCCTTCTTAATTTATTTAATATCACAACAAGCCTATGAAGCTCTTATTCCCACTTTACAAATTCAGATATGGAAGACTAAAGAGATGAAGTATCTTGCCAAAAGATACATAATTTTTTGGTGCCAAATATATTTTCTTTGAAGAGACTATTTCAGAACAGAGGGAATAAAACAAAATAACAATATCGGCAACAACAATTCTGTTTATATGGGACTCCAGATCACATAGAAAATAGTGGTCAATTTGCTAGTAGAAAAATCACTGTACAGGGGAATAATTACATCTGGTTCATTTGGGGTTTGAAGATAAAACCAGACTTAACCAGAGATTTGGCTTCATATTTGAATTAGTAGCCCTGGAGAGATGTGGTTAAATCATCTAAAAGCTAAACAGTTTAAGTTGGAACTCTGCAATGAAGTAGATCTAAAAGGTTGTAAAGTTTTAAAAGAACAACATCAATTGTTCCATTGTTTACTGACAGGCAGAGTCTCCTGAAACAAATGATTAAAAGACCATTGTAGTTGTCCAACTCAATTTTCCTGAGAATAAATACTGTTTTTCTTATAGAAACTGGGGTTGAAGTTGCAAACATTTAAGACTTATGCCATCAGCAAAAAGAGTTATGCCACAAAATAAATCCTTCGTAGAAACAGCTTTCCTTTCTCCTACTCAATATATTACACATTTTCTTTATTGTTTTCACATATACTTGTACAACATACTATTAGCTTAATGATTATGACACAGTATTTGCTTTTCTTCACTTCTATGTTACTCACCATTACAGATTTTGTTAATCTTTTGACGTTTAATATTTCTCCTGTGAATACGCTTCTTCTTCCTCCCCCAATAGTGGTACAAGCTAAAGTAGTTTAAGAAATGACCAACTTCAAAAATCACACCAGTATATACATTTACTAGAAACAATTACATAAACTCATTCTGGAGTTGATAATCTTTATCTCCGGACTCGATGTGGAAGTGTAACTTCTAATCATAAGTCTTTACATAACCCTTTATAAGTGGACAGAGTACTTTATATAACATTACTGTATTCGTTTCTTAGGCCTACTGTAACAAATTAGCATAAACTGTGTGACTGAAAGAAAAGAAAGAAGGAAAACAAACACATTTATTCTTTCACAATTCTGGAATGGAGAAGTCCAAAATCAAGGAGTTGGCAGGGTTGGTTCTTTCTGGAGACTCGGAAGGAGTCTCTCCTTGCCTCTTGCCTGTCTTCTGGTGGTTGCCAACAGTCCTTAGCATTCCTCGGCTTGTAGTTGCGTCGCTTTACTCTGTACCTCTGTTGTCACAAGGCTTTCTTCCCTGTGTGTCTCCCAGTATCTCTGTGTCCTCACATAGCCTTCTTTTCAGGTCCCCGGTCATTGGATTTATGGCCTACCCTAATCCAGGATGACCTCATCTTGATTACTTTACTAGGGTTGCCCTAACAAAATACCACAAACTGCGTGGCTTAAACAGCAGAAAACTATTGTCTCAATTTTGGAGGCTGGAAGTCTGAGATCAAAGTGTCAGCAGGGTTGGTTCCTTTTGAGGGATGTGTAGAAGAAATCTGTTCTAAGTCTCTCTCCTTAGTTATAGATGATTGTCTTCTCCCTATGTCTCTTCACATGACAGCCCCCCGCCCCCCCCACCTCCCCTCATGTGTAGGTCCGTGTTCCATTTTTATGTGGTTATCGATCATATTGGGTTAGGGGCTAATCCTAATGACCTCATCTTAACTAATGGTATCTGTAAAGATCCTATTTCTAAATAAGGTCATTCTGAAGTATTCAGGATTAGGACTCAAACACATGAATTTGGGGGTGACAAAATTTACTCACATTCGGAGGTTCTAGGTGGACATGAATTCTTGAAGGAAACCAAGCACACTTCTATTTTTTTCAAACTGAATCACCAAGAAGATCTCAGAAGGGTGCTATCATTATTGCTTATTTTATAAGTGGAGAAATTATTGCTTATATAATTAAATAACTCAACCAAAGTCAAATTGTGGCTAGTTAGGAGTACCAGCGCTACGTTTCAAATCAAAACTCAAATTTCATGTGATATCTAATCCCTCCAATACATATGGATTCTCTCTGCTCTTTTGATATTTATTTTTCATTTTTAAAGTATTTTTCTGTCAAAATAGAGTACTATGCATTAATGTAGATACTTGTAAATATCCAAGTGTTCGACTCTGTGTATACAAAATTATTCAGATTTTGACTTTCTCCAAATTTCAAAAGTTTTATCCAATGGTTACTTACATGCAAACATTGTTTTAGTTAAAATTAAGATCCCTTCCAACTTAAAACTGTAGTGGCATTGATTTTCGGTACTGTTATATTTGTCATTTTAGGCAATTAGACAAAGTTCTTTTTGAAATAATTTTTAATTTAAGACCTATTTCTTTGTGTACTGTAATCCTATTCATCTGGTATCTATGTAGTGATAGCACTAAAGCAATTTAATTATAGCCCATAATTTCCATTAAAGCATTCAAACTTGCAAAAATCAGCTTTAAACAATGACAAAAAGAAGTCTTAATAAAAGAAACTGGGGTCAATGAAACCATAATTATAATCTTCAAAAGTAGAAAATCTGATTAATCAACAACGGTTGATTTTCTGCTCCTTAGTTCAGGACTGAAGAAAGAAGTCTTCACTCCCTTTTATCCCTTTTCTTTCATCATTCCTCAGTCCCTTCCTTCCCCTCTCCCACCCTCCCTTCTTTCCTCCCTCCCTTCCGTCTCCCCTCCCTTTCTCTTTTCCTCCCTCCCTCCCTCTTTTTCTTCCTTCCTCCCTTCCTTCCTTCCTTCCTTCCTTCCTTCCTTCCTTCCTTCCTTCCTTCCTTCCTTCCTTCCTTCCTCCTTTATTCTTTTTTGTGTTGATGTTGTTGGCTCTGTTTTGTCTTCAGTGTCCCAAAGGCACTGCCTCAGGTTCCCTATATGGCTGTTCCCTCTCTCTCTCAGCTGGAGTCTCCTGCAGGCATAGCACCCATGTCCAACACCACTGGAGGCTAAGTTGGGCCGGATATATACTTTACCCTCACAGACCTTACATTGCAACGACAGCCTGCCAGTAACAAGAAACAAGAAGTTTAAACAATTTTAAAAAATTAATTAAAGTTGACATTTAATATATTAGTTTCAGGTGTACAGCATAGTGGTTAGGCATTTATATAACTTACAAGGTGATTCCCCCAATAAGTCTTGTACTACACACCTGGCACCATACATAGTTATAGCAGTATTATTGACTTTATTCCCTGTGCTATACTTTACATCTCTGTAACTGTTTTGTAACTGCCAATTTTTACTTCTTAATCCCTTCACTAGTTTCACCCAGCCCCACAGCCCCGATCCCATTTGGCAACCATCACTTTGTTCTCTGTATCTATGAGTTTGTTTCAGAAGCAGGACTTTTTGTTGGTGGCCCTGTCAATATTACCAAGTAAATGTAAGCCTGATTTGCATTAAAATCTAGAAACAAAATGAGGGAATGGCTGTTCCTGTGAAAAAAATAAATATAAAGGTAATGATGCTGATATTTGGTGTTGTGTTTTCTATAATAAAACATTTAATTAGATCTTTAAATGTGTATGGCGCACAAAATATGCAAATCAGAATAAAACACATCAGGCATAACCAAGACTATATCAGCCCTGTTGCCTGAGCTCACCTTAGTTGCTCTGCCAAGAAGCAGTGGTTTAAAACTGTCTATCCATCTGTTAAAAAAAAAAAAAAAACCCACAAAGAAACAAAACAAAACAAACAAAAAAACAAATAGCCTGTGCTATACCTATACAATCTCTGTAAAGCTTCGGAGTGCTTTAGCTACTGAGACAAAGCTGCTGAGTTATTGGGCTACAGGCTATCTCTCCTAGAGGTAAATTAACAGCTGCTGTTCAGTGGTTTTTTCCACACTTTTGTTGAGTGTGTAATCTGTGCAGAGTTCTGTGGTTGGTCCCAGAGACACAGAGATAAGAAACAGCATTAAAGAGTTGCCCTCAAAGCGCTCACTATCTTGTAGGGTGGCAGATACAGAAGGAGAAAATTAGGTAGTAAGTACCCTGAGGAAGGGAAGCAAAGGGTTTATGGGAATGCATAAGGAGAGGTGGCTATGGTTTATAGATGTTTTGTGACAGAAAGTTGTCCCTGAGGTGAGCCCTCAGGAATGACTATTAAAGTCCCTTGATGTCTTCAAAGGCTAGTGTGGTCTGTGGGACCATTTTACTGATTAACTCCAGATTAAAATATTTCTGAGTGCTCATTAAAATGGTTGGTTGCTCGTTTATTTGCGGGTGTGTTTGTATGTCTATATGTGTCCTCCTTCTTTGCCTAGAGAGTAGTTGTCTCCTGTCATTGCTCTCACCTTGCCAGGCTTTCAAGACACCGAAACGTCACTGCCCACGTCTGAGCTACTGAATCTGATCTCTCCTGGGTTGGACAATTGAGCAACCACACTTTTCAAAAATAAAATGCACAAACAAGAAACATTTGTGAAATGAAAACAAATCGTCTCGAAATGAGCATCCCCACTATGAGTAATCTATAGCAATTTACACATGGAGATTTTTTCAGATTATTATTTTTTTTTTATTTTATATTCTAAATACTGAGGCTGTTGAAGAGGTAACTTCCAAATAAGTAAGGGCGTCACAGGGATGTGTTCAGGCATCACTTACCCCCCATATTAAGTACACTGCACACATTATCCTGTTGTCTTAATGCAACCCTTTCCTCCTTCCTTCTTCACTTCCCCACCATAATCTAGACCTTCCATCATTTCTCACGTGAATCACTACAATAGTCTCATAGCAGGCCTTCCTGTTTCCACTCCTGCTTTTGCAATCTATTCTACACGTAGCAGCCAAGTATAGCCCCCTTGCTCTCTACATTCTAGCCTTGATGATCACCTTTTGGTTACTACAATCGCCAGTCTCTATCCTACCTCAGGACCTTTGCACTTGTTCTTTCTTCTACCTTACACATACAACGTCTACCTCTTTTCCTGGCTAAGTCTTATAATTCAAGTCTTGGCAAAGTGCCACCTTGTGAAAACAGCCTTTGCTGAGCATTCTACTAAGCTAACCTCACCTCACTCTCTTCCTCCAGTTATTCATTCACATTCCTTCGTTATTTCCTTCATCATATTTTGATCTTTATATGAAAGTATCTTGTTCATTTATGTACTTACATAGTTGCTCTCTGTTTGCCCCAGAAGAACATTTTTCTTCTTCACTGCTCTATCCCCAGTACTCACAGGGGATTCAATAAGTATTCATTAAAAACATAAACAGCCTTAGAAAACAGTGCACTTTGTTGGAGAGAGCCTTCATCCGCCCACCATCATTTGCATTTTTGAGTAATACTACACCTGCTACCATTCCTCACCAGATATAGCAAATAAGAATATATTCTCTGCCTCTCTGTGAAGCAATCACCGTTTGTTTATGGCTCCCAAAATGAAGAAAATTTCAAAGCCCACATCAGAGCCCTTAACTAAGAAATAACAGTGTTCAGTGGTTCAGTGTCTGACAGATATTACCTGGACTCTGTTGCAGGGGCCCTTGGGGCCTAGTGGCTGCCAACAGCCGAGGCTCTTGGCTCTCTGCCTATGCACGTTACTGCCAGGCTTATTGCCTCTGTACTGAATTTATATTTTAATACAGGGCGCCAACAACGCATTTGTGTAATAGGAGCATTGAGAATGACTTGTTTTCCAGACCAAAGCCTTCATTTTCTCTTCCTACCTTCTAATTGAATTTCCCTTTCCTCTTACCCAGCCCCCTTTTCCCTCCCATGATAAATCTATATTCTCTTGCAATTATTTTACTTTTGTTGCCCTTGTCCTACCATCTACCTCTGTGATGGGACTTCTGTTAAGACGTGTCGTTTGGGGTCAGTGAAGAGGCAGAGCCTGAGTATAGATGGTCAAAGAAGAGGTCTAGCTGGATTTGTTTAAGAGGTTTTCTACACAGCATGAAGGAGCCCTCCAGTGGCCTGTGCCTTCTTCCTTACGATTTAGCCTTCAGAGGGTTCATATCACCATTAACATGTACAGGTTTCCAGAGGGTTATTTTGCTCTTTCCTTCTTTTATTCCGTATTAGCAGGTACGAGCTGTCCCCAAAAAGCCAGAAACCACTCTATAAAATGGGACAAATCAGAGAATGAGACCTTAACGTATATACAATACCATAGAGTTTTGAGAACAAACTTGGTGCCCAATAAATGGTTGATAAACGAAGGAACATTTTGAGCATGACAGCCAGTGGGCAGCTCAGATTACTGAGATAAATAGAGAGGCCCGTGGCTTTTCTCATGGATGGTGGAGCCTGGATCCTGGACAGTTGAGGGTAGAAGAGAAGCATAGTACTAAGAGCATTATAGATCTAGAATCTCTCAATCTAGTTGGAAGAGAAAAATCAGGCAGTAACAGAGACTAGATCGGTGCCTTAGAACACACTGCAGAGCTGATGGAGAAGAGGATGTTAGATTCCTGGCAGGAATGGCTTCATGGAATTGTGCTCTGTGCAGTCAAACTGATCTTTGTGCTCAGAACAGCTCCACACTTAGTGGAACGCTTGACTGTCGCCATCATTAAATTCATCATCATTTTTGAACATGGGATCCTGCATTTTCCTTTGGCACTGGGCTCCACACATTATGCAGCCAGTCTGCTCCCTATCTTTGCTGGCGTTTTCCCCATGCTACATACCCATAGATACTCATATAATTAGGAAAGACAGTAGAACAGAAACCCTCTGTGCGTGTTGAAAATTTTTGTTAAAATTCTCAACTACGAACATTTGTGTGTGTACCCTTATAGTTCCCCTCACATCTAAGGAGAACAATGAACAAAGGACTTGGGAATGTTGTAATTTGGAGAGATAAAAAGTCTGGTGTTTTGTTTTTTTTCTGATTCCTATTATTATGCATTTGTTCATTCTCTCATGAAACAGTTATTAAGTGTCTAATATGTCCCAGAGACTATGCTAGACACTGAGGATAAAAACAATTAGATGTGGTATTTTGCCCATAAGGGAGAATCAGGAAAGGGATAATACACACAATTATTTTAATAGCTCCCACTTGTACAGTGCCTATCATGGAGCAGGTACTGTTTTAAGGGTTTTATATGGTCACAAGTTGCTTGGTGAGGGGGCTACATTCTGAGAAATGCATCGTTAGGTGAGTTCATCATTGTGCAAATGTTTAGGGGCCACGATGAACAAAACAACATGAGATGAACTCAAGCAGAAGAGAAAAATGATGCAGTCAACAGCCATAGTAAACACGAGATGTGTGAGACTGCTGCCAGTATAACATGGCACACTGTTTTACAACACACTTTTTTTCTTTAATAAGTAGAAAGAATACATTCTAAAATAATGATAAACCTATAGTATAATAAATTCATAAACCACTCACAATAATTTATGATCATTATCAAGTATTAAGTACTGTATATAATTATATGTGCTATACTTTTATATAGCTGGCAAAGCGGTAAATTTGTTTACACCAGCATCACCACAAACATGTGAGTGATGCATTGTGCTGAGACTTTATGACAGCTGCGATCTCACTAGGCTACAGGACTTTTTCAGCGCCATTATAATCTTAGGGGACCACCCTCATCTATGCAGTCCGTTGTTCATTGAACTGTCAATATGTAGCACATGATTATGTTAGCTCAATTCTCATAAAAGGCGTATGAAATCGTTACTATCAGTATCCTCACTTTACTAATGAGCAATCTGAGTCATAGGTTACATAAGCTGTACAAGGTTCCGTTGCTAGAAAGTGGCAGATCCAGGTTCGAAACCAGGCACCTTACCTCTGTTCACTGTGCCCTTAGCTGCTAAGTGTGAGAAATGCTAGAGATGCTATGAGGGGAGTGAATAAAAGCGATATATGGTAGTATGCTGCCCAAAGGAGGGAATTTCCAGTTCTCTCACAGATGGGAGATGGTAAAAAAAGGTTTTATCAAAGTAATCTTGTTTGAAAGGGCCTGTGAAGAAGGACATGGCCCCTCCACTGAGGAAGAGGATTTTCTGGGATGAGTGGGAGATTTGGCTGTGTAAAGAACACCATATGACCAGAGACTGCACTGAGAGATGAGTCTGGATGAGGCAGCTACCAGGTCTTGGTGTCTTAGGAGCTTGGAGGTTTTCTTCAGGTGACAGGAAGTCATTAAAAATTTCAAGCAAAGTCTGGACATGATCAAGTGAGCACTTTAGAATAGTTTCTCTGACAACTGAATAAATGGTATAATCTAGGATGAAAAACCACAGTAGAGAGGAATAGAAACTTACGGCAGTGGTGTGTCAGTGACCACGAGGGACATACCAAAGGCACTGGCTGGGGTAGAAAGAAGGGGATGAAGGATAAGAAGTGTTTATTGGAAGCTCCATAAGACTGGAGGGTTGGCTGGTTGTTGAGAGGGCAGAAGAAGGGATGGAGCCTAGGATAGCTCTCGAATGTCTCCCTGCCCAGAATTTTTCTTCTTGCCTGTACTACCTTTAGCCAGCTTTCTCTAACATGGCTTCTTCACCAGGACTGAAGATGAGGGCACAGGATGGAAAGTGAGCTAGAATAAAGAAATGAAGTTTGACAGAGGGAAAGTGCTTTTGGAAGAGGAGAAAGAAAAAAAAGCTCCAGAAAACAAACAGAAGGACAGAATGGAATACTGAACAAATTTTTATCTCCCATATGCCAGATGTAAGGTAAACTCTAGAAAAGAATGCCACACATATGTATTTATTTTACTGAATTATCTTTTTAATTATAGAACTTGAAGGAGAGATAACTATGTCAGAATAAGACAGAGACAGATGACAGGGAAGTGTGGCAAGGGGACAGAGCAAAGAGTCATAACTTTGTAGCCTACCCTGGGTTATGGCAAGCTTGAACATGAAAAGGAAGACGTACGTAGATAGCAAATCACAAACTGTCAACTGAAAGGAACGCAAAATCGTTTAGTTAAATGTAAATTGCTAAGAAAAGCAGACAGGTGCATAATTTATATAGATTTGTCCTAATGACAAGACAAATGAACATAATTTTTCGGAACATTAGTAACTGAGAAAATACATGTTTATTGAATTCAACATGTATTTCTGGAGCATTGAATATGTCGCATGCTTCATGCTAGGTATTAGAATACAAATACAATCTGTACAAATTAGTAACACACACAGACATACATATGTGTCCTGGACTTAGGCAGTTGAAATCTAGTATGAAGTCAAATTATAAATAATCAGATAAATAATTACAAGACTAGAGAGTTCATTAGAGGGGTGAAATGTTACAGATCTTCATAAAAATGCAAGAATTTATCAAGTTGGGTGTGACCCAGAAAAGCTCTTTAAGGGAAGTCATATTTTGAATTTGCCCTGAAGGATGGGTAGGCTTTCAACAAGCAGAGATGTCCAGAAAAAGGAAAGAAAGACACAGCAGTTAGCAAAGTTTGGAGACAGTAGATATCCAGTTACTTGGATCATAAAAGACACTGAACTGTGATGAAATATTGGATGTAATGAAATAGCAGAAGGCCTAAAAGGCCAAGATAAGTGGCTTTACTAGCAACTGGTATGCGTTAATGATGTTTGGGGCAAGGGATTACGATAACAGGAGTGTAGTTTCAGAGGAGGGTAGGCAAGGAACGGGAAGGTGGATAATTGGCTAGATCATAGGAAAAGAGACTAGATAAGAGGTACAGGTCCTGTAGTTGATATAAAAAGTGGCTAATGGAAATAAAAAAAGATCATGGATTTGAGGGACATTTCAAAGAATTGGAAATTGCAAAACGATGGAGGTGGACAGTGAGCTAAGAGGGCCAGGTAAGGTTGTCAGCAGATTGGAGACAGTATGGCCCAGACGAAGATGATGCCATGAATAAATCATATTTCTGGATTTAGTCCAGGAATAAATGAGTTTGTGAAATTTTCAGCAAAATTGATCATGTGAAAGAATATACCATCCTTTTATTTATTTTTATCAATATGGCAATATAAGAAACGCTATGCATTTATAGTATGTTCAAATCAGATGTTAACCTCATTAATGCAAAGAAATTCTCTGAAAAAATCCTACATTCATTTTTTTTTACCAACGAGGGGGAAAAGGAAAACACGATGCGTCTTCTGCACTAAAATTTCCCTTTTACTGACATTTCTGAGCTGTGTATAACGCTAGATTTCTAAAGGGAAATGAATAGGGTACATAATACTTCTCTCAGAAAGAAGGCCACCCACTGCCATTGGCTGTGTGAATATAATTTTCACTGACAAGCCAAGATGGAGAAATGTATACAAGGCCAATTGCCCAGACTCAGCCTGTTTTTCCAGCGATTTAACTGTACACATCAAGTGCTGTGTTTATTTGCGTGGAAATGGAATGGACCCAAAGAACTTAAAAGCAGTGAAGCTACGTGTCTTGTTGTGAGAAATACAGATGGGACTCGTGTGCTTTTCCCTGGGCCTTGTACACCTAGATCATTAAAACCACATAAACCTCAGAGAAAGACTGAGAATACAGAACGTGGGACATGAAGTAGAAAATTATCTAAAGCAATGGCAGGAACATCTGGCAAGATCAGAGTGTGATAGAATGCCCAGATTGCTTTTTGATGCTGACTGGCTGGAAGGAGAAGAGAAATAGTCCCAGGAAAAAGACAGGGGGAGAAAAATTAAACTCATTTTGAGATTAGGAAAATGAAAGTTCACATTTACCAAGTGATCATACTGACTGATCAGTTTTCATAATATGATCAATTAGGAAATTTAGTTGTGTTTCTTTCTTTTTTTTTTTTTGAGGTTTTGGAAAAATAAAAATAGAGAACAAAGTAACTAGCTGACCCAATTAGTAAACACAGCAAGTTGCCATATTTCCTGCCCAATAACAGATGCAGGCCTTCGGGGAGCTGAACACCACCTTCCAGATCATTGAACAAATGATTTCTTCAATGCACTAATTATGCTGAAAGAGTTAAAAGAGCTTCTAACTGCATCTACACCCTAGGGAATGTTGAGTCCCAGGGAAACTCAGCTGAATGAAGAACGAGACTGTGACTATTCCTACAATGCCTTCATCCTATCCCATCACCATTCTACAGCAACTAAGGTTGTATTTATTCCTGTCAGTCCACCTTGTTTCCCACGTCCGTGCTAGTAGCCTGCCTCTACTATGGCTTCTACAAAAACTTCAGTGAAGGTCAACCTTAGGGAAGCTTAAGCAGTACTGTGTATTCTTTCCTCAAAATCCCTTGGCATGGAAGTCAACCATACTGATTGAATGCTGGCAGCAGGAGAGCCTATCCACGGTGTTGTCAAGGAGCTCCGGCTGATGGAAAAGGAAGTTAGGACAGGTACATACACAACCGTAAGTGGAAGGGAGGGTGATTATGTTCACGAAAGAAGAAAAAGCAGAGTCTTTGGAGGTTTAAAAGAAAGGAGGGATGATGTCCAATTGTAAATGTGTTTTGGATGAAGTTAGAGGGTGGACAATTAAAAAAAAAAGAAACAAACAAAAAGAA
This sequence comes from Rhinolophus hipposideros, assembly GCF_964194185.1. Taxonomy (NCBI): domain Eukaryota; kingdom Metazoa; phylum Chordata; class Mammalia; order Chiroptera; family Rhinolophidae; genus Rhinolophus; species Rhinolophus hipposideros. The sequence continues at coordinate 70,676,720 of NC_138048.1, read as the reverse complement.
ACTGATAGGATTTAAGATGACCTAGAATAATACCGACTTATAAGTACACAAAGGGTGTCAAAAGAAGTGTACACATTTTAAGAAAGGGAAAAACTATTAAAATTGTAATAATCAATATATACCGATAACAAAAGATGAATACAAGTCACATGTAACTTCTGCAATGACAAGAGGTGCTCAAAGTGGTTACATCAGCGTCCAGACACTTCTGATGACGGTGAACTACTGCTTGAACAACGTGAACCAAAGTGTCCACCTGTATACAATTTTTTGGCAGCCCTGGTATATGGAAGGAGAGAAGTGTGGCAAGACAAAAGAATAGCATGGAGGCAGGAAAGAACAAGGATTGCGACTCTCAGGTGGCAGGAGTTGGGCTGGCGAACAGGTAAGGAGTACCAAGAAGGAAAGATTGATTGGGACTTTTTTGAAGGACTTTGAATGCCAGCATGAGGATTTTACATTTAATTTGGTAGGCAAAGGGGAGCCACCAGATGTTTGTGCATAAGAGTGAGGTGATTAAACTGTTTTAGGAAGATTAATTTGGTAGTTGTCTTTGGTTAGATCGATGTTGCAATAGGCTGGGACTTTGGAAAAAGAATAGTTAATAGGCTTTTGTAATTAAGTCATGCGACAAGGAGTTCATCAGTAATTTAAAAAATATCTTATAAATATTTAACATTTCCTGCAGTCCCATAGATATCTGTTTAAAAGGCTTCAAAGGATTTTCAATAAAGAGCATTATTAGCTTTATCCCCTCCTCCCCCCCTTTTTTTTTTTGGAAGAAGGAAAGGTATTTTGGAAGAACCAGTGCATGCAGTTGAAATGTTGTACTCCGGGGAAAGGGGCTGGGCCCTCTGGCCTCCTGTCAATAAATCAGCTGTGGAAAGAATTCTGGCTGGTTTCATGGCTTCCTGTTTTGGCTCTGTAATTGTGTTGCTGTGTGACTTTGAACAAGTCATGCCACCTTTTTGAGCTTCAGTTTTCACTGTGTGGAACCAGGGTTTGGGCTCTATGACTTCTAGAATTATTTTCATATTTCACATTTGCAGGGTTTTTTTTTTTTGTTTGTTTGTTTTTTTTAAATAGGAGCAAAGGGAATTGCAGTAAATAAAAGGGTTAATATCTGTCTGCATTTTCTTCTGCCTATTTCACTGACTCACCAGGAATTCTAGAGAGGAGGATGAGTTGAAGACTTCACTTCATGCATGAATTTAATGGAGCATGAGCTTGTTTCATTTCTTGCAACAGTTTAAATGCCATCTTTAATGTTTTCTTGTCATGCTACTGTTGCTGTTTTTTTTTTCTTTCTTCTGTTTCCAAGAAGCTAAACTGTAGCAGATGTTTGTTCCCATGTCCTACAATGAATTAAGGATACATTGAGGATATGTTTTCTTCTTTATATTTAAGAAGAATTAGAATACCAATTTAAATAAATTAGCTGTGGTATATTGGTATATCTTAGTTTTATCTGCCAAGGAATAATTTAAATCAGCTTGCTGTGCTGTGTAGTACTTTAAAAACATGAATGCAAAAGAGCTACCACATGTAATAAGAACAAACAGAATTAATTCAATCAATTAATGAATTATAATAGAACAGAGAGAATATTAGGCAACCAATGGTAGTATTTATAAGACTAATTTCCAGCTCACAGGTTGTCTATTTTTTCTTAACTGGGTAGATGATATGGTTAATAATTCTCTTTTATGTTTTATTCTCTTTATTTACATTTTCCCTCTGGAGGCTTCCATATAGTTTTATAAAAGGCTTGTGAAGATAGCATGATTAATATGTGTTACAGTGAGAATCTTCCTGAACTCTCCAGTAATTGTTAGAGATTACATCCATGTCAGTTTGCTTGGACAAATGTACAGAACTAGTGAGTCAAATATGCTCAACCTTACCCACTTGTTATTTCCATGATTCTAATGAGAAAGTCACCAACTGTTTCTGGATTTACTCTATTATGTTTAAACAGTATTTAGCAGACTGAATTTGAGTTGTCAGGGGATGGGGGATACTACCGTTAAAAATGTCATTCCCCTTTAATTTTGCAGAAAAAGTGACAGATGAACTAGAACGGTAAAGAATTAAGGCAAAGGAATGGCATTATAGAAATTAGAAAAAAATACCCTTGATATGGGTTTTAGAGATAAGCTAATGTGAACAGTTTTCTGAGATGTGGACAAGTATTTTGTGAGTGTAGATTTTGGAAAGACTATGCCTCTTCCCTCACTCCCTCTCTCAGAGACACACATATCACCATGGCTACCACCCTGGTATTTTTGCTCAGATTGCCGTTGAATTAGAAAAAATATGGATTTACTTATTGGTTTTAGTAAATCTGTTTAAATGGATACATGTGTCCATTTATTCATGCTTCTGCATCTTCTCCCAATTTGTATGTCCATGTGGGTGGCGTATGATTGGGATGGTCTCTGTCTTTCCTTTCTCTCTTTGAGATGACACAAAAGACATGTTTGTGTTGAGCTACAAATCACAAACAATTTATTAAATAACCTATTATGCACTACTGATGCATTAGCTAATAAGTCTTTAGTTAATCATACAATATTAAATGGGTATGTAGACTAATAAAATAACGTACTTAAGGAGTAGTCACTCAAATCACTCGACCTGTTCATTTGAATCTGCCCAGAAAATCTTGGAATGTGAATATAATACAAGCAGTCTTTAAGAAGTCTATAGACACAACTCAACTGAGTTTTAACAGAGTTACCATTTTGAAAAGCTCAGTACAAAATTGATATAAACTTACTGTTAAGACTATGAACTTTGTTATAATATAAAGGATAATAGAAACATATTTGAAATTTAGTGTGATTACTTTTTTTTCATAGCTAGAAATATAACTGGTAATTGAATTTAATTTAGCATTTATACCACAATACATTCACATATATAAAGTCTCTTCTTGGTTTATAGCCTGTAGATCCATACTAGTAGAACCATCTGCAGTCATAAAAATGTTCTGTTATCAGCTCTGACTGATATGGTAGACAGTAACTCCATGTGGCTGTTCAGCAGTGAAGACATGGCTAATGTGACTAAGAAACTAATTTTATTTAACTTTTATTAATATAAATTAAAGTTTAAATAGTTACCTATGATTAATAGCTACCATTTGGGGCACTGTAGTTAGATGATGAATATTAATATCACCAGAAGAAAGATAAAAATCATCTAGGATTTTCAAATATGAGTAAAAACTGAGTGTCTATATTTTCGAAATTTTTGAATTTAGATGATAATAGCTAGAAATTGTTGCTAGAAATGAACTTATTCAAGGTATGTTAGGTATGATTATTATTATTATTATTATTTTTATTTATTGGGGTGACAATTGTTAATGAAATTACATAATTTCAGGTGTACAATTCTGTATTACATCAACTATAAATCCCATTGTGTGTTCACCACCCAGAGTCAGTTCTCCTTCCATCACCATATATTTGATCCCCCTTACCCTCATCTCCCTCCCCCAACCCCCCTTATCCTCTGGTAACCACTAAACTATTGTCTGTGTCTATGAGTTTTTGTTTCTCATTTGTTTGTCTTGTTTTTGGTTTATATACCACATATCAGTGAAATCATAGGGTTCTCTGCTTTTTCTGTCTGACTTATTTTGCTTAGCATTATACTCTCAAGATCCATCCATGTTGTCACAAATGTTCCTATATCATCTTTCCTTAACGCCGAATAGTATTCCATTGTGTATATGTACCACAACTTCTTTATCCATTCGTCTATCGAAGGACATTTTGGTTGTTTCCATGTCTTGGCCACCGTAAACAAAGCTGCAATGAACATTGGAGTACACGTGTCTCTATAGAGAAATGCTTTCAAATTTTTTGGGTAGATACCCAGGAGAGCGATTGCTGGGTCGTATGGTAATTCTATTCGTAATTTCTTGAGGAACCTCCACACTGCCTTCCATAACGGCTGCACCAGTCTACATTTTCACCAACAGTGTATGAGGGTTCCTTTTTCTCCACAGCCTCTCCAACACTTGTTGCTATTTGTCTTGTTGATGATAGCCATTCTGATTGGGGTGAGGTGATATCTCATTGTGGTTTTTATTTGCATTTCTCTGATGATTAGTGATGGTGAGCATTTTTTCATATGTCTATTTGCCATTTGTAAGTCCTCTTTGGAGAAATGTCTCTTCAGGTCCTCTGCCCGTTTTTCAATTGGGTTGTTTGATTTTTTGTTGTTGAGTTTCATGAGTTCCTTGTATATTTTGGATATTAGACCCTTATCGGAGGAACTGTTTGCAAAAATCTTCTCCCATTCAGTCGGTTGCCTCTTTATTTTGTCGATGGTTTCTTTTGCTGTGCAGAAACTTTAAGTTTCATATAGTCCCATTCCTTTATTTTAGCTTTTACTTCCATTGCCTTTGGAGTCAAATTCATAAAATGCTCTTTGAACCCAAGGTCCATAAGTTTAGTACCTATGTTTTCTTCGATGCAGTTTATTGTGTCAGGTCTTATGCTTAAATCTTTGATCCATTTTGAATTAATTTTGGTACATGGTGACAGATAACAGTCCAGTTTCATTCTTTTGCACATGGCTATCCAATTTTCCCAGCACCATTTATTGAAGAGGCTTTCTTTCCTCCATTGTATGTTTTTAGCTTCTTTGTCAAAAATTATCTGTCCATATTTATGTGGTTTTATTTCTGGGTTCTCAATTCTATTCCAATTGGTCTTTGTGTCTGTTTTTCTGCCAATACCATGCTGTTTTGATTATTGTAGCCCTGTAGTACAAGCTAAAGTCAGGCAGTGTTCTTTTTTCTTAAGATTGCTATGTATGATTATTTTTAATGTCATGCATTTTTAGAATAAAATACTATAAAATCTTAACTAGCACTTTGTAGATTATTTTTCCAGAAAATTATCATCAAGATTTCAAAATTAAAACAAAGGTATTGAGAACAATGTGTTGCATCAAAATCTATTTTATTTAGGGTGCTCTTCCAAAATTTTTTTTTTTTTTCTGAGTGATACAAAGTTAAGAACTTTTTTGTTTGTGGAACTAATGTTTACCATATTTTCTTCCAAGGATATATACCAGTGTCAGGTGCATACTCCCAAACTATTCTAGAATTGGTACCTGAAAAATGTCTTAATCATTTGAAAATATTTTTATTAGCTGTTTTTATGACTCTCAGCTTAGAAACTTGTCAGAGTTTGTTTTTAGAGATTTTAAATTGACCATTATAACTGTTGATGTTTCAAATCATTTTCTAGGACTGTGCTGATGATTCATAATCTATTCGTTTTCAAAAACTAACTGTTGCCAAAAATGGCAAAACTATCCCAGAGGGAGAGAATAGTAGATTTCCCTAGGGATCTCTTGAAAGTCACTGACTGTGAAACAAAAACATTTTCATAAGACTGGCTCATAAGTAAACCAATGTCATCGGAAATGATGTCTTCTTTCTTGTTTTACTTTCTTTACTCTGATTTGCCATGGTTCTAAGTTGAACACATTATATGGAAAGATTTCAATTTCTGATTTTCTAGCATGTTAACCAGAGAGCCAAAAATACTATTTGCATCATTGCATCATCTCACTGAGCATTGGGATTTTTGTTTGTTTGTAGTAAATAAGTTCATTCCAACCCTTGGTACAGAGCCTCTTACTTTTAAGGTCATTATTCTTCTACTCATGATATTCTTAATAGCAGCCTGAGTTTTCGCTAATTTTAGGAAGACACTTGTCATTTATTTTGCATACACACACACACACACACACACACACATATATATATACATACATATATTTATATTTATATATATACACACATATTTATTTTGCACATATATATGTGTATATATATATATATATATATATTTTTTTTTTTTTTCTCACAAGGACTCATACTTTAAGTTATTTTAGCAGCTGGCTGTACATTTCATCCAGGTAAGACTTTTTATTTTTAATCCGTTGCCTGTTCAGCAAAAGAAAGCATTCCAAGAGAAATCACTCAGCATTGTCTGAATCCTTCTGCTGTCTTCCTGTGAGGCTTTTGTGGATGTTGTACCTGATTCCAGTATTTGTCCATTGAACATCTCTCTTTTATATTTCTGCATCTTTCTCTTTTATGCGAATGTTCATTTTTCTTCCTGTCACATTTCACTCTTATCTTCTATTATTTTCATAGCTGAGACTTCAGGCAGTGAAAAATAGTTCTTACTGACTTGAGCCTGGCTTTCGTGGGTAAGCAAGCTTCCTGGAGCCCAGGGGTCATCTGAAAGGGCTCAGAATCTCACTTCTTGGAAAACCTAGAGTAACCTAGAGGATACTCCTAATGAAAATTTTAAATATATGTTCAATTAATATATAAAATATAGAGTTATTATCTAATACAACTGGGAAGAATGTCAGAGATACCTTATGCTACAGCTTTATTTTTTTAAGAAATTAATTTGTTTGAGGCCTGATATAACTTTAAAATTTTGTCTATGTAACTGAATGCTATATTTTAATTACTTAATGAGGTCAAAACACTTTGCAGAGTATTATACAAATAACTCTTATTACTGTATAAACAATTTTAGGGTTCATATAATCCTTTTCTTTTTCTTTATTCTTTGTTTTAATAACAATGGTGAGGGACACAGTTGAGTTGTAGAAAGTCTTGTTTTTTGATTTTTTGTTTTTGTTGATAAATCTTTGAAATAGGAGGATCTAATTATTTCCTTGTGTCTGGACCATAGTCCGACACTGAGGTTGATCTAATGTAATTAAGTTGGCAAACACCATCACTAAGCTCCTAAAAGTGAGACTTCAAGAATAGAGAAATGATCAATAGACAATTACCTTTTTAATTAGCAAATACTTCTCAAATTAAAAAAGTATATATATTCGTTATTCAGAGACTTAGCTTTAAGTATCATTACAAAAGGAAAATAATAATAATGTAGTTTTAAGGGAAGAGCCACGTAGCAACAGGTTGTAAAATATCCAGTGAAAGGTTATTTGAAGTTTGGGAAACGTTAGATAAAGGACTTTCAACAAGTTGTATTTCAGGTGTTTAATAGACAACTCTCATTGATTCATATGCATAACTAATCCTTTATCTCCAACTCCTTCATATTGTGTTTAATATTGCTGGTTTAAATATCTGTACCTTCATTGCTAAGAAAAAGCTTGACAGTATTAAAACATTGAAAAAATCAATCTCCATTTCAGACTTTATCATTATAATTATAGTTGAAAAAGCCTTCAAAATTCAATAAATTCTTTTTTAAGCTTTCTAGAAAAGTTATTTTTTTTTAATAGTGTATACCAAAAAATCAGGAGAACTTGAAAAATGCTGAAGGTTAAAGAAGGCAAGAGTCATTTGGAAGGATTTTCTTTTTCACAGATAAAGGAAAAGAGGAAAAAAAATGCATGTCTTTAGAATAAATTATGTTTCTCAGTTACTTATGAGCCATGCCTGGGAATGTGAACAAAGGCAGAACCAGTCAAAAGTAATTGGAAAGCTAAGCTATTTTGGAAGGTATTACTAAGTCTACACAGACAAGGAAAAAAGTATTTTCAGGGAAGTGCTTAAATGGCTGATGTTCTCTCCAAAGTATGAAGAAGAGTTTCAAGGCACAAAGCTAATGTTTCCCCCTATTGACATCATGAGCAGTGAACAGTAATCTTTTTTACATAATAAATAGGAAGTTCTAGAATCCCTAACTGTAATTTTTCAGACTCTTACCTGATTTTCTTTAATTTGGGAGTGAGTTGGCTATATTTAAGTCGATAAAACCAAAGGCCATTTCCAAATAAAGCTGGGTATAATCTAAAGAAAAAGAAAGAAAATAAAACTTTATTAAAATATGTGTGATGGCAGTGTTCTGCATTTCTTCGAAAATCAAGTCATCCAGTATATTCGTTTCAGGTAGATCCTACAGACCTTTTATTATAATTAGATTCTCACCACCACCACTACCACCACCACCACCACCGCCATCCTTTTGGGGGCAGTAACCCATCATTCTTATTTAATATCATTTTTCAGAATTTCTTCTCTTCCACAGAGAGATGGTCAATCCTTTGTGAGGTCTGTTTATTATCTCTGCAAAGACATCTCTTATTAGGTACCAGGGTTCTTTAAAAGTTGTTTTCTTACATGTTTCCCTAATGTAGAACGATATTTTTCGGACATGCCTTTCAAGTGCCATAAAAATCTCTTAACTTTGTTACCCTAATTTACATTGCATGCAAGTATTAGAATTATTAGAGGTTGGGGAGGGAAATTCTTGAGAGACTTAAGACTTGAGATGTAGTAAGGAAATGAAGCTCTGAGAGAAAGGGTGTGGTTTGGTGGAAGTTCCAGATGTATCTGGGCTACAGAGAAAATTCAAGATAAGAGCCAGTAGGTAAGTTGCTTTATCAGGATGTAAAGGTGTGACAACCTGCCTTCTCCATGATGTTTCTGATTGTTAACTGTGTTGGTGGTTTTAAATTAATATAATTGGGGCGAAACAAGTCCATTCTGAAAGTGGTTATTTTAAATCAAATATTTGTTTCAAAATATTATTAGCAACTATCAAATGATCACGGAGTAAAGAGTATTCAATTAAGCAATAGGTAGAGAATATTTACATATACAGAATACAGATTCTTTGTTTTGAGAAAGATTATTTTGATGCTATATGTTCATCTTTTCGAAATGTAATTTTTAAAAAAAAATCTTTAGGGCTTAACTTTCCTTTTTCTTTCTCTGTTTTTGAATTTTGGGACTTAAATTTTTTTCTACTCCTGAACAGCCAAAAAGAACAAAAGGCTTTGTACTTGGCACACACCTATCCATTTGTGTATGTGTATGTGTAGGGGAAGGAGTGGGAAAGAGTAAGTGTTTGTGTGAATTTATGTATGTATGTGAGAAAGAAAGAGATGCTACCAGAAGCGAGGATTTCACTTCTATCTTTGTACTTCACAAATATGGGTTGTTGTCCCAGAGTTGTTTTTGAGGTATAATATCCTCTGACAAATCAGTAAGTATAGCTATTCCTAGTTACCTATGTCCATGGTTACAAGAGTAAATCCATCTAACTAGGAGTAAAGTCTACTCTGGAATGACAGTTATTTACTTGAAGTTATTTTTTAACATGCATTCTGAATAGGTGAAATGAATTTCCATTCCATAAATTTCTGGTCATTATTTTTCTTGCATTATATATAAAAATTAAGTTGTAGCACAAAAGCCTTAGAAAATATGTTTTTGTAATTTACAATTTCAAGATGGGGTTTAAAATATTTTTTTATTATAATTATTTCATAATGAACTTTAATATTTTTCTCCTCTCTTAGACCTACAAAATTTGATCTGCGAGTAGATTTTTTACAGCTGGGTAATAAACCCTTGTGAAATTGTGTTTGTAATAGAAATGCTGCCATAAACTTTAAATCTTCCAGTGCTAGGAGGCAGCCTTCAATCTTTATGATATGCTGACAACATAGAAGTTTGTTTTCAGATGCATCTGTAATGTCTATCTTGAGCATTCCAGATTGTAGGAAATGAAGAGTCTTTCTCTTAGAGGAAAAAAAAAAATCATTCTGCTGAGGGCAGCATTAGTGGAAATGGGTTTAGTATGCTGTACAATCACTCAGTGCTTCTTGAATCTTGCTAGATATTTTGATTACAATGAGGGGCTTCCCAAATGGTGGTTGTGCAAACATTTGTTTGCTTCATTATCAACACCCCCCACCCCCACCGCTTCCCGCAGGATGTCTGGGAAACATAGCTATGACATTTCTAGAAATAGAGTGAAGAATTTCATCTTGCTTCCCTTTCAAAAATGTTGGTGCATTGTAGTCTTAAGAAAAATGCCTGAGGTCACTATGAATTTATTTTATCTGAAGGAATGCTTTTGTTGACGGTCTATATATACCCGCACTCAAAGAATAACCATGAACTAAGTCCAGCAGAACAAAATGGTCTTAGTCTCCTTTTAGCTTGTCTTTTGATGCTTTATGTTCAGGTGAAGGTCAGAGAATTCAGTCAATCATTAGATGTTTGAAAAACCAGCTAGGGGCTTAATTATTTGCATGTCCTAAGAAGTTCAAGGAGGCAGATTTTTCTTACATCTGACTAAGCTCCTATGTCCATTCTTTCTCTCTTGAGATTAAAAGCCAAGGAAAACAGATTCAGACATTTGTGTTTCTCTAATATTGTGGGTTCACTAGGTACACAAATAGGATTTGCAATGACTACAGAGGGTTCTCCATGATGGGTGGTTTTAGTAGCTGTTGTCTTCTAAAGAAGAGGGGATGAGATTACTTTCGTACCTGCTCTCAGAGCAATATGGATCTAATTGTTTCAGGAAAATGTTTTCAGTGGCCAAACGTTTGTATTTTGCTCTTAAAATATTTTTGGCTCTTGATACAATGAAAGATTTATTACGTAGAGGAGATTAGGGAAGCTAAACATCTGTGCTATCCAGGGCCAGATCATAGAAAGCCTTATAGCATACTTTAAGGACTTTAGCTTTTACTATTTGAGATGAACAATCTTTGAAGGGGTGTGAGCAAAGGATTGACATGAGCTGATGTTTGTTGGCGCCTTTCAGCTTATTCTTAATACTATAGCCAGAATGGATATCTTCCTAAAGTGACTTTGATTTTTTTACCATCCTTCTATAGACTCCAGTTAAAAACTCTTCTATAGTGTTTATTTGCTCTTCACAGAAGATCCTCCATGGTTTGGCCTCTGCCAACTTTTCTAGCTTTATCTGGTTCCACTAGCACCTTGCAGTCACTTTGTCCTTCTTTTAGTATTTCTAATGTACTCCTCAGTAAGGTAGTTTTCCATAGTGTATGTTTATGGTCACATGTACATGTCCTTCATATCATTAAGTGACATATTGGGTGTCTACAATTGATTGGATAGGAGTGGGAGATTTTGTAAATTCCTGCAAAGAGGAATTTTGTAGCCCAGGAGCTCACCTATGGAAGGAACCTCTGAGGTATCTAATTCAAACACTTACCTTAGCATTCAAAAATGGCCTCAGGGGCTCTATGTGGACATCTCCAGTGACAGGCAGAGAAATTGCCAACTATGAAGGAAGCCCAGTTTTTGGAGCTATTAGAAAGAGCCCCTCTGAGAAACAGAGTTCTGGTGAAGTCTGACAGGTAAAGAAAATGAGACTTCTAGGGCCCACAACAAAAAGAAACGTCTTGTATTTCCTTATCTTTTACTTCTCATTTAGCAGTACAGTATTTATAGGAAAAGAGAATATATTGGGCTGAATTTTTTTCCCCCTCATAACCCTTGCTGATTTCCCACAGCTTGTTAAGCCTCTTAGCATATAATCCACTTATATTAGCTTATACTCACAACCACACTGCAGGGTATTGTTCTGTTGTCCATTTTAATAGAATTCTGAGATAGTGTAATAGATGACAACTTGTCTAAGTAATTCCCTGCTACAATAAAGATAATCTACTCAAATCTGTATGTGCCAGTAAAGGTAACCTTGCCTACATTTGTGTTTTTAATTAAAACATTATGGGCCTTAAATTTTTTAAAATTACTAAAGAAATACATATTTTTAATTTTCTTTCCTTTTTTTTTTTTTTTTTGAAAAAGGAGGCAGTATACTATTGGTTAAAACAATAAGTGAAAATCCCCACTGACTTCTCCAATCTCATTAGGTAATTGTTGACAGCACATATGAAAAAGATGGTTAAAAAACTAACGTAAAAAATTAAACAAAATGCCCATTGTATCCCCCATAAAGGAAATGAATAAGTAAATAAAATCTCCTCGCCCATGCTCCCTGATCCCATCCCACAGCTATGATCACTATATGCAAATTCATAACCCTTTGTACTTATGTGTATTACTAGGTCTCATGTAATCTGTTTTACATTTCCAATATCTATCATATGAATCAGTATATAATTTACTTTTTTACAAAACAGAGTGACATAATAAATGTTTTTCAGCAACTTGCCTTTCTTTAAAATTAACAAATTGTAGACCTTCTCCCACATCAGTAATATATATCTTTTATTAATTTTTAATTCATATGTAATAGAAATGTACTATGATTTATTTATCAATGCCTGTCTTGAAAATATATTTTAAAATGCATGCTAAGCATTTTTTTTTTTATTTAGTGTATTTGTAATTCTGCTTATTTCCTACTGTTCATGAGAACTATGCTTGGGAAGATTGCTCAGTCATCAGTGTGTGAGAAGAATTGGAACTTGGAAGGAAGGTGCCCGAGGAAAGCTGTGAGATATTTTTTTCTCCCTGTGATGGTCCCGGATGTTGATGGGGAGAGATAGACCAGGATGGAGGAGAGGAGGCTCTGAGGCTGAGAGATGGAGGAAGTACAGTTACAGATGAGATGACAGTAGAACATCTAAGTGAACATGGAAATGGCAGGAAGAAAGTTCTTTGCTACACAACGAACAAATTTTACCACTGTGACACATGGATAGATTAACATCATTTTAAACCTCTTCTAAAATACAACACATACACTTGCAAAAGTAAGGTCATCAATAGTAAAACTCTGCTTTACTATTTACATGGTTGAACATTTATTTTGCCTAAAAGTACTGTTACATAATACCATGAATAATAACAAAAGTTTCTACAGGTTGTTATATGTTGCCATCTGCTATTTGCTTCTTACACACCTACAATCCATAGCCACAGTCCCCCTGTGAGAGAGGCATTGCCATACTGTTTTATGTTTTATTTTATTTTATATGTGGCTCAGAGATATTAAGTAATTTATGTTTATAGGGAGTTATTATCTTTGGAGATATACTTCTGCAAATAGGAGATAAGAATGAGATAAGAATGAGGGAGCTCTTGTTTACTATATTAAGTCTCATTAGTTCTCTAACAAATATGAAATGAGGCCTACTGGCAATCACAGTAGAGCCCTCTCTCTATTTTTGAAATAATGTTATTCCGGTATTCTGTTTTGAATTGAAAGTTTGGGTTTATTGTTTCTATGTAGAGAGAAAAACAATCACAAATATCTATAGTCTCTTCCTGTATTTCTCATGGGAATATACAAGACTTTTCTGAGGAAAGTGATTTTGGAAGACACTTTTCTGGAAATGAATGCTCACTGGGCCATTTGAAGAAGTGACTAAAATTTGAATTGTCTTCCATTGTTTGGGTGCTTTCTATACTCAGTAATAATTTCCCTTTATTATCTTAATTTTCTCATTACTGTTATTAATTAGAAGACTTTTTTAAATGTCAATGAAAGCTTGAAATAACATTCATTCTTCCTCAAAATTGTTAGAGACTATGTTTATGGGGAGGTAAGTTAATTGGATAAAACATTTTTGAAAGGACAGAGTTTTATGTTCAGTAAAATGAAACTCACATTTCTATTGAATTCTTTTAGTATTGAGTCTGTTCATAAGTAGGTTTGGAAGATAGTGATTGAGGACATTGAGCAAGCCCCTGGTGTGCAATTCCAGGCAGAGGAAAACTGGAGTTTATTGGCCATGCCCAGACATCAGGGGTGCCAGTTTTTATCTCAGCTTCTACATTATTTAAGTTTGGCATTTGGTAGCCTACCTTAGTTTCTATATTTCTACAAAAAAGTAAAAAAATAACTTAATGGTATTTATCAATTTCTTGTTTAGTAGGATGTAACCGGTAGGTGAAAGGGGGGAAACGCCATATGTACATGATATCTGTGAATCCTCCCTACCTCACTACTGCATTCCTGCACAGAATCCCACATTTTGTCATTTCTTTTGGTACTTCCACCAGTGTCAAAAAAGAAAAGAAAGAAAGAAAAAGAAAAGCTTTCTATCAACCACCTTATCCATTATATAACTAATACATAAGGAAACTGTGGTCAGAATGTTCCATAATTGGCTTTTGAATAACATTCAAATTGAATGATCCACATTTTGTTTGAATCATATCAAAAATTATTTTTACCACTATTCCTTCATATGTGCTTTTACATTCTTTTATTTTTAGTTCCTATAAAATAGTGAAAGTAACACTTAAAACTAGTCAAATAACAGTATGTTTATTTAGTGTCTCCTAATGTAGTCAGAATTTAATTTTTATGGCCATTATTGATTTAATAACTATTAATTATGGTTAGGATATTGAGATAATGAGATATCATAAGGTATGTCTACATGACAAAGGTTTTTGTTCTCTGGAAGCTCAGCTCAGAGAAGCTTCTATGATGCCTTAAGATATAGAAGTGAGTAATGGATGAGAAGACCATAGGAAAATTTTATCAACCAGTTATACTATTATAAGGAGACATGAAAATGGGTTCTTTTGGTACCTAAGTCACCATACTATGGTACATAGGATATAAACTTTGAGTGCTATTATGCTTCTCTGTGTTTGTGTTTTGGATTTAGCCTTCTGCACCCAGATAAAAATCACCAGAAATGCTATTTCATTCTATACCTTACAATATTTGCAAGTGGAAAGTTGTAAAACTTTGATGTTAAACTACTCACTGCAGTTGAAGGTATTAGGTTGATGCAAAAACAATTGCAGTGTTGTAATTTTACAACGTTTTAAACTGCAATTATTTTTGCACTAATCTAATATAAAGAAGGTGCCAAAAAAATGTATACACATTTTAAGAAAGGAAAAAAAAAACTATATTAAAATTGTAATACTCTCTATATACCGATAACAAAAGATGAATACAAGTCATACGTATACATTTTTTTTGCACCCTCAGTATGTGTGTGTGTGTGTGTGTGTATGTGTGTGTGTGTGTGTGTGTAATTATTAGGTATATTGGTAGATTTTAGTAGACATGTTTGCTTTCCTTGCATCCTCCAGAGAGCTAAAACTTGGGATATGTTTTTTTTTTTTTTTTTTATTCACCTGGATAAAACGCTGGTTTTATGCCACTTCACATTTGTCAATAGAGTTCTTTTATTTTTTTTTTTTAACCAATGAATAGATGGGGAAATGCATTTGTTAGAATATTTCTTTTATGTAGCCATAAAGGTGAAAAAGGCTGGCTGTGCCTCTGTTTTGATGTTCTAGGGTGAGAAAGTGTAATTGTAGCTGTGAAATGAAGTGGGTGTAAAATGAGTTTGATGGCTCAGTCAACTTCAGCAGACAGATGTTGATTTTATATTTTAATAGAAAAAGGTTGTGCAAAAGTTCTTATAAAATTAAAAGGACAATGAGTTGCAGGTTTGGGAACATTACGAAGAGAAGTAGATAAAGAGAGCTTAAAAATAAAAGTTGAGATCATATTCTTATAAACATTTTCCTTTTATTTTTTCGCAGTTCCCTCCTATCACCCCTGGATACGTGACTTTAGGTCTCAATCTCTCTGATACTTTTTTTCCTCATTTGTAAAATGAACATGATACCGACTGCACAAAGAGTCATGAGCAATTAGAATAGAAAATGTGAGAGTTTTAACTCTAAGCCCCTGCATGTAGTAGATCATTTTATCAGAGATGAAATCTCCACGTAGGAAGTCCTTTTTATGGCAATGTTAGTTTTATAAATATGATTTAAAGCTCATGGCTATATGACAATTTTTCCTGTAGAACATTGTGAGAAGTATCCAGAGTAGCTCTGGAGGGGGCAATTCTTTTCATGTATTAATTTACGTGTACTAATTATAAGCATTAATTGCTCTCCGAGTTGACAGACAATAAACATGTAATGCAGGAAGGCATTTCCACACAGTGGTGGAAATGTTGCATAAATTGAAAAAATACTCATAATATTAACAACTCAAAGAAGTGAGAAGTTAAGGATAAGTTCAAACTTAACTCCAGGATTTATATCATCCTCACTTTTAAAATCTAGCATATTCACACATACTGTTAATAAGATGATACATGTAAAATATGAATTATGGGATTATTGTTTGAATAAAGGAGTTGCTTATAAGAGTAGGGGAAAAAAGAGCTGAAACTGTAAAATGAGTGATTGCCATGGCTTTGTATTATTTCTAGCTGTTTTGTGTGCTAAAAAGGAATGCTAAAAGGATGGCGTAATGTAGAAATCGGGGGATGTGGTATTGTTGAAATTGAATCTTTGATATAAGATACTTCACCCGGTTAAAATTTTATTTCCCTATGTTTACTTTCTGGCTCTAAATGTGAATAGGAGTGACCATTAAGAATACATTACCTAATCAATAAAAAGTTTTCCTGGCCAGCATGTTTTTTTCTTGGCTCAGTTAGGATTCTATCTTTGGGAAATTCTGCCAAGCAGCTGTCTCTCTCATATCTACCCAATGGAGTGAGGTAGTTATTTGGACTCTTGCAGTCCTGGAAGTTTAACCAGGCAGGTAGCTAACTTGAGTCAAGCAAGATGGCAGGCAAACAAGCTGCTGAGGCATCTGTGAGGGTTGGTACAACTGGGTAGCCCGTCAGCACTCTGCTCCTGAGAAAACTGAAGGGGACAAAGGCAGGTGCCCAGCCATATGATGGTGCTGGGCAGCTTCTCAAGGCATGGTCAGACATGGGCAATTAACATAGGGATCCAGTTACTGAAAATAGGAATGAAGTGCAGAATGTAGTTACTAGATCATTTTTAAGGTGATCAGAACAGAACTAGCAATTGCTTTGCTAGCAATGAGTCACCCGAGCTACTAAACTAGAAGCCCTGAAAATCAGCTGGAGAAAGGCCAAGGCTGATGCCAGAATATGGAGCTGGGTCAGTGCACAACTAATCCATTCTTGAAAAAAAAAATCTTTATAATCAACTAGCTCTATGTTGCTTGATGTGTCATTTTTCAAAGACAACAGAGTGCATAATATGCATAATGTACCAAGTATGTTACATATAAAGGATGAATTGCAAATTATTTCTTACTAACATTATTGAATAAAACAATCTAGTGATCAGATAGACACTAAAGTCGATCCATGTTTAAATTTATCCAGTTGTCCTAATAATATTTTTGTAACTTCAGTGTTTGAATTTTCATCATGATTCAATATAAATTCATAAATGTTGTCCCACATTCTGATTTTTTGGTTGTTTGTTTTTCATGACACTGATATTTTTCAATGGCTCACTCCAAGTGTTATTCATAATAACTCACATTCAGTGTTTGATTATTTTCTCAGAGTTAGATCAGTTTAAACATTTTGAGTAAAAATATTATCTCGGTAATGTTGCTTACTTCTAATGGGAGGCAAGTTATGCCAGGGTATTTTGTTACTGATAATGCTATATGTTTTAAGACTTGATTAAGACAATGCCCAGCACATCTCACCGCTGAGATATTGGGGTAGCATTGATCCAGTTCAGAAATGGGTAATCTAGGGTCTGTGAGCTAAATCTAGTTTTCTTCCTGTTTTTTGTATGTAACATTTTATTGGAAAACCTATGCTCAGTTGTTTACATGTTATCTTTGCTGTTTGCACACTACAATGGCAGAGTTAAGTAGTTGCAGCACAGATCTTATGACTCACAAAGCCTAAAATATGTGCTATTGATCCTTTATAGGGAAAAAAAAAATTGTGCCAGCCTCTGATTTAGATGCTTTTAGGAATACATTACTTTAAATGTCATGCGTTTACTTCTCATCTGGCCAAATAGAGTAATAAAGACTGGATATACCTCTTGCCTAAAATAACCAAAAATAAAACAAAACTAGACAAAATATATGAAACAATGAGTTTTAGACAATTGATGTCAGGCATTGAAAATGAAAGAAAACAATCTCTGAAAAACAGAAACAGTGAGCCCTGCAACTGTCCCTTGAGAGAGTTTCTAGACCACAGCATAGGGAAGGAAAATCCAGGGGAATCCCACCAGTTCCCAGAGTTGTAGAGAAGGAATCCAAGAGTTCAAGAGGACTATAGCAGACAGAGGTAAGAGAACTGTATGCAGAAAGAAGCCTAGAGATCTTCAGTACAACGCATTTCAGCAGCATGCAGTTGAGTAAAACATCAGAGGCCAGGGAGAGGATTATCTGAAATGACACAATGAATAACCTGTTGCACAAATTGGTTTTAATTTTTGGAGGTTTATCTTCAGGTTGAATTCCTAGAAGAGGAATTGCTTTTGTTGTGGAAGACATTGCCAATTTCCCCTCCATGTGGTTGTGCAGTTTACACTTTTAGCAGTATGTATAGATGACCCATTTCCCCATAGCCTCGCCTTTGTGTGTGTTGCCAAACTTTTGAAGTGTCATCCGTTTCACAGATTAGGTTAAATTTGTATCTTTTTCTGATAATGAGGTTGAGTACCTTTTAATATGTTTTTCAAGACCATTGCTATTTCTTTTTCTCCGTATTGACTTTTCATCTCTGTGTCTGTCAGTCTCTATCTCTGGTTTTAATTTGTAGGATCTCTTTATATGTTAGAGACATTAGTCACATTTTTCTGTGACATGAATTGTGAACATTGTTTTCCCAGTTCATAATTTGTCTTTTGCCTCCGTTTGTGGTATTTTAGAACATGAAAAATTTTTAATTGTAATTAAAACTGTTAAACTTGTATTGTTTCTGGATATTTAGTTATAATTAAGAAAGTTTTCCCCACACTCAGTGTATAAAGGACTTTATTCACTTACATTTCCTACGAGTGTCTATATCGTTCACTTTTTTTTCCACTTAAATGTCGGTTCATGTGGAATGTACTGTGCTGAATATAGTTAGGTACAGAGCAAATTTGTTTTAAAAATGACTATCCACTTGTCTCAACATAGCTTATTTTAAAAATATTTATTTTCCATTGATTTAGAATACTAGTTTTACCATACACTAAATTTCCATTGGTTTTTGAGTATATTTCTGGTCTTCTATTTTGTTCTGTTGGAAAAGCATTATGTAGTTTTAATTATAGAGGCTGTAGTGTATGTTGTGATTTCTAGCAGGACTGGTACCCAATTATTATTATTTTATTATCCAGGGATTTCCTAGCTATTATTGCATGTTGACTTTATTATATTAACTTTAGCATCAGCTTATTTAGCTCAAGAAAATAAAAACTTAGTAGTTTTATAGACATCATGTTCAAGTTATATATTGATATGGTTGATTAAAGATAGGTGCAAATTCTTTACTGTTCACAAATTCTTTGCAACTTCATATGAAAACATGGAATCTACTTTCTCTTCCCTTAAATTTGAGCTGGCTGTAGTGACTTACTTGTCTAACATAATGTAGCAGAAGTGACATTCTGCATTTAGTGGCTAGGGCAGAGAAAATGTCACAGATACTTTCCAGTCTCTTGGTATCATTCTTGAGACTCATACTTCATGCTGTGAGGAAGTCCAAGCAGTTCCACGGAGGGATTCCATGCATGGGACCCAAAGTTCTGCACAAAAACCCTGTCTGTGTCAGCCACTACTATCTAGCCAGCCATGTGAGTGAGTCGTCTTAGAAGTGGGTTTGCCTTTCTAATGGAGTTACCCCAGCTGATGTTCTTTGGAGCAGAGGAGATGAATCATCCCCACAGAACCCTACTCACATTGCAGAGTTTTGAAGAAAGTAAATAATTACTAAAGGTTTTTGCTGTTTGAAGCTGCTAGTATTTGGTATAGTTTATTACATAGCAATACACTGCCAGAGCAATTACTTTAGGGAGAATTAATACCAGATAGAGAATATTTTGGCTTCTCACATGCACTAAGATGCCACTGTAAATTTTTTATACTTTTATTTTCCTATCTTATTCTTTGAATGTTCAGATGATTGTAGTATACAGTATTTAAGTAAATGTTTTACCTTAAACACATCAACAATACTAGTAACATCTTATAAAACATTGATCCTGAATAGCAAATCAGAAGACTTGTCATGGAAGAATAATATTTAATAGTTAAAAGGAGTTTGTTTATTACATTCATCTTATCTACTTTAAATAAGGATTCAAGGCAGTTAAAAAGTCAGGTCCTAGTTATAACAAAATAGAAGGATAAACCCATAAAAAAAGAAGGGATTAAACTATTATATCATTTTCTGTGTTTTAAGTTTCATACTTTTAACATTTTATTAGGCTGGTACAAAAGTAAGTGCTGTTTTTGCAATTGTTTTTAACCTTTTAAGCCACAATTACTTTTGCACTAACCTAATAATATTTATCAGCTTGAATGCTTCTTATGATTGACACATATTTTTAATATAGTGTTTCTCCTTTTCCTCCAAAGCTATTACTAAATCAAAAAAGTATCTCACGATTGAGGGACCAGTTATACCTCATAAAGCGTTTTTCTTTTTTTTTCTTCAAAAATGTAATTATTTGATTAGATAGATGTCTAATATCTGCAAGAACATTCTTCAGGCATTTTGTTTGAAATGGCAAATGTAGATAGACATATATCCCTATTTGTAATGGAGGTGAGGAATTAATTCATGACCCTATTTTTGTTCTGTTAAGACATTGCCTTTTCAGCCAAATATATAGCATAGTGTCAGCGGAGTATGCAGTGGTCACAGATATTGAAACCAGACTGCCTGGGTTCACATCTCAGCTTTTCCACAGTAGCTATGTGAATTTGGGGAAGTTTTGCCTCCATTATAGTTTGATATGAAGATTAAGTGAGCTAATATTTATTAAGCACACAGGGAATTGTCTCCATGTAGTTAACATCATTCAACTGTTTGTTAAATAAAAGACACAGAGGACTTTACAAGGTGGGAAAATAGCTAAGTATTTTGGTGGGGAAAAAGAGAAATAGGACTGACACCATTGCAATAGAATTTATTTAAACAGCTGCTGTTCGTTTACATCAACTCCTGTTCCTTTATATGTAGCATTGCTGTAGCAAGTGAGAAAGGTGCTTTTGAAAAGTTTTCAACACTTAGAAAGTTCCAAGGTCTAAATATATACAACCCTTTTTGTATGCAGCAAGTCGTTCTGTTATGTACACATTTTTGTACTGATGGCTACATTGAGAGAGTGTAAGCAAAACTGGTTATAATAAATGAATTTTGTATTCCCAAGATTTGTTTTTCTCTCAGTATGTTATCATTTTGAGCTACATTTTTGGAAGCATATATGACAGGTGTACTTACCAACTGTGCTTGAGAGAACTACATTTAAAAAAAAAAATCTACCACTGCAAATCTCCAAGTTCCCTGTCCTTTCTTCCTGTTGTAATCATTTCTATGTGAATTTGTTTACTTATCTGTCAGGTGTATGTATTTATAATTTATACCCTGCCTACTTACCAAATGATTTTAAGATAGATTTAAAAGTCATGTATAATACAATAAAAATAGAAATACTTCAAACTCATATGAGTGTATGTGGGGGTGAGATTCTCAGTGAAAAAGTATGTATGTCTAAAATCTTGGTAGTTTATATTAAATTTAGCTTTATTTCTGGATAGGCAAGCTAAAAAGGAACATTGATTAAAATAGGGACTAGTCCAAGTGTGGGGACAGAGCCCCAGAGAACAGTTTCCAGGCTCTCGGCCTCATGTGGGGGGGTGCTGGCTCGGGTAGTAGATGGCCGTCTGCTGTGGCTGGTTGGCCGTCAGCTGTAACCGTTGAGCCATTGGCCACTGATGTAACTGCCGTGGCTACGGAGGGAAGTCGAGGAGAGTGAAGGAGAGAGAAGGAGAGTCGAGGAGAGTCAGTCGGTTGGCAGCAAAGAGGACAGCAGGTCACACGTCGTGTGAACCCAGCCTCCAATGAGACCATAGTGGCATGACTCCCCTACCTATGGCTCCGTGGGTGTTCTTTTTTGGCCTCGCCATGTCCTGCGTTCTTATGTGGGGAGCGGAGCTGAGACCCCAGCACGACACCAAGTTAATTAGAACTGATAACTATTTTCTTTTTTTAGTCTTGATTTCTGAAAAGCATTTCTTACATGGTTTCTACCTATCCAGGAAAAACATAGAGCTTTTGCAAAAGCTGCAAAGATGTTCTCCATATCCTAACCACCCTTGATAGTAGTCAAGGATATTCCTTGATAATGTCTTTCAGTGAAAGTGTTAGTTGGTCTAGGGGTTATTTTGTTTGTTTCTTTGTTTGTTTGCTTTTGGTGAAACTTGGCTAATGTGGTCAAGATATGTGGCCTTTTGTTCTGGTGACAATTAGAATGTTTGATGAAGTGTTTATCAGAGGTTGGTTTCCCACCATCTGCATATATTAGAATCACCTGAAATAAATTCTTAGTTTTCCAGGAACTCACCTCAGTCTTATTCAAGAAAAATCTTTGGGATTGCATTAGTTTAATCAAGTTCCTCAAGGGGTTGTTACAAATACCAGTGATGGCAAATCACTTCTTGGAGAAGTAGACCTATGAGAAGAGATCAAAGGGCAAACTAAGCTACAACAAATTTGCGATTTCAAGACTTTTGATGCCACTCTCCAAGGTTTCACAACGAGTAAGTTGATTAATTTTACCTCAGTTTCTTTCTTATCTAAAAATAGAGGAAATTATTTTGTCTTACCTACTGGAGATAATTGTTGTAAAGATTATGTTAGAAAATAAATATAAATTATTATGAAAGCCATAAAAAAAGAACAGAAAAACTCGAGTCAGTTTTAAATGTTTTCATGGAAAACATATGGCTCAATAATCTAAGTGTATTAAGGTAGTAGTAAGGCATACGAGCTTTGGGGTCTCATGGTTTGTCTGACTCCTGAATGCCACTTACTATGGTATCTCAGGTAAGCCTTTAATTTGGGAGATGAGGTCACTTGGGAGTCCTTCTGCTCTTAAATGGACTTTCAAACAATCGTGCTGCTTTCAGGCTTGTATTCACCACCCTTGCCACTATTAGTACAGCCAATTCCTAGGACGTTTTGAGTTCTGCAAGTACAAATTGGTTTGATTTTGACCTTCTCTCCTGCCAGTTTAGGAATCAACTTTCTTAGCTAAGTACTTTGCTTCTTATTTTTCTGCATCCTAGCTTCCAAAATAGTACTATTGTCTGCTCTCTCTTTTATTAGCGAAATTTTGCCTCTTTCAAAGGCACTGAACTGTCATTTTAAGGTGTATTGCGGAGTAGTGGGAGCGAATATAAAGTGTTTGCTTTGAATTTATTCTTTTAAAGTGTAATTACCTTCCCTTCAAAGTCATTAGTTGGAAACCTGACTCACACTCTTGTTTTAGAATGTTGTAAAATACGGTACATATATGTTGCCTTCAGCTAAAAAAGGTTAGAATTATCCCACCCAATGCAAAGTCCTAGATCCATTCACTTCGTTCTCAGTAACATTAAATATATACATACATAGGTCATGGATTTCCTGAGAGAAGGAGCCATGAATACGTGATGTTACTTTTGAAAAGTACTGAATGGTGATCCTTGTTGGCAATGTTCTTCCCCAAAATTTCTTACTACTTTATGTGTGTTTTTTTTTCCTATAAAAGCTGATAAATGTGACACCGGATGGATTCCTGTATCTGCTGTGGTATTGATATACCTCAGTTTGAAAATTCATAGACACTGTCACCAAGACAGTAAAGGGGGCTGAAAAAAATTAGGTTTTATTAACCCTACGGATAAAACATAATTAAGGGAAGACAAAACGGCATAACTTGTATATCTAAGTTAAAGTAGCCTACTGGACACAGTGACCATATATATATATATATATATATATATATATATATATATATATATATACATATATATATTAGTAGATGGCTGTGGCTGTACATATCATACCGTAAGTCCGCGAGACCACATCATACACGTGTTAGCAATTAGGAGGATCTTGGGCCTTCTCATTTGCCTTGGGTCTGTTGCTACAGGGTGTGGTTGGGAAGCAATAATAGCCTAAATTACTATTTTATTGACTCTCTATTGGGTGTAATTCCATTAATTACTTTGTAGAACAGAGAAGTAGCTTGGACAGCCAACTTCTATGAGAAATACGGAAAGCGATCCAGATTCGTACGATGGCATCCGGGGTAGTGAGCTACGAGGATGAGAATTGCAGGTTTTTACATGCTAGGAAAATCCTACATCTAATGTTGGTGTTGAAGCATTTTGACTGCTCAAACCTTAACTTAGAAATAGCACAGAACCCTCCTGTTCCATCCGCTGACTTCTGATGTGTGCAGTCTCAGTTGTGCAGAGCTGGCAGAAAAATCAGTCAAGGTGAAGAAGGTAGCAAAGCCCTCTTGTTAATTTGCTTTGGTTCAAAACTAAAGGTGCTGCTAATCTTAGACTTTCCTGTGCGTTAATCTTGCTAGACCCTCCCCAGGGCCCCGTTTCAAAGGTATAAATGCATGTTGTTGATTCCAGTGCTATTGAACAGTGGTGTCTAAGAGGAGTCCTCAAGTGATCCATTGGGCCATATCTGTGTGTGCTATGTAATGCACACTGTAATTTGTTCTCAAAGTACTACATCAATGTGATTTATATACATGTGTAAAATGGGGAGTCCATCATCAAACTATTTGTAAAACTATTCTATAAAATAAGAAAGTTATTCAAAGACAACAAATCTCCCCGATAGTCTCATTTGGCAACACAATTATTGCAGTCCTCTCTTCTCCTTCTGTAACACCAAGAACCAGAAGTTCAGGGTTGTCTTATTAGGCAAATGAGTCTCTTAACTTCTATTGCCTCTATTTTTATATTTTATCCAAAGAATCTGGCTTACCATTAGTGTCATTGTGAGCAATAACCAGTAAAAGTAACAATAAAATACCCAGTGAAAATAAAACACAAATATAGAAGAATTCAGAACGGTGCCAAATTAAGATGTATGTATTCTCAGATTGTATTTAATGGTGATGTATAAGCTGTTAAGAACAAAGCGGATTAAAGAAAAGGCATTTGTATTGTATTTTTTTTTTTTTTTCAAATAAGCAAGTGGTGATTTCTAAGTCTGTTCTCTTTGCTGACTCCTCTTGTTGCCGAAGTGTCAACTTTCTGTGAGAGCTGAAAGGACAATCATTGCATGACATAACCATCTACCTGACGTATACAAGGGTATGTCAAAAATATTAACCATGTGGGAGTCATTTAAAAAGTAAGTAAGTATGACTAGAATCATTTAGCAGTTAGAACCTTCCAGAGCAGCAGTTTAAAAAATAGCCTTGGGCCACAGGGTCTTCTTTGCCAGCTAACATACTGAATTTATTACATAAAAGGGACATTGTGATGCCTTGATCCCAGATTCTCAAACTTTTGGGCCTTGTAGCTTCAAATCTTGATGTGTGTGTTGTTGCTATTCATTTCTGACTCTCTGGGCTTCTTTGTGTGCCTGTTTTTTTTGGGGGGGGTGTTTTCTTGACTGCTTTCACCATTTGCGTGCCTGTTGTTTTCAGCTAGGAGTTCTGTGTGTGTGCTTCTATATTTTGTCAAAACTCCTTATCCAGCAATCCACCACCCCAATATTGATCTTGAAGCCTAAGTGTGATGCCTGAGTTTTATGTTTTTGTTTTTGTTTTTTTGAATTTACTTACTTCTGGAGTTTAATTGATAGATAAGTAGGTTAGGTAGTTTCCTCCTCTGTTAGTTTATGTAGGTCTCCTGTCCTAAGTATATAGCAAGAGAAAATATGACACATGGTCCAGTAATGAGTGGTTATTCTTGCCATTCTGTAGAGATCTCCATGACATAGAGACAGCAGAGGCAGGTGAATTATGTTCCACTATGTCAACCCAACTTAAGTAGAGCTTTATCTTTTACACACGGTGAAAGCATCTAGAAGGAATGTAGTTTCCATTGTACAATAAGTCACTTATTAAAGCCAACAGACATCCATTGGACATTTGTTTCAGACATCACAGGTATTGGGATAAAAACTGGTTATTAAAGAAAGGCAGAATATCACACTGACCCTACCATACCTTTATTTTTTCTTCAAGTGGAAAACATACTTGAGAGTCCATTAAAGACATTTTGTGGATGTATGTGGAAATTTATCTCCTCTGACTTTCGAATGTCATGTTATACGTTTCTGACATTATTATACCTTTGGAAATTTATTGAAACTATTAAATTGCCTGGATGACTGAGGTTCATAAACACTATAGTCAAATAATATGAGAATGCCATTTGAGTGAAGATGTTTGGAACATGATGCTTTATATACTAATTCAGATTTACAACCAAGAGGTAAAACCAAATGATTACATCAGATAACAATTGCTTTAAAGTCCTAAAACCATACTACTAGTTTAAAATGAGAAATACAGATCATATATATATATATATATATATATATATATATATATATATATATATATATATATATATATATATAATGTTCTCCACCCTAAAGCCCCTTTGACTGGTGAGAGAAATACCGAATTATATTTCATCTGAGTCTTTTCCATCTATCCTCTCTTCACATTATACTTGGTGGTATCATTAGTACTAGGAAGAAGTTTGTCTCAATTTCAGGCTCAACCATATACTCTTTGTGTGACCTCAAGTTCATGAACTTCTATGATCTTGGGTTTCCTCAGGTACAAACCAGGAGAGTGTGAGAGTGCTTATGAAACATTTCAAGGCTGGAGAGCAAGCATGAGTGAGTAGTGTTCAATTAAAGATCTATTATAATAGTCCACTTGAGAATGATCATACCTTTCATAGGTGTTGTAGCAGCAGAGATGGAGAGAAATGCAATAATGAAAGAAGTATTTAGATGAATAGGATCAAAGGAATTAAAAGTAGAGTAATGAATTGGAAAAAATTTGTGGAATTTCTATAGGATTCCAAGAGAAGAAACTTCGTTGATGACTCTATGATAATTATAATGATATTTAACCTTCACTACTATGTGACTTAATAAAATATGAGTGATACTCTTCACATTTTTTCAGATGGGAAAATTGAAATCAGAGAAGTTAAGTACCCTGCCTAGTGTTACTTAGCTGATAGATAGAACTCTGATCTGGACTTGACTCTATGTCTGACTTCAAAGTTTAAATCCTATCATTAGGTATCATACCAAACTGTGTGGTAACAATACATGGTTGTTATTATTATATGACATAGTGGTAATGGTGGTATACAGTACTAATAATTCCCCTTAATATACTAAGTTTACCTTCCACTATTTGAAAAAATAATTTCTTCTTTGATTAGATATTTGGCATGTATGTTCCTAGAACTATGTTTCATCAGATGTAAATCTTTGTTGTAGTTGGAGAAATGTATACCATTCCTTGTCTTTAGCTATCTTTTAATGCAGCTATCATTCATGACTATAAATTATAATTATTAAGTAATTAGCATAATCTTGCATTTTTGGCCATTTAGTGAAGTTTATTAGAATATCCATTTCATTGGTAAAAAATGTTTACCAATATAGTTAATAGAAACAGTGAGTTAACTTATGTCATGTGCATAGTAATGGGGCAAATCAGAGCATGAAGCAGTCAGTATGTGCAATAGCATTTGGGATACTGGCTAATCAGATGACAACAGCTTTCTACTAATGAAGTTGCTATAGATTAATTGCTGAGGGCATTGGTCTGTCAGAACTCAAATGACAGGACCCCTGCAAGTGTTTGTACACAGTAAATTCCTTAATCATTTTACTCTTCCTTCATTGTGTGGATTATAATTTTGTTACCTTTCCACTGAAAGATAAACAAGCTACATTTCACTAGTTGCTGAAGACTCCTTTCAGCTCCTGTGCATTCATAACAAAAAACATTATGGAATCTTAAGAAGAAAAATATTAAGGCTGTCAATTCCATTGTCAATTAGGCCCTTGCTGGGCCTAAACTTAATACCTGAGGAAGAAATAATAAACTGAGACTCCTAGGCATAGTTTTGCTACTTTTTTTTTTTTTTAATATCAACCTTGACCAAGTCACTTAATCTCAGTTTCCTCACATAGGAAATGAGGAGGTTGTAAAATTTAATGTGTCTTTCATCTATAATATCCTAAAACCTGCTCATCTAACTATGTTTAATCTCATAAAACATGATTTAAATTATTGTAGTTTAAGGTTGATTCAGAATTTATGTATTTGAGGTATATATTTCTTTCAAGATGGCTACATTTTTTTTCTATCCTGATTTATTCATTATAAAATATTAGATGTTTGATTCCCTATACAAAATTAGAATCATTTTTAGCGTTTGGAATACAATATCACTAATTTCTTGTAACTTACTCAATAGTTCTTAACTGGAGATATTTGCCAATGTCTAGAGACATTTTTGATTGTCACAGATTAGCGACTGCTACTGGTTTCTAATAGGCAGAGACCAAAGATACTCTTTTAAATTCTGCAACGCAGAGTGCACACCCCTACTCCAGTGAAAAATTAATCCTGCTGAAAATGTCAGCAGTGCCAAGGTTGAGAAATCCGAAACTAAATATGTACTTTAGAATGAAGAGGAACTAGTTTGGGTGTCGGATTTTTGTGCTAAACATTATAAGGCACATTACAGGGAAAATACATAAATTAATTAGTTATTTTAAACACATCAAGCAGTATTTAGTTGTAAATAATTATTTTCAATTTCTTCAAAGAAATATTTGGAAGACAGTGAGTTAAATGATAAGAGAGAGATTCTGGAGTAGGAAGACATGAGTTCATATCCCGACTTTATCGATACTTATATGACCTTAGACAACTTAGTTTTCTTTTTTGAGTCTCCATTCTCTCATTTGTAAAGATGTTCAATTATGTCTTCCTTCACTGTTGTAAGACTTAAAATAGAGCATTAAGTGCTTATAAGTAAAAGCTGTTTAAAACTGACATGAGATGTGATTATGTTAACAATGATTTTGGTGAATAGTATGGTTTTGTTAATTGATTTACTAAAAAGAGAATCCAAATTATCTTTGCACCCATTGTTAGACTTACTTATTAAGGTTTTATAGCAGAAAAGGAATACTGAGATATGCTTCTGTTGTTTACTGAAACTAGAAGAGAAAATAGGACAAAAACAACATTTAAAAGATTTTTTCCCATTAAAAAATGTATGTGGAGAAAAAATGTATAGCATAATTTCATATGCTATAACAAAGAAAGTGCTTGCATATATAGAAACTAGTGCCAAAATAGTAAATAGCATTAGAAAGACACTGTAAACAACTGCACCGAACAAGAGAAGCTTGTAAAGATATTAAAACCACCCACAAAAGAATCAGGAAAACGCTGCTGTCGAAAGATGACTAGAAATTTGGGGAAGGTATTCTATAATGTTGTAAAGATTTTGTTGGGTATCCAATGGACATGCGTCCTATTTGGGAGACCACCTCAGGGATACTGTGGATACCTGATCATGGCATTGTACACCAGAAGCTAAACATTAATGAATGCCAACTATAATTTTATATATATAATGTGATGGTTCAGTGTGAGGTTGGAGGGATAGTGGATGGGGGGAGGAGGGTTCACAGTATGAGGGATATAAATGATGAACGTCTAAGTATTACCTTGTTTTGTACACCTGAAACTAATAAATAAATTAATTAATTAAAAAAACAAACAAACAAACAAACAAAAAACAAAATAAAGTAACATTGATATAAAAAAAAAAAAAGAAAGATGACTAGAAATGTATTGGTAGTTGAGCTGAGGATTATGCTCCATTTCTAAACATTCCATCTTTTCTGCACTAATATGTCTAAAAAGGTCAGTAACCTTGATCAGAAAATGGTCAACTATTGAGCAGTGAATTCACAGACACCTAAAAGCCAAGGTACTTGAATATTATCAGTTTAAAATCTGTAAAATCACTGCTATTTTTTCCCCCACTATGAGTAGTTTTTTTCCCCAAAGGATTCCTGCTTAATGAGTAGGAGTGCATTGTTTGAAAGAACTGCAGAAGTACTTCTTAGGTGTTTTTCCCCTTTAGCAAACTGTTGGGAAGATGGAGGAGTATTCAGCATGAGGTATGCTGTCATTATATTTATTCTGGGCCTTTTTAGCACTGTAATTTATTTCTGTGCCAAAACAATATGAATTGTTAAAAAATGTACTTCTCCAGAAAATGAAACAATTGAACAGGGTCCCTATTGAATTATGCACATATCTTAGCTAAAAGAAGGCTATTTTCTGAATAATAAAAATCACATCTTTTGCAAAAACAAAATACTTATTATCTTCACCAGTACATTAAGGGCTACTCTCCCAGTTGGGCCTAAAATGAACTTCTGAATTTTTTTCATAATCCCCTGAATGCTCATCACATCTTTAATTTAGAACAGATTATATCCACTGTCTCATCTTTTTTACTAAGATGCTTCTTTCTGGAAATGAAAAAAAAATACAGAAACACTTTATTGTACATGAAGCGTCTTCCAGAATAAGTATGGCCAGATCATTCCCTTTATGAAAAAGAAATGGACAGCTTGGGTGAGGGAACAATTAAATGTCTAAAACATGAGCAGTAGACATGAATAACAATTCCCTTCTCTGTGATCCTAAGGCAAAGGATAAGGAAATTTCCAGTTATTGAGACCCATTGTAGGTCAAGCACTCTTCTGACACCATCACGTGGGTTCTCATGATATCCTGAGACCTATCATGCAGGGTGAGTGGAACTATCTTGTGTGTATTTCATATGTGAGGATACTGAGGCACGGACAGGTTAAGCTCATTCACCTAGCGTGTAGGAGATCTGAGTTGGAATCCAAATGTGACGGTCTCTAAAGTTTAATGCCCTTCCCTTCAAATTGTACCGCTTGAATTATTTAATGGTTTTTTTTTTGTATATGTTTCTATTTAAACATTCTCCAAACCGCTTTCAATTTCCACTGCTAGATGAGTTCTTCAATGTCAAGAGCTGAGCCACATCTCAGTGGCTCATCAAATATTCGCTATTGGTGACTGGCATGTGGTTGGTCCATATAACCATCTGTGACATAGATGACAAGATTGAAAACACTCATGAAGTACATCTTCCTCCAGTTTTCAAACCAAGGAGGTAGAATGGCATACCTGTCAAAGTGTTTAGATATTCTGAAGATCAATGTTGAGTAAATGTGTAGTGATAAACTGAAGTGACAAGGTTTACATAGTTGACGCTAAAGACGCCAACATGTGTGTAAACAGTGCTTAATTTCTGTCTACTTGAATCTCCTTACCAAAAAAAAAAAAAAAAAAAGAAAATCCTTTGGGTATATGTTCAGAAATAGTATTTGTCTAGAACAGCATGAGAAAAATAAAAATACATGTATTCTAAGGGAAGGCATGTACATTTACCTCTGTGGTGTGTGCATTTGTTAATGTGCAAAGGGGAAAATGAACTATAATTAGAATATCTAAAATAGTAGTGACCAAATCCTTTTGGTAAATGATTTCCATAATGTGAGATTTGTTATAATTATTCACATTTTTTTTTTTTTGGATTTGTAGTGGCTATTAGTGTCTAGCTCCCATTGCTATTATAACGGAGTGCTGCCTAAGCGTTCTGTTTATATGCCTGACCTCGTCTCACTAACACCTGGAGACAGAAGCTGGCTATTCATCTTTGTATCCTTGCAGGTGGTTAATGGGTGAATTCATGCTTTACCATACTGTTGCATGTGATTGAAGATGCAAATTGTGGTAGAGTTGGAAAAAGCATCATGCCTGGACCGGAAACTTTGGCCCCCAATCTTTTCTTAAATGTCTCTAGACTTTGAGTTTCTGATAAGTAATATCATAGCACTGTAATAGTTATATAAAGCGTTTTTCTCCTCTGACAATCTTATTCTAGTGACAAACTCGTAGACAGTTCCCTATTAACAGGATGCACTGATGCAATTCTGAAGCAAACCGTAATCTCTGACCAAAATGTGTATCATTTTAAGTGAACTATATATAGTAAGAGTTAAAAATTATACTGTGAAGATAGTTGAAAGCATGCCTGATATATTCAGGTTAAAACAATTTCTTGTTTTTGAAGGGAAATTGTGTTAAGTTAGAAACAGTACAGTTCCATTTTAATCAGAGAATGTCAGAGTTTAAAGATCTTTTCTCCTGTACAGAGATATGATTAACAGATCAATCATTCCCTAACAGGGACTCTCTTGATGATGCTGTCTTACTTTGACAATGATACTAGTTCTTTTTGGATGTGTCATAGATTCATTGCTATCCTGAGGGTGAAAACTCGGCTCCAGTGACAAATTAAAAAAAGAAAAAAAAAAGCCTACATTATCATGGGTACTTCTAAAATGATAATAAAGATGAGCAGTTTTATTCGTAATAGTTTTTTTATGGTACCCATCATCAAAATATCTTGAATTCTAAAAACAACATAGTTTTTAATTGCACTATGAGAAATATTGAAAATATATATCTATGAACAAAGCAGTCATACTAATTTACGTAAACAAATTGTAATATTGTGTATTGCTTAAGATCAATTCCTTTGCACATATTCAGAAATAGGAACTTTTTTGATTTTAAGTATAAAATTAAAAAGAAAACATCAAATATAGATTGTATTTTATATGTATTTTATTGTTTTTCTTTTTTAACATGGCAATAGATTGCAAACATCTCTATATGTTAATAAATCTTAAGTAATATAATACATTTCATGGCTGAATACAGTGGATGTAACATAATTATTTGTTGGACATGTAGGTTATTTCCATTTGAATTTTTTAGACAATGCTATAAGAGAACACACACACAGACACACATGTACACATATAGCTTTGTGGGCTTTTCTGGTTATTTCCTTGAGATAAATTTTTATAGGTAAATTTGTGGGATTAATTGGCATACACACTAAATTTTTTTTAAAATAGCTAATTTTATACATACAGAGACATTGCAGAATTAATACAGAAATTTCCCCATCACCTCTTATCTAGCTTCTTTTAATAATAACATGTAGTGTAGTCACAGTACAGTTATCCAAACCGGAATGTTACATTGGTATGATACTATTATCTAAACTGCAGCGTGTAAGTCAATCTCACTAGTTTTTTTCTATAACGTCTTTTTCTGTACCAGAATCCTATGTAGGTTCCCACTCTGCATTTAGTTGTTATCTGTCTTTAATCTCTTCCAATCTGTGACAGGTCCTCATTCTTTTCTTTTTTACTTTCATGATTCTGACACTTTTGAAGAATACCAGTCAGTTTTGTAGAATGTTTCTCAGTTTAGTCTTGTCTGATGTTTTCCTCTGATTCAAATGAAGTTATGCATTTTTTGGCAAGAATATGAGAAAAATCACATCACTTCCTTCACAATGCATAGCAACCAAGTGTTTTGTGGTGTCATGTCTTTTCACTGGTGGTATTATCCCCCTTGCAGATGGATAAGGTGATATCCGCTGGGTGTCTCCGCTGTAAAGTTGCTCCATCTCCCTTTGTAATTAATGGGTACCTTGAAAGAGATACTTTGAGACTGTGTAAACATCCTGTTATCCTCACTTTTTGCCCACTGATTTTACTATCAATGAATGAATCTTGTCTGAAACAATTGTTATTGTTTATTTTGCCTGATGGTGATTTTTGTATTTCATTTCCCTTTACATTGATGCTACACATTTTAAATAATTTGTTTTCTATTTTTAATTATGAATATTTCAAAAAATGAAAAATTCAGAAAATGATAAAATAGATTATTGGGCACTTCTCAACCTGATTTAATCAATTGGTAACATTTGGCACATTAATTTTAGATCGCTTATTTTTGCATGTGAAATTTTTGTTTTGATATTTCTTTAGAAATATAACAGATATAGCTAAATGTTTTTCTC
Organism: Rhinolophus hipposideros; assembly: GCF_964194185.1. Lineage (NCBI taxonomy): Eukaryota > Metazoa > Chordata > Mammalia > Chiroptera > Rhinolophidae > Rhinolophus > Rhinolophus hipposideros. Next base: position 70,643,157 of record NC_138048.1, on the reverse strand, counting down.
CTATCCCTTTCCTTTCCTCTCTAGGAAGCTGGCATTTATTAATCACATACATTTTTAATTACATGCATGCATATGTATTATATTTGATCACAAATGCTATAACATATGCATTTCAAATTTTTATCTAAACCATATTATAGGTATAACACTACATATAGTTTCACTAGTTGGTTTTTACCTGTCAACTTTAACATTGTATCTTTTAGATTTAACAATGTTGATACATATAGATCTAGTCCAATCATTTTTAACTGCTGGATAATATTCCATATGTTTAAGGAAATATGCTTGATTCAACATTTATTCAACACATGTATTGAGCAGTTACTGTGGTTTCAGGGAATGTTCTATTCTTTGGCTTTAGGGAGGATCTATTAAAGAGAAAGAAGATTTACATTTTTGTACAAATATTGAAACATAGTTTTTATATCAAAAACTTGGAACCATGAAAACCTATTAACTTAATAACATTGTTATAGTCTTACCAAAAAGAGAAAAAAGGGTAAATGAGTGAGATAATGGAGGTGTTAATTTGATGGAGGGAGTCTTTCACAATGTAGACGTATATCAAATCATCACTTTGTACACTTTAAATATTTTACAGTTTTATTTGTCAATTATGCCCCAATAAAGCTGAAAACATGTTATATGTCATTTGTTCATTTATGTAATCTACAAATGCATATCATCAGTTGTAGGCACTATAGATTCAATGTGCTTTCCTTAAGCAGCTTACAGTCTAGAAGGAAGGTACACACCTTAGAATAGTGATATAATTGTTTAAATGCTATAATTGGCATCTTTCCAGATTCTCATGAATTCAGAAAGTACATCGTGATAATCAAATTTGCCTTAAGAAGAACCTAACTAGATTTCATAGAAGAAGTGGTAATTGCCCGCTCTTAAGTATGAGAGTTATCAATTTGATTGGGCTTTCAAAAGGAGAAGGGGGAAAAGTGTTAGCAAAAGTAATGAGTAAGGAAGCATCTAGCTAAATTAAAAGGTAAATAATTTAGAAAGGGTGAGTGAGAAGGCAGGTAAGGTAGTAGGAAGGTAGGTGTGAAGCAAAATAATATTGAAATATAACAAATAGAAGCTATATGTGGAAGGAATTTTCAGTTATTGTAATTTTCACATGGTGGTTACTTCTGTGTGTGCCCTGGACGAAGGCGACCATGAGTATAGTCATGGCTTGCCCTTTGGTACTGGGGTGGTTTGGGCAATTCAGTTACCTGACTTAGTTTTTTTGCTTTTTCTTTAATATGGGAATATTAATAATTTGTAAAGGGATGCTATAAGAATGCAACAGATATGGCTAAACCCCATGTATAGCCCATAGTCTGTTATCATAAATATTAAAGTTTATCATTGCTGTATTTGCACACTGTTTAATTTTTTCCTATAGACCTGGGGAAGTCATTACAGTTATTTTGAGCTGGAGAGTAAAAAATGTTTACATTCTTTAAAAAAAAAAAAAAACTGGGATGGAGTCCTTTTATTTTAAATTTGAGTTTATTTAAGCAAATAATTACTTTTGTTGTTTTATCCATCACCTCACATATTTATCTTTCTTTTTTCTTGATGAGAACATTTAAGTCTTACTCTAAGCAAATTTCAATTATGCAATATTATATTATCAACTATAGTCAGTATGTTATATATTAGATCCTCAGATCTTATTCATTTGTACCCTTTTACCAACCTCTCCCTCAAATCCCCACCTTCAGTCCCTGGCAACCACTTTTCTATTCTGTTTCTATGAATTTCACTTTTTCAAAATATTTCGCTTATAAATGATACCATACAGTCTTAGTTTTTCTCAATCTGATTTATTTCACTTAGCATAATTCACCCAAGCTCCACCCATGTTGTCACAAATGACAGAATAATTTCCTTCTTTCTCATAGTTGAATAATATTCCATTGCGTATGTACATATACTTGATTGCAAGCACATGAGCACACACACAAGGTCTTATAAGTTTGTGAACTTGTTGCAAAGACATCGCTAACCTTTTTTTGATATCAGAGAGATTATTCATTATGAATTTATGCCAACTGGACAAACAGGTAACCAAGTTTACTATTTGGAAGTGCTGAAAAGGCTGCATGAAAAAATTAGACGACCTGAGCTTTTCACCAACAATTCGTGGCTCTTGCATCACGACAATGCACCAGCTCACACTGCCCTGTCTGTGAGGGAGTTTTTAGCCAGTAAAAAAATAACTATTGGAACACCCTCCCTACTCACCTGATCTGGCCCCCCAATGACTTCTTTCTTTACCCCAAGAAAAATGAAATATTGAAAGGAAGACATTTGAATGACATTCAGGACGTCAAGGGTAATATGACAACAGCTCTGGTGACCATTCCAGAAAAAGATTTCCAAAATTGCTTTGAAGGGTGGACTAGGCACTGGCATAGGTGCATAGCTTCCCAAGGGGAGTTCTTTGAAGGTGACCATAGTGATATTCAACTATGTGTTATATAGCACTTTGTCTAGGATGAGTTTGCAAACTTAATTGTCTGACTGCGCTTGTGTGTGTGTGTGTGTGTGTGTGTGTGTGTGTGTGTGTGTGTAGGTTGTTCCTGTATCTTAGCTATTGAGATAATGCAACAATCACTGGAATGCAGATATCTCTTTCATATCTATTTTCATTTCTTTTGGATATATACCCAAAAGCAGGATTGCTGGATCATATGGTAGTTTTATTTTTAATTTGCTGAGGAACCTCTATACAGATTTACATTTCCAAAATGATTGCCTTATTAATTGAAAAAAGAAAAGTGTGGTGGTAACTTAAGGAATGACTTGAAGGGACTTAAGAGACTGCAAGACTTCTTAGGAAAGTGTTATATTTTGTTGAGTGTGTAGAGGGCAGTACTGTACAGGCTTAATATATTGTACGTATGTATTAGTTTCCTAGGGATGTTGTAACAAATTACCATAAACTGGGTGCCTTGGAACAATAGAAATTTATGTTCTCATAGTTCTGGAGGTCGGAAGTCTGAAATCAATGTGTTGGCAAGGCCATGCTCTGTCTGACAGTGCTAAGAAAGTATCTAGCTTCTGGTAGTTCTTTGGTTTGGGGCAGCATAACATCAATATTCTTGTGGCATTCTCCCTGTGTGAATGTGTATCTCTTCAGAGGGCTTCCTTTTTATAAAGACACCAGTCGTGTTGAATTATGGGCCCATCCTAGTCCAGTATGACTTCCTTTTACCTAATTACATCTGGAATGACTGTTTCCAAATTAGATCACATTCTAAGATACTAGGGTTTAGGACTTCAACATATGAATCTAAGGGGACACAGTTTAACCCATAACATTGTTCTTTCTGACTTCAGGGCCAGATGGTCCCCAATATTTCTAGGCGTTCCCCAATCCTGTGATAAGAATTGCATAACTCCTTTTTAGTTATGTTTCGTAACAAAACCAGTTACCTCGGCTAATCAAAAACAACCTCACTGTTCAAATACTGGGCAAATAGTGGATGATGTCTATAACTTCTTTTTACTTATATATGCATTCTTAAATCAGATAGTTAAAAATTATTAAATGATGTCAGGTATTAATAAAGCAAAATATAAAATTTTGTTTACAACATAATCAAAACTATAAGGACTATGCATGTGTATGTATGTCTAAAATTTAGCATACTAAAAAATAAGTGTTAGTTTTATAATGATGGTGAGATTATGAATTTTTTCCAAAATTGTATTTATTTTTTCTATAAATAAGGAGAAAGCAGATAAAGCCAATTTATCAGTTGATTTATTAAAACTGATAACTTTTACTGCTAGAGGTTGATCTCCATGCAGTTTGAAAACGATCATTATTCTGAGTACATAGAAGAAGCTTAGTAAATCCTTAGTATCTTGATGTGGTTATTACTACCACATTGCAGATGTGGCCTCAAAAGTGTGCTGAGCCCTGGATTGTTTTACTGCATCCATTCCATTTTTATTCTAACTATTGTTCCATTTTTTTATACTGAGAGAAATGACTTTAAACTCCACCTCATTTTAACTGAGAGTAAGAATGAAAAAGTGATGTTCACCTCATTCATTTACAGGAGGAATATAAAGTGTCAAGGCTGGTCGTTCTTTCTGGAAAAACAATTTGGTACTTTGAATAAAAATGCAGTGCTTTTAAGTGTGATGAGATGAGAAATACAAGTGTGCCATTTATTAATTATACGTTATTGGTGGTATTTTCAGAAATTCTGTAAGTAGCTTAACTTAAAAATAAATAGACACTGTATATTAATTTATTTTGGGAACAAAATGTCATTAACAAGGGTATACTTTTTCATATATTGAACTAATAAATAGTTTGGCAAGTCATTTGCAAATTTATCAAAGTGTCGTTTTCAGCTCCTGGATTGGAAAATTGGTAACTACTGGAGTGTGTGACTGTTGAAAGGTATCACTATTTTCAGGGGCTTATCAGTTTTTAGCTTCTGGCCTAAAGCAAAGATGTTAATCATTAGCGTTGAGATTTAAAATGTCAGAAGTTTTAGCATAAATATAAAGGCCAAAACTTGCACTGTAAATCGCATTGTACAAAAAGAAACCACAGTGCTCAAAAAGTGCTCAAATTACAATAGCTAAAAATGACATAAATAGCAAACAGCTTTATAGTATATAATGGCAGATTTTTAAATTTATTCTTAAAGATGGTTTGCTTTGGCTTTTAATTACTATTGATTATCTGGGGGATGGTGCATTATTACTCCAAATTTCACACCTTTACCATTCATTCTTGAATACATATGTTTGGGCAAATATAATTTTACTTCCCTGACAAAATTCTTAGCAAGTGGAAGAGGTAGCATAAAACCTGTAGTGATGACATAGGGTTGGACCATTTTACCTTAACATGGTTAACCACTTTGGAAGAGGGAAGAGCTAGATACAAAATGATTGTTACATGTGTAGCGAATGTACTATACATGTAGCACATGTGTATGCTACGTGTGTACGCTACACATGTAACAATATTTCTCCTGTCCCTTTACAATTGACTCTTAGTTCAGTTTCCCAGCACTTTCACATATACTTTACTCCTTTGCTCCTTTCCATGCTGCAGATGAAGTAGATAGGAAATCCCCTATGAGAGGTGAGGAAACTGAGCAACTAATATTCCTAGTATCTTACCCAAGGGCAAACACAGGCTAATGCTTGAAAGACCTGGGACTAGAATTTGGGTCAGTGCTCCAAGTATTGTAGATGAAATATTTTAAATGAAGAATAAGGACTTAGAGCTGAGGAGAGTTCAAACAAGAAAGGAATACTTTGTTTGTAGTCCTGAATCTATACTGGTCTTTAAGGTTTTAGCAGAGTAACACTTGGGATTTACATGCAACCTTTCTTCCAAAGAGATACGAGAAATTTTTCAAATGTTGTACCTATGAGATGGCCAATGTAGACTATTATAGTACATGAAGACTAGCCCAAAAGCTTAATGGAATGACACCTATGATGTAGAAATCCTTGGATAGATTCTGGTTGAATTTTTCAATGGCTTTGGACTACTTATTAAAACTCTGAGAGCCTCTGTGCTTCATCAGGACAATGGGAGGCTGGTAATAATACTTCGTGGGTAGATGGGAAAGCAGACATAAGTTGCCTAAGAGAAGCCTGATGCCTTCAAAATACAGTTCTCTCTCTCTCTCCTCTCCCCATCACCTAAGCCACTTCTTTATTTTATCCTAGGTTACTTCAATGAAGTCTAGTTATTATTTACCTCATTACCATAATTATAGCATTTTTATAGTGTTATCTTCAAATTTAGGTACCTATTAGAGTATGCCTCTTTCAACTATATTGTTTTATTCCTCTTGCTTAAAAATAAAGGTCAATATCACTTTGTAACAGCACAAATGATTGTGCATTACTCATTGCTTGTGGGACATTTTAAAAGGAGACAGACCGTTAGGGACTCACTATAGGTTTTGCTTGTTTAAACCTTGTCAATAAACAATTGCTCTCTCATCATTTATATCCCTCACACTGTGATGAATGTCTAAGTATTACCTTGTCCTGTACACCTGAAACTAATAAATTAAAAAAAATAAAAAAATACATAAATAAAAGAAAAAGGAATAAAAAAAACAAAACCAATTGATCTCTCAAAGTCAATGAATTTGGAATGCCTCAGTTATGTTTTTAAGAGCCATGACATAGGAACTGGTTTGTGATAAATAAAGGTTGAGGTTTTCTTTTTTCTTTTAAGAACTGGAGACTTTAGGAAATTTTATAGATAATTCAAAGGTTTACACTATCAGTGTCAATTTTTCCCTCATGAATAATGTTGAATGATTTTTTATGATTAAAATGGCATTTTCTTGGTACTGTGAAATGTACCCTTGGGAAATTAAGCAAACTAAGTTGCCGAAAGACATAATGACGAAATTGTGAAGAATGTCAAGGCAGTGATTTTAGTTTGAGCATAATTCATGTTGAGTCATTCCTTTGGCAATAATTAGGTACCAGTGCTAGTTAACTTCTGATGCAGTCCTTAATATATACTGAAGTGGTCTTGTCATCCACATAGAATAGTATAATGTCTTCCCATTTACTGTACTAGAATCCTTACGCATTTATTCTGAAATTTGTATCATAGCACTTGGGCATACCTTAAGAGAAGAGGCATTAAAATATAGCCTGTTTTACTCCTTTTGAAATACTAGTCTGGGCTGTCAAGGTGGTATACCTACTGACCATGGTTTTTGCAATAATACTAAAATACAATTTTTTTCTTAAGGATTTAACTGGAAAAGCTAAGATTTGAGACATTGCCTGGATGCCTTGAAATTCTGTGCACTTAGTCACCACATTATCTTTTTAGCTGAAGAAGAAGCCCTGTAGATAAAAGAAAAAACAATGTTGTTTTGAACATGTTATTCAGAGCTATAGGAAAATTTGTTAAGTAAAGGCTATCCTTTCAGAAATGAATGGATGACTCTGTATCTGCATAAAAAAACATTACTGAGGAGTTAATTAGGACAATAGTATAAGGATGGAAGCCCATTAATTATTAGGGTAGCTTTTAAGATTTCTAGCATAAAGAACCTTCCTGCTGTTATTTTTTCCCCAATTTGTGGTAAATAAGATATGGTGAGAGAATTTAGAGCTGTAGTTGGGATGAGGTGTGAGTTCATAAACTTGGAGAAAATGATACAGATTAAGTGAGGTTTTCTGGCTCTTCGGAATCTTTAATGGCAATAATGATTTCAGATCTATTTTTATTGTTACAAAACAAAACCCTAATTTTTTCCATGTTTTTGCAAGATGAGGTTATTCAGGTTAATTGAATTTCTTTTTTTTTTTTTTTTACTCAAATTCCATCAAACAGCATGGTAGCATTGTTATTCCATGCTGACTAGAAGTTTTGATTGGCAGCTACATACCTTTGTTTATGAAATGCATTGATTACTAATAAATGGGTTTGTTAGTCATAAGAATGTGAAGTTTTAGATTCAGTATAGAGTGGGAGAGAAAGAAATCTTTGTTGATTAAATGTTTGGAAATAGTTGCACTGATATTCATGTGGATCTTTCTCAATAGAATATTTTTATCCAAGCATGGATGAATGTCAATAGAATATTCTTTTTTCGTTTTGATCTTCAAAGTAGTTGATTTTCAAGATGTCTGAATCCCAGGCTCATTTCATTGCACATATATCTCTCAATTGACCAGTCAGCTCAATCTCCAGAACTGATAATTTTAATGTGCTTTGGGTAACATGTAAACTGAACAATTATTAGAACAAATAAACAAAAGCTGCACTGAGAAATCCTTATGTAGAAGAACTCATCTGAAAATCAAACCATAGGTAAATTAAAAAAAAGATCTTATGAGTAGGGAAAAGTATCACTCTACCTCATAGTTTTAACTAATTCTCTTATTCTTGGTGACTGTTCATACTTTATTGGCTACCATTTATTGATGACAGAAACCAAGCTAATATTTTGTAAATATTCAATTTAATGTTCTAAAAAAAGAAAAACATTTGTGGTTGGTGTATTCATGAAAAAGGCTAAGTAACTTGTCCAAGATTGCATAGTTTGGGATTAAACCCAAGCTTGCTTGATGCAAAAGCCTATGATCCTCTCTATGAAGCCATTTTTAAATGGAATGTATTAAAAGATGTAAAGCCATTTTTAAATGGAATGTATTAAAAGATGTAGCAATGGTACCATGACATACTACTTAGCAATTAGAAGTAATAAATTGTTGATACATTTAACAAATTAAATGAAACTCAAGAACATCTTGCTAAGTGGGGAAAAAATATCCTAAAAGATTACACATTGTGTGATTTCATTTATATAACATTCTTGAAAGGACAAAGTTATAGAAATGGAGAACAGATTCATTGTTCCTAGGGGTTAGGGATGGGGAGTGTCTGTGGGAGAGGGAAAGGGAAATGGATGTGGTTGTAAAAGAACAAAGAACAACACAAGGGATCTTTGTGGTGATGCATTTTCCTGTTTTGTTTTGTTTTTAAAGTTATTTATTAATGTGACAGTGGTCAACAAAACTACGTAGGTTTCAGGAGTACAATTCTATAATACATGATCTATGTGTTCACCACCCAGAGTCACTTCTCTTTCCTTGACTCTGGGGATGAATATATGGACCTGCACATGTGATAAAAAGTTCACTAACACCATCCACACACACACACACACACACACACACACACACTAGTACAAGTCAACGGGGAAACCTGCCTAAATTCAGTGGATTGTAGCAATGTCAATATCTAGTGTACTATAATTTTGCAAGGGGTTACCACTGAGGGAAACCAAATAAAGAATACACGGCATCTCTGCAATGTTTCAACTGAGTTATTTGAAATAAGTTTAATTTTTAAAAATAGTAGCAATGGGAGCGTGGAAAGGGAAACTGTCGGTGAGCTGTGGGGCCTGCTGGCCTTTCTTGCTTTCTGCGTCGCCAGAGAGCTGGGGTGGTGATGCCTTTGACAGAATCTGAGGAGGCTAACAGGCAGATCAACAGGACTGGATGTTCACAGGGAGCAGATGGAAACTGGAACAAACAATGAGGCCTGGTGATGGGGCCGGAACCCTGCTGTATTCGCAAACAGTACAAATCCCACGTGAAGAGTTTTAGCCTGTCTGCTCTTCTTGGGCTCTGGCAGTGGGTATGCAATACCCTCAATAATCGCCAAAACATAGAGAATACACATGCTATCTTTTCCAAATAATATGAATTTTTGTGTGCTTTTTTCTTCCCTAATAAAGGTACTACATTAAATGTATAACTCATTTTGTATATATACCTTTGGTATACTTTTCATATAAATTTATGTATTGGAGCATACAGTTAATTCAAATATGATTTTTATTTTAAACATGTAGTCACTAAATATGGGAAATGTTAAGTAAAAATATCCATCCTTAGGCTTAAGAATACCTAAATTTCTGTTGCATGTCTCAACATACTCCAAACAAAGCAATTGTCATACTTTCTTATAATTAATTTTTTTCATGTTTCTCTGTTATCTAGACATTTGAGTCCTAGGGTTGTGGCATAATTCTTCATTTGTGTCTCTCTTCTTCCTTTTACCTTGGGCCCCAATGTCTAATACAATACTATGTGAATAATGCTGCTTAATTAATGTATGTTGAAATAATTTAAAAGTGAGTGGTAGGGAGAAAATATCTGGTGACATAGGGTGTAAAACTCTCCAGAGCAATATTAAATATCCAGGGAAAGAGAAGGCTACAAAATCATAAATAAAGGAGCTGATACCCAGAGAAATAATATTTCTGTAGCCATCAGACAAGTAATTTGTCGAGAGATCAGGACAGGAAATATACATATTCAGGCAACTGTGGAGTGAAGGGTGGCCTTTCTACCATCCTGGCCAGAAGGGTGATCTGGAGACCAAGATTCATACCCAAGGATACAAATAGGAAGCCAGACAATTATATGGAGTGTTGTCTTCTACCAGACCTAAAGGTAGTGTCATCTTGCATCTGCTTGGAGCGATACACTGGAATATATTTTTGACATCTAACCTAATCCAAAAACATGTCTGTAATTTAAGCATTTTTTGCGTATAACTCCATGTGTCTCATGTTTCTTTTGTCTGCTTTCATTGTGTAATTTTCATTTGCCTCGGTTTATTAATAAATGTATCATTTTAATTCAAGTTGCCTATAAATTATTTAGGAGAGTTGTTTTGACGTCCTTAGCAACATTTTTTTTGCTGTTGTTTTTAACCTGGACAGTTTCTTCACAGATGGACAGAAATACTGTTACCAGAAACCACCATGTACATCTGATAACTCTATGACTGAAAGATAGAGCTTATGCATTCTCAACATGTAGTCTTAAAAAATACACATTATTAATATAGATAGAAAGAAATAGAAATATAGATATATAAATATTTAGATCCATGGCAAAAGGAACTACCATAAATGAACTATCTCACTGTAAACAAATAGACATCATGTGTTAACCACTCACATAATCTTCCTAACAATTACCTTTCGTTGTATATTAATGCCCATATTTGGTAGGTACAGAAGTCAAACTTTGGAAACATTAAGTAATTGATTGAAAAATCACACAAAAATACTTGGGTGATTATATATACTTGTGTGATGAGATTATATGTGATGGCTGACTCCAGAGCTATTTGTGATACCAAGTTGCTCTTATCAGACAAAAAGAAATGAAAAAAGATGTAGTATAATATAATTTGATTTTTAGTTATCTACAGTTTCTAGTGCATTAAAAAGCAATATGTTCAGTTCTGTGAATGGGATTATATATGGATAATGTCCTCAGTTTGTCCCTTATCTCGCTATATGTGGAAGCAATGATGATATCAGCTGTTCAAACAGTTTTGAGTCGAACTACCATACATCTAGTCAACATGAATGCCCACATGCCTTTAATGTGACAAAAGTAGTTCATTGTCAAGGATCTCTGATATACTCATTCAACAAACATATGCTAAATGCCTACTATTTATCAGTACTTGTTCTATCAATATATACTGAGTTAACTAAGATGAATATGACATGATTACTGTTCTTATGGTACTCACAGACTGGTAGGAGGGATATGTAAGAAATAATAACTACACAGAGTCATTAGAAGTAGAAGTAATAGAAAAGGCCATTGGTTGTGAAAGGAAAGGAGAGCTCACCTTTGCCTAGTTATTATGTAGTCACGGGGAAACTGGGGCAGGCTTCATAAAGGAGGTCATGCTTGACCTTTGAATTGAAGGAGTAGTAGGAATTATCAGGACAAAGGCTGGGTTTCATTCCAAACAGAAAGATCCATGCCACAAGGGTTGCAGAGGTACTGCTGTAGTCACTATAAAGAAGATGAGGAAGTGTTTGAAGATGAGGGTTAGAGAGGATGCTGGTGTCAGATTTTAAAGCATCTTGTACACAGGCCAAGGGGTTTAGTCTTCATTCTTCTGGTAATGAATTACACTCATGGCTACTATATATACATATATATGTATATACATAGATATGTATGTATATACATATATACATATGTACACATATATAGTATATATAATATATATTATATATTATATATACACATAACATCTCTATATATTATATAATATATATTATATATAACATATAATATATATAAAGTCTATGTAATCTATATATAATCTATCTATATATGTATATAAATACATATATATATATATATATATATATATATATATTTTTTTTTTTTTTTTTAATCAGGAGAGGGATATGGTCAGATATGAATTTCAAAATGATCACTTTGGCAACAACATGGAAAAAAATATTTGTAAAAGAAAACCAGAAAGCAGAATACTAGTTAGGGGGCTACATAGGTGGGAAATATTGGGGCTTTCAACAAAGGCATAGACTATTAATAAAACCAATGGAATTAAGAACAGGGGCAGATTTTGGAGATACTTAGGGGAATGTGTTGCTTTATGACATGTTGAAATTGAAGAGTCTGTAATAAATGATGGTTTTATTAACTGAGTTAGAGAATAGAATAAGTAGAGCAGGTTTTTGTGGGGAATTGAAAAAGTTTGGTTTAGGTATTCTGTTGAGTTTGAGAGTACTTTGAAAACCACCAATATGCATTGACTCAGTCTATGAGGACAAAGATTTTCATTCTACTGTGTTATGCATCCTAGATGCGAAAAATGTACATTTAGATTTTAGAAGTGCTCCAGGGTTAATGAAAGACAAGTAGATGTATTGATGGAGATTTTTGGTGAGAGAAAAGTGTGAGTCACCAGGGCTAATAAAAAAAGAATGAGAACAGGAAGAAATAGAGCAACAGAAAATCACTGATCAAAGAATTAGAGTTACCACAATTTCAGGTGACTAAGGAAATGAAAGAGCTGAAAATAGTTTAAAGATTTTATAGGTAGAACAAGACTGAGCCATATGGTACTCTTTAGGGTTGTATGAGTGGGTTGCTGAAATGATTTGGGGATAAATATTGCCATGAGAAGAGATGAAAAAAGGAGAAGCCAGAAGATTTCATAGGTTATCTCCATGTATTGAAATCACTCAAAATTTTTACAGAAGTTAGATTGGAGAGGGAGACTGTAAGCTGATTTACTTTTTTCTGTGAATGTAGGGGAATGATCTGAAAATCAGTTGGATAAATGATTGGGGGAGGAGTGAAGGATAGTATAGCAAAATATGTTGGCATCAAGGAGGAAAGACTTTTTCAGGAAGGGACTAGTTATATTATCAAAATTGAAGCCAGGAACCAGGAAAATGCCTGAGGTAGTGCCTGTGTCTGCTTTTGTAATTGCTACACCACAGGAGAGTAAATATATATGAGTACCATCCCTGGACACTCACCATGGATGCATGAGACATGGAAACCTGCTCTATGTCCTAAATAATATGGCATATTTTATGATGGAAGTTCTTTGGAAAGTGTATGGTAAGGGAAAAATTAATTATAATTGGGAGAAGTCAGGGGATGTTCTATAAAAGAGAAAATATTGGAATAATACTTGGAAGGTGGATATGATTTTGGCTGGAGATAAAAGAGGAAGTAGTTGGAACCAAATTTTTTGAAATAGCAAATATTTTGAGGCTAGAGTGGAAAGACTTATTTTGTAGGGAAATTGAGGTTTTAGAAATTGTATTTTTTTCCTTAGTAGGTTATGACTTTTGTGCTAATTTATGTGAACATACTACAGGTTTCTTAAGGATTTTACTAATATATCAGTTATTGATAAATTAATCTGTGTAAAAGAAACTTAGTATTAATTTGAAAAAGAAGATTCTTTTTTAGGAATGATCCGAGATATACTTCTAGTGTAAATCATCACTGTCATAGTTCTAGAAAATTTTAAAAGTAAAAGCAAAGGTTGAAAGGTAATAATGTAATCTTTGGATTAATTTTAAATATAATCATTGCTTTTTAATACAATGTTCCCTAGGTCATGAAGGTGGTGAAATTTTTAAAAGTCTAAACAACTAAATTCATTTTAAATTCTAATTCTATGAATGTAAAGTGGCAAGATGGATGAAGGTCATGGTTCTTGAGTTTTCTCAATAGTACCATTTTATGACAATGATGATATTACAGCCCAAATTTGAGATGTGTTAATGACAAGTAATTGAAGGAGAAGAAGTTTATTGACAATACAGTTAGACCTCTGTAACTTGGGGCTATGTAAGGAATCTGAAGTAACTGATAGTTGAAATATGTGTGTGTGTGTATATATATATACATATGTATAAATATATATATATATAATTTCAGTTATTGGTTCAGACCATTCTTTGACCTGATATATGTGTGCATATGTATATACATATATATATATATGTGTGTGTGTGTGTGTGTGTGTGTGTATACATATATACACACATATATATGTGTATATATAAAACACATATTAAATATACATATATGTATATACCTTATATGTATATAATATAAGGTCAAAGAATGGTTTGAACCAAGAATTGAAATAAACGCACCCTTTGTGGTTCCTGCTTAAGCAATTTCATGACTTGGAATTTGAGACATGGGAAACTGGGTCAGATTTTCTGCTGCAGGCCACCTTAAAAAGAACAACAAAAAACCTAGAACAATTCATCTTAAAAATTGCCCATTTGCTTCATGTTAAAGCTGTATTTTTCAAGAAAACATTTACCAATAGGGATTTTAGCTTCATATTTTTATTTAAAATTTGTGAGGCTATCAAATACATGATGAGAGGATAGACTGTTCACTTTTTATATGTTCAGATTACTCTCTCTTCAAAACATATGTAGCATTTTCTGTCCTGTGAGTTGAGATAAGCAGAGGTGGTTTTATATGCTGAATACAATATATGCATATTTTTAACATGGTAAGGAAATAGAAACATGAAATGCTTGCTCCAAGCCAAGGTAACAAAATGACTCTATGGTCAGTGTTTGGGTATGAAAGAGGAATAGAAGAAGATTGATATTTTGATGGATAATAATGGACTCTTAGCTGTTCTCACTCTTCTAAAGGCAAGGATGAATTTGCACTGATGCTTCCTTGCTGACATTCTAAATAATATATTTCTGTGGCTCAAGCTGTTACCAGTAATTGTAAGTAGGTATTTTTGTGACAGTCAGTCCTCCGGAGCCTGCATGATGAATCCGTCCTTGGCCTCTCCAACCCTCCCTGGCTGATGTACTTGATGTTTGCATCTCTGCATTCCCTGTCTCTCAGGGTTAGACCTGTGCAATCTTTCTGGAACTGTTTTTAATGAGGAACTCCCTGAGTAAGGAGCATTTGAATTCTCTGATTAAGTGCTTGGGCTCTGGACGCAGAGTTCCAGTAATGACCTACTTGATGTATGATCAGAGCAAGTTATTTAAGCTCTCTGCACCAGATTCCCACACTGAGAATGGGAATATCAATAGACAGTAACTTACTTCCCAGGGACATTGTCAAGTTGAATGAGCAGGCCTAGAATGCCCTCAGTATAGTGCTAATAAGTGCTCAACAAATGCTCAATATTATACTTACTATGATGTTTGGGATTTCATTGAACTACCCCAGTCAACCTCCCTATTTCTAAAAAAAAAAAAAAAAAAGAAAAAAATGTTTCTGAGATCTGTGAAATGCACTTACTAAGAATTGAAAGAACATGTAAGCCCTATTTAGTAGGAAAATGGGTTCTGAAGTTTGAGACACAATTTGATAATGCCATGTACTACTGTTGGTATGTGGGCAATTTGTTTAAACTCTCTTTGCTCTGTTTTTTCATTTTCAAAATGGTGATTATAGTAGTAATATTAACCTTTCAGGGTTTTGAAAAGGTTAGGTGGGAGAGTGTATATATATCCTCTCATAGTGGTTAACATAGTTAATTCAAGAAGTGGTAACCATTGATAATATTATTTTGAAATTTTTCCTTACATGATTCCCTTTAAGAAATCATATCTGCTCACCTATAAAACAATAGCTATTACTATGTATGCCATGATTTTCTATATCTAAGAACTCAAGTCTTTTAAATTGCTGCCTCAGGTGTCAATGAATTCTATACTAAAAAATCATGGATGCTGAAACCTGAGGTTCATGTCAAATTTAGATATCTCTTTAGTTGAAGAAATAGCTTCGGTGGAAGCTATTGTAATTTAAGGAGGTATTTTTTTTTTTTTCAGCATGAGAGAATATTCAGAGACTTTTATTAAATTGTCATCCTGTTTAAGTTGCTGCTCTTGCAATTGTTGACAGAGATTAAAGCCATTATTTTTATTATAGGGTATTTTATATACAGCATGCATTTTTGTGGTTAGTTTTACAAAAGTAAAATTTAAATGTTTCGTCTTTCCATTTAGTATTAATATGCAGCTGGCATGTGGTTATAAATGATGT
Organism: Rhinolophus hipposideros; assembly: GCF_964194185.1. Lineage (NCBI taxonomy): Eukaryota > Metazoa > Chordata > Mammalia > Chiroptera > Rhinolophidae > Rhinolophus > Rhinolophus hipposideros. The sequence goes on along the minus strand of NC_138048.1, from coordinate 70,627,269 downwards.
ATAAATAGCTATTTTTTGCTCCTTTTAAAAAACAGATATTTAATTTGATTTGCTTTTCCTTCATTTTTATAACTTTGTGTCCTCAATGGTAGAAATGATCATTTCTGCACATTTCATGTCTCACCTCCTTTTCCCTCTTCCCCACTACTCCCCATGACTTTAACACTGCTTCATGCACTGTGTGTTTGAAAATACCACGTTTAGTAAGTACTGGTCTTATCTTCTTGGAAAATAGAGTTGAGATTTCCCCAGATCCCACTAAGCTTTCCTCAGCCTGTCACAACTGAGGATGTGAAATTGACTTTAAATGGGGGTATCTCCCATTTACAAAACAGTAACCATTGCTGAGACATTTAACAGGTAAAGACTTAGATAAAAGACTAGATTCGATAACCTAGGGGTAGTAACTCAGAATATGATTTCCTTTTCCTCCCTCCCCATTTTCATGGTAATACAAATAATTTAATAACTTAATTTCAAATTAATCACTTATTTTGAGCAAATTATTTATGCTTACTCAACCTCAGATCCCATTCATGCAATTAAGACTCAAGTAATAGGCAGTTGATAGGATCACATAAGATAATGTACATGAAGGCACACAATAAACTGAAAGATGAGAAAGGTATGTTGAATAGCATGCCTTGTACTCTGCAAATATTTTTGAATTTAATCATCATTTCAACTCCAAGAGATGCATATTATCACCATTTTGCAGATGAAGAAACAGAGGCTAAGGATACATGCTAAGTATCTGTAGGATTTGATTTTCACCAAGACCAGCTGATTCCAAAGCCAGTGGTTTTTATTTTTTATCACAATATGGAAATATAAGATATTATTATTACTTAATTATATATAGTACAAGTACCTCATTTTATTCAAAGTGTTAAAATTCAAACCTGCTAAAACAGAAAATAATTCAGAGTAATTATTCACTTTTCAAAAGATTTCTTTGCTTTTGAAGACACAATAGTGTCCTTTTAAATAGAACTTTTCTTTTTCTCATGCCATTAAGATACAATTTGATTTTTAGAGGCTTCATTTATATACAAATTTTCAGAAATGTGTTTTAGCTAGACTGATGTGTTCCTATAGTTCCTTTTCACTCTGAGCTCAAGAAACAGAGGAAGCACATTTGACAAAAATAAATGTGAAGATTAAAAGACAGAATTTACATAGTATACTCTACATGTCTTCATGGTAGTGTAAATCTGAAATGGACCTGGGTAAGAAGATATAAAAGATGTTTATTGCTCTAATTTATTTACAGGCCATTAGCTTATCATGCATCTAGGCTTTGAAGAACTAGACCAAAGGAAAACATGCTTATGATCGACAAAGAACTAATTTTTTTAAATTTGCTGAGTGGTCTCATCAGATCCTTGAGCTCATGTGATACTTCCAAAGTGAAGCACGTTGGAAGTAACAGTCACTGAATCAGGTTATTGTTTGTTTCTTTGTTTTAAAATTATAGATTGAGAATTTTCATGAAGTATGTACGTCATGGAGAAGATATTTGAAATTTGAAAGTTGTATGTATTGTAATTAACTATATATTCATCTCAATGTATTATTTTCCTGGCCGTAATAGTTGAAATCATAACTATTCTGGCCACAACAGTTAAAATCATAAGCTATTCTAAAACGTAATCAAATGAACAATGGAATGTTACTCCAAAATCCTTTAAAGGTAAATAATTCTTGCTCTACATCTGATGATTCAGAAGTTATTGTTTTTAATAGAAATCTTTTGCATTGCTGATAATGTATTATTGCATACTGTAGAACTTAATTTGCATTGCTATTTTAATCCTCTGTGCCCCAGGATGACAGCAGCTGAGTCTAACCATGATGTTAGCCCTCATTATTAGACCATCTACAGGACTTTGTCTTTAATAATGGAAACTCATTTAATACTGTATAGTTTGTGTTATATAAAAGATAATTACAGGATACCTAGTAGTAGCTCCAGTTGAAAATCAATTTAAATAAGTAGTTTCCAATATTACAATAGACACAAAATGAAGCTTATTGGTAATTACTATTTATTAGGCACAATCATTAAAAATCATGTGAACAAGAAAACAGATTTGCATCATTTTTATGTACTGTTAAGACATATTCACAGGATTTACACACTATGTGGGTTGAGGTTACTAATATCTGATGAAAATTAAGTGCCAAACGTGTTTTAAATGCATCAGTAATTTGAAGTGTCTTAAAATCTGTAGTAAAAATGCTCCCAAGAGACCTACCCGAACAATATTGCTGGGTGATTTTTGAGTCCTTAGGTTAATAGGATTACTGTCATCCCTCAACCTCTGCATAGTACTGGTGACTGCCAGGAAGACATCAAATTTAAAGAGAAAAGGATATTAGGATCCAATTACCCAATAGGTTAGAAGTCAGTGATTCAAGATAGTGAGCTCTAAGGTCATAGGGCAGGAAGATAGCTGTGTCAGGTAAGATCCAAATCCAGGAAACTTAGTAAATCATCCAAAAAAAAAAAAGTGTGAAGATTGGGCGATTTTGCGTGACTCGGACAGGAACTGGAACTTTTTATAGATGCTATATCAAAAGGTAAGCATGATGGGAGAATTGAATGTAAGCGTGGACACATCATTTACTTTTCTTCAATTTCAGATGGCATCATACAATTAAATTCAAATTAATATTCTTCTTACTTGGTTGAGAGGATCAGAACCTAAGCTCTTGAGGTGTGTGGGGGGGGTGGAGGGAGGGGAATGGACTATATAAAGCTACAAGAAGATTAAAGGGAATAAGAAGAAGAAAAAGAGGCATAGCAGATTCTAGTAATCACTGAGTATGTTCACTTCTGGAGGCGGCAAACGGGTAGCAGGTTACTTCCAAATTTTAAATAATTTTATAAGAAAATACGCTGACTACAAACCCAGGCCCAAGGCTTGTTCTTTTGGTCACAGTACACAATTGATTTTTCATAGCAGTACTCTGGAGCAATACTGAGATTACTGAAGTTAGAAGAATTTTCACTTGTTGAGTTGCTGAATTCAGAGTTCTTTTAATATTGTACTATGATATGGAGGTGAGCTAAAAATCAAAACAAAATAATCTCCTAGTTTAATGAGTGAAAATTCCTTTTACTTTCTCTCCTGTTTTTATTTTCAAAATGGATTTGAACTTTATTTCTGTTTTATTACACTTCTCTTTAAGTCAGATTTACTGTATCCTTAAAGATTCCGAGTTGAAATTATGCTCTGCGGTGATTTCCTAAGAATGGTTATGTTTTTTTTGTTTTATTTTCATCACTACGTAAATTTTTGCATACTTCTAAGCATAGATATTCTGTTGCTTATCCACGCTTTTCCCAGCTATATGATGAGATCAATAACCTCCCCCCAATATCCTGCATGTAAGTAGATACACAAACAGTGGTTCTTATGGGTGGGGAAGTATAATACTGGAAGAGTCTAGGCATGTTGTGTTTTGTGGTGGTTGCAAAAAAACTCCAAATGAATCTATTAGGTTGTTTTCTTGAATTTTGGACTTCAGCATATGTTTTTAGAACCATGATGGACTCCCCCGAAGCAGTGTTTCTCACTATGATCAGACTCAATAACTCATTTGTGTAAAATCTTTGGTAATGTACTTTTAATTATACTGAAATGAAGCTAATAGATGTCTACTTACACGTGCAATTTTTAAAACTAATTTTAAAATGATATATACTGTATTACATAACTGTAGAAACATGGGTTCACTGGAAGATAGATGAAGTTGTTAGATGCATAAGCCTATACATAGAATTACTAAAATGGAAAGGCTACAATGCAAACAGATGCAGTTATGCTGTGTTGGACACACAGATACCACGAACAGCTCTGCTGTCAGTCACTGATCTTCCTAAATAGTAACTGACCCTTGGTAATGTTCTGAAAAATAAAATACAAATAAAATAAAATACAAATACATTAAAAATAAAATACAAATACATTCCCTAATTTTTAAAATTATTGTATTTGGGGAGAATTTGTATTAAACTGTGACAAAAATAAAATGTTTTTTAAAAAGCAGTTAAGTGATATATTCAAATCACTATACGTACAAAGTTTTTCACTTATACAGAGGGTGCCAAAAATATGTATACACATTTTAAGAAAGGGAAATTGTATTAAAATTATAATACTCAATATATACCAACAACAAAAGATGAATACAAGTCATGTTTAACTTCTGCAATTACAGGAGGTGCTCAAAGTGGTTCCCATCATTGCCTAGACATTTCTGATTAGGATGAACTACTGCTTGAGCAACGTTGACCCAAGTGTCCACTTGTATACATGCTTTTTGGCACTCTCGATATATGTCCAGCAAGGTATTTTGAAAGGTATGTGATATGTAGGATAATTCTTCATCTTGCAGGATTGTTCTTGAATATCTAGCAAGTAGTGCCCAACAATCAATGAGAGAGCCTCCCAAATTAATAAATAAGCAAAAAACAAGCAGGAGGACAACACTACTGTAGGTGGGAATTAGTGCTTTACACCAGTTTTTAAATTTCAATTAAATTTCAGGAAATGTTAGTTCTGTAAGAAACGTCTAAAATCATATAGAATGATATGGAACTAATAATAAGACATGTTGGTGTCTTATGGGTGTTCTGCAGTTCATATATACAAATGTATGCATTGTTCAGGTTGTAGACCTAGAACAAGTCTCAGTGAGTTACTGCTGGCCATGTGCCTTGACTTTTCAAAGCCCTTTTCTTCAAACATGAAATGACACTACCTGACATAGCACATGTAAACATGCTTTGTAAACTGTTAAGCCAACTACAATGTTAACAATTCTGTTATGAAGATATCCTTGAATACTGACACACAGATTTGTTAATGGCTCCTGAGAAAGCAATGGAATCCTCTTAATTCTTTTGTTCTTCTGGGGTAATACATTTAAGTAAGTTTAGACAACTTTAAAACGATTCATTAGGCTTTGAATTTTGGCCTTGAGAACAATACTGTTTTCTTTGGACTTTGTATTCCTCTGAGTACTGCATGGCTGGGCAGTAGAGAGTGACTAAAAGGTCATTTACATTTGCTTTTTAATCTTAATAATACACTGGAATCAAAGAATCATAGCTATTTAGAAAACCCATTAATTGTTTTAGTCATTTAAATAATGTCTTTTATCGATAACTAAACATATGCCAAACACTATGTTATTAAAGATACTGCTGGCAATTCACATGGTTTCACTCTTACTCTAACTGGATGTGTAGGAAAACTAGTCTTCCTCTTCTGGTTAAAATTAAGTGTCTAATCTGTTTTAAATAGTCCTTGATGTTAGCATTCAAAATTAGTCTTCAAAGTCTTATAGACACAATTGCTAATTTCTGAAACAAACTTTTCTTCTTGTCCGTTCTCGCCCTAAAATGATATCAAGAAGTATTTGGGAAGATGTTATGTGTGAGACAGGCACAAGTTGAGTTTCTCCATTTCAATATCCTGCTGTCACATTTAGTCCTTGCACCTTCTACTTGGGTATACCAATTATTTGTAAATTGTATCTGCAGCTAGTACAATTTATGTCCTGCTCTGCTGGACATTGACTAGCTCTAACTGCCTGCCTTGGCCCCATTTGACTCCAAGAAAGTAAGATCTTGGTTTCTGCCCTGATTCACTTTCAGCCTCTGCTTTGGATTCTTCTATATTGCCTTGGTGGGCCACATAGCATGCCTGCTGGTTCTCAACTCACTATCTTGGCTGTGTGGGATGGTAATTACAACATAGCAAAAGCAAACCCTAAAGCTTCTCTTTGACTACTTCTGTTTCCAAGGGTATGAGATTTAGCTATGTTTTGAAATAGTAAGGGGAAGCTCATGAGGCAGTTTCCTTATAGAGGCTAGAGTAATGGTGGGGATTGCAGCTATGCAAGCCTCAATCTGCCCTTAAGTTTACTGCCACTTATCTGATGCCCTCCTTATCTCTTGAACACATCTGAGAAAGCTGGGACACATTCTGATGGGATGGCTCTTCTACTTTCCTTTCCTCCTTCCCACTGTCGCTGGGACAGAAAAGGGAGAGCACTGCCAAGCCTGGCTCTCATTACCCTAAAGGAGGAGCCAAATCAATTTTGACAATTATTTCACAAGATAATGGCCTGGTTGGCAATGCGCATATGTGCTACAGAATCATATTTTTAATATAAAAAACTGAATTTTATCTTTATTTTTTTTTATTATTTATTTATTTTTTTGCCCTTGTTGCATTCCATCTGTTACCTAATCCTCCCGTTCTACCTTGCCTCATTCAATTAGGTACCCTGGGTGAACTCCAATAAAAACATTGTTCTCAAAAATGCACAGTAGAAAAGAACTTTAATAATTTTAAAAAGATCTTCTTAGTAAAGTAGGCCTTTGTAATACAGTGATGGAGAGAGTAAACATGATCCCTTCCCTCATTCTGTTGCAGGAAAGTGTTTTTGGCTTTGCACAGGGAAGAATTCAAGTGTGAGCCAGACAGAAGAGCAAAAGTAGTTCGTTTGTGAGATAGTCCACTCCACAGACAGAGTAGAGGCTGCCCGTAGGCAAGAGACAGCCCCTACCATGTTTATGGCTATGGTTTTTATTAGTTAAGCTTTTTAATATGGGAACAAAGAGGAGGAATATTCTTATTAGTTTTCAGAAGGAGTAGGTTTTTCTAGGAATTTGGGATGCATCCCTTTTTTATCCTTATATGCTCCCCTTCGAAGGTGGGTGCGTCATTTAGTATTACAATGACGATATAATGTGGCTGGATTTTACTTGGATGTGAATCTCGCCGCCATCTGGGTCTTGGCTGGTTCTGGCTGGTTTCCTTATCTCATTTTGATTTGCTGGTTCTTTGTCTTCTGCTGATAGTTGGTGATTTTTCTTGGAGGCTCCTGCCCCATCTCAGTTCTATTTGTAGAAAATGGGCACAAAATAAGTAAATGCAAATAAAGTACATTGGAATTAGTGTTACAAAGGAAGTTAACAGAATGTTAAGGCAGGGAATTGTGGGAGGATTGAAGAAACTGGGCGGTTCTATTTTTTTGTTTGTATCTGAAGAAACTGAGACCTAGAACTACCCAAATAGTAATCATTTAGTTATTGGCAGAGTCAGGAGCAGAGGCAGGAATCTGGAATCTTTGCTGAGTGAACCCATTTTACAGGTGATGCTTAAAAAAACTGAAATAACAGTTCTGACATGAGTTCATGTCAGACTGGCTTCTATGTATTACACTATAAAATATTCGCCAGGTCTCTGCTCCAATTAAGCTAGACCGCTCACCACCCCCATCAAGTCTTACATATGCCACACCTTTGCTCTTTTGGTTTCTCATTTGTGGAATGCCATCTTTTCTCACTTATAGGCATTATTGTTTTTTGTTTTTTGTTTTTGTTTTTTTTTCAGCTCAGTCACTTCCTTATTCATGAATCCAGCTCGGAGTACTACACGTAGATATCAGCTCACAACTCTTGAAATTATCTCATGTGACATTTTTCACACACTCCCTGAATTATTGTTCAGTTTCCCACTGAATTGAAACATTTTTCAATAGGTCCAAACACTATACTGTAAATTTATGTAGTGCTTTACTCATAGTTATCAATCAATATTTCGTTAATGAATATATGAAGTATGTAATGAAAGCCCATGATCCAAGATTCCCTAGAAATTCCTAGTGCATGAATAGCTCAAGGACTTCATAATGCAATCTTGTTAATGAAGGACCTAATTTCTGCTTCTGTTTACAGCAGCACTGAATGCGTACAAGAATAAAAGCACAATGAAGCATAAACATAGATAGGTGACTGATTTTGTATGTAAGCAGATCAGAACCAAGTGTGCTTAGTGAAGAGAGCCAAAGGCAGAAAGGCTTGAGTTTAAACCATTTTGAAACATGGGCTGACCAGGTTCAGTGCCTTAAGGAAAATGCTTAGGAGAAGCTATAGAAATTGCAGTAGTTGTAGAGAGGTGAACACAATTTCTGTGTAGAGTAGATTAATTTGATATGTCTGACTGAAGTGTTAGCTGGAGAGTCCAGTGGATGGGGTGGGGCAGAGGAAGGGGGGAGAAGATTTGAAGCCTGTGATAGAAGTCTTAATTATATTCAAGGGATAATTGGGAGCCATTGTTGGCTTCTGAGAAGGGGAACTTGAAATAACATTAGGAATCCTCCTACTCCTGTTCTTTGCTCATGCTGTTTTCCCATCTGGAAGATATCTTTTCCTTTCTTCCTACCTCTTTTTAGCCCATTTTCCTTCAAGGATTAGTTCAAGTCCCTCCATTTTTGGAGTTTTTTTTTTTTTTTTTTTTTTTTGATGATCCTCGTCAATGTTCATTCTCTCTCTCTCTCTCTCTCTCATTCTTTTCTTTCCACCCCCTCTACATTTATTGAATCCACTACAAAATTAACACCCTTCTTAAGTCTTTATTCTTAGTTCCTAATTGACTCCTTAGAAGACTTTTTGTCTTATATGGTCTCATTCAGTAGTCCAGAGGTGGTTGTGTACATCATATGGAAAATAATTTCTCTACAGCCAGAGATTGTATATTATATTCTTGTATACTCCATCCAGCATAGATCTAGGGCACTTAAAGTGGCAGAACCTATTACCCAAGTATTAACTGAGAGATAAAGTTTCAGTGTTAGAAGTGAACTTAGAGTCCTCTCCAGAGCTTGTGTTAGGATGAAACATGAAATCAGTATACGGTTTGTATAGCATTTTTCACCCTCAGTGGTGTTACATAACTTGATCATATGCTTCATCATACCTGGCTCTGAATGACATTGGTCTGCCCCTAAAAGCAACACAAAATGAAGCAACAACAATTATTTCCTCTAGGTGAAATGTTTGCACTATTGAAGATTTTTGAAAGAGAGTTATGAATTTCGGCTTGTAACTGAAATACAAGTTAAATTCCCATTTGTGGAAGGACTTTAGTTATTTAAAAGCCAAGATTATCAAGCACCATGCATCATCTTGTAACTGAATGCAAAATTAATTTTATTGCTTTTAGGTACACATAATGTCTTGCATACTGTGGATTTAATATATCAGAAATTAGTAGAAGATTTATTTGTGATAGCAATAAACAGTACATAAATTTAAACGTATAAATAAAATTCAGTGTACTACTTACTACGTCAAAATCTGGCATCATTATGATTTCCTTTATATTTATTTGCTAGAAAATTCTCATTTGAAGTCAACATTTTGTTAAGCCCATTAGTATTTAAAGAATGAGATCATTCTGATATTAACATGGTAGATGTCATTCCATCATTTACTTAAGTAGTCGCTGTTGTTTCAGGTATATACTGTGTTTCCCCGTAAATAAGACTGGGTTTCATATTAATTGTTGCTCCAAAAGATGCATCAGGGCTTATGTGCAGGGGATGTCATCCTGAAAATTCATGCTAGGGCTTATTTTCCATTTTGGTCTTATTTTCAGAGAAACATGGTAGGAGCAATCTATAAATCTTGTTTGGCAGCTATCACTTCTCTGTGCATAGCAGAAGTCCATTTTTACACAAATTTGTTTTTAAAAATCAATGACACACTCACAGTTGTGATATAAGGATTAACTGATAAATATCTCTACAGCCCCCAAATACCATGTGACTGCTGTATAACAAAGCAAGTGATCAGTTATTTCTTTGAAAATATAAAATACTATGTAAATGCAAAATATGAGTTTTTCCAACCACATTTTTCTGCAGTACAGAGGTAAGATTGGACATATCAAATACCAGCAGTGGGTGTCAAAAATCCTTGGTAACATACTAGCTTAACTTCTATATTGAGTATTTTAGAAATGTGTTTGATAGCTGAGATTTGGAAGTGCACAGAAGCTATAGTGCCCTGAAGGCAAAGATGAGCTGCTTGAATTTAAAATGAGCTAAAATGATAATAGCTTGTACTTAAAAGCTAACTTTTTTGCAAGATACTCAGAAGTCTTTAGCTGTATTAACTCTAATCCTTAGAATACATCTGTGAAGATGCTCTCTGTGAACAGGGTTCAATGCATTGGAAGTAATACTGGTAGAAATAAGGAGGGGTCACTTCCCCATTAACAGCTACTGTATAGAGTCAAAAGTATGTGCTTGATTTCAGAAAGAGCCTATTACACAAACATCTTTACTAGTTTAGTCAAATCAAGTGTACTTGCTGTTGCATGGTACAAGTTTGTGGCCTAGAGGGTTTTTTTACACAGTTTCCTCAAGAATACACTGCGAATGAGAGGAAGAATTAGAGTTATGAGAAGCTGGCTAAGGAATCTTTCTTTGTAAGATAATTTTATAGTAAATTAATAGAGCCAGTGATTTTGATGTCTTGAAACAGAGTGAGATGAAATGCTGAGGATCTTGCATGACTTGAGGCAGTAATTTGGATGACCGGTGGACCATCTGTAAAGTCAGTTCTATTAAGGACTGGGAATATGGTTTAATTTGGAAATTCAAGTAGGGTGCGGAATAAAATGTACCTGCCAACTACGGAAAACAAGTGCCATTGTTGCACATTCCTTCATGGGCAGGCAGGCAACATAAGTATGTAAACTGTCAGTAGAAAACAAAGTAGAATAATGCAAAATATGGGAAAATGAAGTATATGGGAAAATGAAGAGTAAATGACCTACACGCAAATATTCAAATCCAACTTACATTTTATAGTTGGGCCCCCAAAATAAACACCTAAGGTAGGCAAGGTGGGGAGGGTTAAAAAAATAAAATAAAATAAACATCTGCAGAATCAATTTCAGGCTAAAGGATATTAGATTGAGACCTCTGACATATGTCATAGGGTTTACCAGAAATATCAAGAATATAATTGGAAAATGATATTTAGTGGAGATTCCAAACTACAAGCTCAAACTTTACCAATACTTTGAACAAAACATAAAAGTTACTGAAATATTGATGTGATATTAATAATTTAAATTGTCTATTCAATGAAGGAAAATCCCTTTACTAATCATTACTTGATAACCTGGTTATATTTGTGTTTCATAAGAACGTTAATTCCTTTTAGTCTATATTCTCCTGAATTTAGTAGCATGAATTAGAGAATTTTTACCCCTTCTAATATTGGCTGTAGGACAGAATCACAAAATATGTTTGGGGGAAGAAGATGTCAGAACATAATGAGCAACAAGAAAACAGGAAATTGTGGTTCAGAAGAACAAAAAAAAGGAGGTGAATTTACCAAAAAGGTTTTTCTTGAGTTTATTTTGGGTTTCAGGGATGTCCAAGCAAATATTTTTAGAGAAAGTTTGGGGTACTAGGTTGGAGAAACAAACAAAAATAATTAGAAAACTATTAATATTAATATATTAGTTTAGTCCAAGAGGCAGAATGAAATTTGTAGAGAAAATATAAAAGAACACGCTTTAAAAACTATGCACTGTCAATAATGGGAAAATATAAGAAAGTAATAGGAGGAAAACAGTTTTTGGAAAGCATAAGGAAAGCGCAGAGGAAACAACCCCAAAATATCACCAGAGAGTGCTGTGAGATTAACCAACTCTATTAGTAATTTTTGTGGGACAGACACATAGCTGTTGCGGGTGGTTGGCATTGCTGTGAAACTCAAGGATTTTTCTCTTTGCACTCAGAGTTAAATAGATCAATTGTCAATTATATTTATTCTTATTCTTCTATATGGTTAAGTCAGTGATGTATTATGGGCAGGGTAGGATAAGATATGACAAGATGAACCACCAAATAAAACATTACATATTGAAAATGGTTTGGACACTTTGGGGCCAAGTCGGGTGCTGAAAGCTTATGAACAGTAACGGCGAGGTCTCATTTAAAGTCTCAGTGTGTTAGGTTCATCGGGACACATTGATGGGTACGTGACAGAGGGTTGCAACTAAACCAATATGTGAATTAATTCAACAGGACGTATTTTGCTACCATATTGTCTTGTGCTATAAAAATAAGCAACATTCCACAAACTTCCGTTTGTCTGTTAGAACGTAAGGTTAGGTTAATTAAGACATGCTTTTGTGCATAGTTTCTGGTATCCAGAGTCAAAACCTGCCACTGTTGTATAGCGATCATTCTAGCCTTGATTGTAATTGAAAAGTAAGATTATTAACCCAGGGCCCACAAGATATCTAAGCAATGCTCCTGATTAGATTACTCACACGTACAATCTGTGTTGCCTTTCATTGACTGTGACACAACATGCATGCAGCACCCATCCAGCCAATTTCTCCCAAGAATATTAACAATAAATGAATTCCAAAGGTGGAGAAAAGAAATGTATTCCAGGGCCAGCCCTCCACTGAATATAGAAAGACAGTTGAGATGTTAGAAAAAAAACTTTCAGATTTATCAGATTCTAATAATAAATTCTACATTTATCTTTATTTGTCATCACATTTTTAGTAGTGATATTGAGGCTTTTAGTTTTGTTATTTGAGACTTTTCCAGAGAATTTTTGTTCAGATGTTGAGTTAAGAACTTCTAATTGAGTTTTTTAAGTAGTCATTTTTTTAAATTAACGTTTATTGGGGTACAATCGTTAGTAAAGTTATACAGATTTCAGGTGTACAATTCTGTAATACATCATCTATATATCATTTTAAAAATCATAACATTTTATAGCCTAAATAAAGTTGCCAAAAATGCATTTCAAGGTAAATTACGTTTTCAGGAGAAACAGAGAATATCTACCTTCAGTAGCCAGAAATACTTTGAAAATAAGGCTTTGTAATTTTAAATATTCTATCACACTGAACGTTATGAATACAGTCAGTCCCCAAGATTCATGGGGTTTGTGTTCTCACATTCACTTATTAGTCAATAGCTTGGAAATAAAAAAACAAACAAACACATTTTTATGTCAGGAAGGATGATTAGGTTCCCAAACCCACAAAATTCTCCTGAAAACAGTGCAGCCCGGGGAGATACATTCATATTTGAGATTTTATTACGACCCATTTGTTGGTCTGTGTTGTTGATAAAGATTGTAAAATTGGGCCTCATATTCAAATCTTTTGATCCTATATTTTCTAAGACCATTTCCACTACTGTGCTACCTCTAAAAGGTTTGTTTTTGTTTTGTTTTGCTTTGTTTTTTAGTTTGATACCTGTTAGTAGTCCATAGATTTTTCTCCAAACCAGTATTATAGGAAGCATGTCTGCAAACATAATTCAACCTTGTCTTCACCCATCCTTGCAGTAAAACCGTGGGCAATTTAATCTCTCTGACTCTCACTCAATTTCTCTACTTGTAAAATGAAGAGAGTAATACCTGTATCATAGGATATCTCTGACCATTAGAGAGAAAGTGTGTGAAGAGCCTGGCACGGTGCCCAGCATATATTGAAATACTCAATATGTGGTAACCATTTATTTGTGATTCTTTATGCTGCCTGTGAAGAAACTAAGTTCCAACTTACTAGACCAAAAAATGGAAATCTATTAGATTAAACATTTCAAGAAAACATTGAACAATAAGACAGTAGCATGAGACAGGAGCAACTGGCCGTTAGAAATAACCACAACCAAAGATTTAAATGCTGACAATATTCTCTTTTGATCTCTCTCATATCTGCTTGTTTTGTATCTTAACTTCCCTGCCTCGCAGAGCATTCTAACTTTTCCCATGGCGGAGTGAGAAAATGGCTATTTTAGCTCCCAAGACATTCTTTCTCATCTCCAGTTCTTTAAATCTAAGGAAAAGACTTTGAGTGAGGCTGTTAATTCGTGTGGTCCACCCACTGCTGAACCAATCATCTGTAGCCCAAGAATGGAGTTATTCTGAAATAAAATGAAAATTCAAATGGCAACCGTCTGTGAGGAGGAAGTAGACTGAAATTTCTAGAATACGGAAGAGAGGGCTGGGCAAAAACCCTGTTTACTCCACTAAGTTAATTCTTTTCTTTCCTTCACCTTCCTTCCTTCTCTTTCTCTTTCTTTACCTAAGAAGAATATGGTCCCTTGATAATTGAAAGAACACCAGAGAGACTTGTTTCCTTATTTCTTATGACTTTTAGCCACATGTAATGCTGTCCTACATACTCAAAAAATTATGATTTCTGTAAATTAATCATACATCCATAATTATGTTACAATCTTTATTTACCTACAAAGAGTTCTGCAGACATTATGGGGTAAACATCTGAGCAAAGTAGTGTGTTTCATATAAGTATTTTTCTTGATAAGAATAGGTGTTTTGTAAAGAAAAGAGGTAAATCTCTCCTGAAAATGGGCAGTCTGCTATAGCCATTGAATAAGCTGAAAAGCATACCTGGCTATAATTTATCAATGCTACTCTTTTTATTTAATATAATATAAAGTTAAATATCTCTCTCCAGTTTTTATGCTTTTGTCTATTCACCAACATATAGATACATATTTTAATTACAGTAAAATTTCATACATAGCTATAGAAAAACCTGATTTGAGTTAACATGGCACTGTGTTAGAAGCACTGGTTTGGGAGTGGGCCAGATCAGGGCTCAAGTGCTTTCTTTTACTTTTTGTTTATATTTCCAGCTCTCTGTGTCTCTAACAAGTTATTTTACCTTTCTAAGCCTCAGTTCCTACATCTGTTAAAAAGGAAATAAAAATAATAAATAGTGCTTACCTCAGATTTTTTTTGTGAGAACTAAATAAATAATGTATGCAAAGTACTTAAAATACCATGTTTTGATATAGGTTAGTGGTTATATTGACAATTATAAATTAATTTGTAGCCATTTTTATCTTTTGTTGTCTGATTTTATGAAATTTTTAAATAAGATTAAGAGAGCAACATGCACATGTCTATATTAAAGAGACATTGAGAGGAGAAAACATTTTCAATCAAATTTTCATGCCCGTTCTCTTTTGTTAGTTAGACTCTCTGTATTATTAGCAAGTGAATTATGCTCCTTTTAGGAGTACATTAATTTTTTTCAGATTACTGGGGTCATTTTGTAAATGTGTGCTCTAGTGCATTGAATGGTAACCAGTGGCCTAAAAGCATTAAGATAAGGCTTTAAAAGTCAGCACAATTTCTTTCTATAGCTTCATTTTCAAGCTAACGTAAAAACTATTTACTTTCTCATGTTTTAGTTTATCAGATCTACAAGTCCTTAGGAGAATCATTGCTTAGTTGCAGAAGATTGCTGATTTGTGGAGATTTGTAGTCTTTCTGCAACTACTAGATACTCAATAAATGCTGCTTGATAATGGTGTTTTCTTTTTTTTTTTTTTTTTGTTATTGTTTTTTTTTTTTCAAGAAAAGGAAATCCAGGAGAGGAAATCACCACATTGCAATACTGAATTATCAAATGGAAAATTTTCTTTCCCCCTATAAGCAAGTTAAAACAAAATTAGGGGTCTGGTGTTCTTTCAAATGCTTATTCTTCTGCTGAGATATAAGAGACCTCCCAAACCATTCAATTAAATAGATTCTGGTCACCTAATGGATTCATACACTTTTTTTTTTCTTCTTAATGGTAGAACAACTGTATTCCCTTTCTATATGTGAGGCTTCACCCACTGATGGCAGAATACTTTAACATGGTAATTGCTTCACAAATTCAACTGGCCTTCATATTTATTTCGTTCTCACTATATACCTTGTTCTACGTCATGCCCTATGGAACATACAAATAAAATATGTCTTCAAAAAACAAGACTTTTGATAGATATATTTTTATTATATTATGGGAAAAAAATCTGAAATTTCGGCTCTTGTCCACACATACACAAGACAAGCTTTCTCAAATGAACGAATGATTAGTTTAAAAAAGACTTCTCTTTGTTCTCCCTTGGTAATATTTGCCTTTGTGTAGTAAGGACAATGCTCTTGATGAAATGGGAAGACATGTTGGATAATGTGCAATTAGAAAACAGTGACTTCTTGAAAACTGGGACCCTTCAACGCCTTAATGATGGCAAAACCAGTTCTTAGATTACTAATCTATTTAGCCATATCCATAAGCCAGGATTAAATCCTTGCAATAGCCAATCACAGGAATATTGATTTATTGTTCTATTGTGTAAAAATGAGAAAATTAAGGGACATGCCTGTTTAACTCAGTTCTAAATAACAATTTTAGATGATTTAACTGCACAATGAGGCTGACAAATATGTTTTGATTGGTATTGTAGAATTACTGCAGCTGTCCTATGTATACTGAGTTTAATAATAGTATGAATTATGTCACTTGTCACAATGCTTCTTATAATCAATTGAAAGGGATTGATATAAAAATCAATCTAAATTTTCTTTTATTTGGATTAACATCACATAACTTGTAAAACATTTATGATCTCAGTACTGTAACCTGTAACATACCTGTTTTTATTTTTGCTTTTATATGCGCACTTCTAGCCTTTCTACTTGCATTCCCAGTTGTAATCAAAATGATAATGAATTGGATACTAAGAAACATTTTTCTCCCTCAAACAGAATATGGCCTTAAAAGTATGTGATACCTCATTCTAAAATCAACTTACAAAGCCTTATCTCAATACAGACATATGTATAGCTCTAATTTAAAATTTAATGGCAATCCATGCACGGTATAGCTGTATATACATAGTTTTTTGCAGTAACTTGATTATTAAGTTTTGTAATATATTTTGCTTTCTACTTAAATATGAACAAACTTTTTTCTTTACTTTTCTAAGATAAAGGAGAGATTTAAAAAGTACGTATCTCTCCCTGTTAATTTTATTCTGTATTCTGTCTTCCTTACCTATTTTTCCATTTCAAAGCCCAAATTGCATGATGATTTACCAAACATGAACACAAAATTTAAAAAAAATATCCAAATTAACTATCACTAGTACAATTTAAAAATGCACATCCATAAATTTTAGGGTAAATCCAAAAACCAACCTGACATTAAATATGTTAGCTTACTCTTATCAAGCTCTTTTCTCTTGGTTTGCTTTGACCTAAATTTCTAACCTGATATTCAAATGTGTCATGAGGACAACCAGATGGCCTGATTTTTCTAGAGCAGGAGTAAATACTGTTCTGCTTTCTCATGGATTATTTGAAATATGTTATCCTTGCGGTGACTATAAATATAACTTCCTTTCTCAGTGAGCCTAGCAACAATATGGGAGGTTTAAAGTCACAGATCCAAGTGGTTCTCTGCAGTACTAACTCACCTGTAGCATCTGTGGCCTTGCTGTCTTGGTTCTTATTCTTGGAAATGAGAATTTATAATGATAGAGGGTATTTTATGTCCTAAGGTTTTGGGGGAAGAGTAATGTAGAAAGATACTGGAGTAGCCGCAGGTAATTTTTTTGAGTACTGGTTAAAACAGACACTGTGAAATGCCTCACAAATATAAGAAACTCTCCTCTCCCAGCAGTGGTGAGAAAATTGTCCCCATTGGAAGGTTAGAGGATGATAAGAAAAGAAAAAGGAAAAAGAACTTTGCAGGTAACAGATGTACTATTTAGTGCACTGGAGTATAATTTATTAAGTGGACCTTTGTGGTTAAAAAGAACTAATTTACCTATCAAACTGAGCAAATTTACAGTCTTCCCACCCAAAGGATGAAACTCCGCATAGCTAGTTATTCATCTTTTGGGAAATAACTGGGTAAGATATGGGTAATGGAGTAAAACAGCAAAATGGAAATTATTTCCCAAATGCCAAAAAACACAGGCTCTTGGGAAATATACTAAAATATTATTGTTAATTGTATATCTACAAAAATTCTTGTAAATGCACTCATGTTAATCACTATTGAAGTTCTGTATTTCCTTATTTTTTTATAATGTTCCATTTCTTGGAAAAATACAAGATAATTTTAAAAGCAATCAAAGAGCCAGATTAGTTCATTTTAATTAAATATTACAAAAAACTGCGTTGTTATACATATGAACCCTGGTTAGTGACTTTCTCAAAGTGAGAAAAATATACCCAGACCTCTGTATTACAGTAATGCACTTTGTAGTCTAAGGTAGAATGAAATTCTACCATCATTAAGACTGTATGAAGAAAACTGAACGGTAGTGATTTATATTTTCTTAATGAGTTTCTTGTGTTGAATGTGAAACTTCTGTCATATTTTCGTGGAATTTTCATAACATCTTTATATAATAAACTTCCTGTTTTCTCCTCCCTGATGTATCATTTTTAGGCAGAAACCTGCATTTGTGAATTTAGTGTCTAGCTGTTACCTGAATCTAACCTAGTCTCCAAAGATTTCTGTCACATTAATTTTTTCCTGTGAAAGATTTTTCTATAAAAGCTATAGCTGTTATATGGTAGGGCAAGCCAATTATGGAGAAGCCAAAGTAGAGTGCTAAGGTGTGTATTTGGGAGTGGCTAATAGAAATTTTAGAAACCATACTTCACAAAGGTGCGCGAAAAATACCTTTAAAGTTTATCTCAAGTTTTTCTGAAGCATGTAGGCAAAATAATGCCCCTCCCCCCAAAGATGTCCTCTATCTCGTTCTAATCCCTGATGTTACTTCATATGGCAAATAAGACTTTAGGAGCATGATTAAATTAAGTACCTTGAGGTGAGGGAGATTATGCTGGCTTTTCTGGGTGGGCCTGATGTAATCACAAGGTTTCTTATAAAAGGGAGGCAGGAGAGTGATAGTCAGAGGAAATGTGACAAAAAAGCGGAAGGCAGAGTGATGCATCCTTGAGATGAGGAGGAAGGGTAGCCTCTCAAAGCTGGAAAGGACAAGGAAATGGTATTCCCCTAGAGCCTCCCAACAGAATACAACCCTGCTGATACCTTAATTTAGCTCAGGGAAACTGATTTCGGATTTCCGACCACCAGCTCTGTCATATAATACATTTTTGGCATTTCAGACCACTAAAAGTTGTGATAATTTTATTAACAGGTAATGAATACACTTGTTAATCTGACTTTTTAACTTTAGAATACAGAATTCTGAGATATAAATGAGAACACAGTGATTCAGACATAATCCTGAGACATTTTGTCCTTTTCAAATAGTAGAACTAGAATATATCTTATGGATCCATTCCTATTGCACTTGAGTAACTAAATCCAGAGGAGATAAGTGATCTGCTCAAGGTAACACAGCTATTAATACCGTATTTCCCCGAAAATAAGACCTAGCCGGACAATCAGCTCTAATGCGTCTTTCGAGGCAAAAATTAATATAAGACCCGGTCTTATTTTACTATAATATACGACCAGGTCTTTAGAATAGAATAGAGTACAGTACAGTACAGTACAATACAATACAATACCAGGTCTTATATTAATTTTTGCTCCAAAAGGCCCATTAGAGTTGATTGTCTGGCTAGGTCTTATTTTTGGGGAAACACGATATTTATTTGTAGCAATGAGACTCAATTTGGAGCAACATAAGGCTCGTAGACCACTGATGCATAATTTCTATCATACTGGCTCTGCTTTATGATATGAAAATGTTTGCCTGCACAAGGTCAGTGTTTAAGAAATATTTTCAAATGTTTAAGAAATATTTTCAAGGAGTTCGGGTAAAAAGGGTGTACAGAGGGGAAATAGGGCTGGGGAGGGGTCACTTCAGAATAAGAGTTTGTATATGTCCTCCTAAATTCCAGACTAGGCCATGAGCCGATTAGCCAAGGCCCCTACCCTCTTGGTATCTATTAGGAAAGCAAATTAAACAAACATAATTATAATTAATTAATAACTTGTAAGGAGCAAGATTCTGCAAAGAACTGTTTCATCACAATATGCAACAAATTTTCCTCTTAATCTATCAGCTCTTTGAATAAGATGATAACCAAAAAGAATTGAGTTTCACCAAGAGACCATCATATGATTTTGAGCTGTTTTTCTTATTCCGCAAAGATTTATTTAATCATCACTTTCTACTTTGGGAAAGGATATGTACTTGTGTTTTTCAATGTCTTTGGAAACATACTTGTGTATATTTTAGAAGCCCAGGTTTGTTGATGACACTTCACTGCAATGCCATCAGTTTCTATGGAGACACTAACTATCGTGTAGTTAGGGGGGAAAAAGACTCCTCCACTTCTCTGTGGCTTTAAAACTGTTTTTACTTGTTTTCCTATTTCACATGTTCAAGAAATAAAATGATTTTCTTTTCTAGCATATCATTTTAATGCCAATAGGATTCTCTTTTATTTCATTAAGACATTAAATGTTTACAAATTAAATATAGTCCAACAGAAAACAAGATCCTCCCTGACCATCTCATTCTAATGGCAGAGACAGTATTTCTTTCTGTGTGTTTATAAATCTATTTTTTTTTTTTTTTGGCATTATACCCAGGTTTTTTTTTTTTTTTTTTTTTTTTTTTAAACAACTTATACATTAAACACTACCAATAACTTCAACTTTGGTCTTTTGCACAGCTGTGGTGTATAGATAACTTCTATTTTTATTAACTGGAGTTACATTTGCATGCTAGTAGCAAAGTACCCTTTATAGAACCAACCAAATTAGTACAAAGCTATATAAAAGAACAAATGTTTTCTACTTAGAAGGGGCATAGCAATTCCATTTAATAAAGAAATGCTACATTAGTGTTTGTTTCTTGGATTCTGATGGGTCCATTCTGCCTTCTTTTGTATCATTCATTTTAAATACATTTATATTTTTTAATATATTTGGTAAACAATGGATAGGATTCCCTGGTCTGAATTCTCTTTTTATACTGGCTTTATTCACTGGTTGGGCAGTTTAATTTGTTTTAATTCTTCTTTAAAATAGGATTCTCTACTTCACACTAAGGTTTTTCTATGAAATTTTGAATTACATACATATCAGTAAATACCGGGGGTGCCAAAAAAATGTATACACATGACTTGTATTCATCTTTTGTTATAGGTATATATTGAGTATTGCAATTTTAATATTTTCCTATCTTAAAATGTGTATACATTTTTTGGTACCCTCTGTATTACCGATGGCAAAAGCTTAAAAACATTTTAAGAAAGCAAAAAAAAAAAAAAAAAAATCACTCCTGAATTCAGTCACTCAAGTGTATTTTAATATCAAAGTTAAATGTTAGTTGTTAGCAGTGAATCCATAGATACAGTGTCATACTTTGCAGTCCAAATACTTTTAAGTAGCACAAGGTCTTTCAATGTAATTAGCACAGAATATTGAACCCCACCAGAAATATGGGGTACGTCATTAAATTTAGAGGCTTCTTTATCTCTCTGAGTCTAATCATGTGTGCAGAAGACTAATTGTTAATGGCAGCGTCTTTATTGCTCGCAGCTTTCTTTTATTTTAAATGGAATGGTCTGCTTTGTGAGAAATAATTAGGTTTTATAGGCCTACCTGCATAGAGCCTTTTGTTGAATGTCTTATGGTTTTGCCAATTCAGATACTGAGAGCAATTAGAGGCTGTGGTAAAACTGCTTCTTAAATCACACTGGTATTGTGTTATCGCCTGCCTTTTATTTTTTCCTGTGGTAGCAGATGCAGTAGCTTCAGTTACTTGCGAGTACACAGAGTAATTGTCAGCTAATGCAGAAACTTGGTTTGGGAGTGATAATCTAGGGAGAGAAACATGTTACATATTGATAAGTCTGGACCGTGGCAATGTGTTCTGATGTCTCACAGTGTCCTCCAAATAATTATGTTCTCAATTGTCAAAGAACAAGTCTTTATCCATTCTCTAAAGTGACACAGTAATTTCATTGTTTAAAAACATGGTCCGAATTGGCCAAACTTCTGTCTTTTAGTACATATGGATTTGTTAAAGGCAGATAATGATTTGCTTCTTATAATCAGTAGGGAATTATTTGTTGCTCAGTGAGGTAACCCAGTAGGGACACTTTTCAAAAGTGCTCATAACAATTGTAACAATCATTTCATTTATGAGAGAGTTCAATTTATATGATGAGTCAGAGATTCCACTGGTGAGATCTGATAGTATTATATAAAAATATTGCAAGTTTTAATCATTCTTTTGAGAGAAACTCAGGTCATGGTAGAAAATTTTGCTGAATTATTTTGATCACTTTGCCTACTTACTTTCTCCACGATGCAAAATGACTCAATAAGATTACTTCTGATAACTGAATAATGATGAAAATCTTTGTTGAATGCCACTATAAACTATATGTTTCCTTCGAATTATTTGACAGATAGTGGTGATGGGTTGGTATTCACTTTTCCAAAACTCTTTCAAGTGACAATAAACTCTGCATGTATACTGTTCCATTTGAGTTGGATTTAGCAGTGTTGGTCCTCTTTATATCTTCAACATGTTAGCTGGTTACCATTTGCTCAGGCAACCCCTGCTACCATATCATCAATAACAGTCAGGGTAATTTAAAGTTTGACAATTTACTTTAGTGGCCAATTACTTTTCATAGGCTTTTTACTTTTCAACTGACAAGCTATCTTCACTCAAATCTATGATGTCAGGAATTATCAACCCCTAAAAGGCCCTGACAGCCTCAGACATATGCATGTGCAAATCAGTATTATTTTTCAACTAATATCCTTTGAAAACATTTTTTACTGAAATAATAGAAACTAGATGAATTTGTGACATAAATCCAGTGGCAAAACTGAAGCTAAATTTGAAAAATGTCATGTGAAGTTGCAGGATCCACAGTGAAATATATTGATGGGGAGTGTGGTGGGCTTGTCATTTTTGATATAAAGAAATATGTCATTGTGAAATGTTTTCATAGCAACCACTAAGACGTTTATTTTCTAAATTTCTGGGGTTTTGATTTGTTTGTTTCTTTGTTCATTTAAAATTCTTCTTCTGGAGAAAGGAAGAAAGAGGAAAGTACCTTTATATTACCTAGCAGATTCCAAAAATACATTTTGTTGCTTTGAAGCATACCTGATATTTTTGAAATCTTAAGAGGGGTTTAAAGTTGTATAAGAAATTGGATAATTACAATATTGTTGAAAGATTATTTGAGGGAGTATTTCTTTTTATGGAAATGAGATGAAGAAAATAGAAAACCCAAGAATAACCTTAGAAGGTAGAAAATTTTACTTGAAATAATCTGACTTTTTTTTGGTACAAAAATGAATGGAATAATGATTCTGTTGTCATAGGGAAAATCTAGTGTATCTTTCCTCTTTTTTTCTTACATATGAGAATACTTTCCATTGAGAGCATAATCCTGTAAACTTGAGTGTACTGTTTTGGATGTTTTAGCCAGAAAAACACCTCCCTTATATTCAAGGTACATAGGTCTTATGAAAATCAGTTGTAGTAGTGCTGTTTTATAGTTTCTAGAAGATCAAATATAACCAAGGAAAACATTCTAAATAAGGTTGGGATTAATTTACCCCTTATGTGCCATGTTTGGACAGAATTATGTGTTAGGAGTTATAATAACTTATGATAATTAAACTTAAACTAATTAGACTGGAAATAATTTGCATACTCTTTGCAAACATTCAAGTAGTTGTAGTATCAAAAAGAACTTGAAAGTTCCTTGTAATCCTATTTTCAGAGGTAAATATTGTTTGATTGTTTATGTTTATGATTTGGTTTATGATTTATGATCCATACTATTTTTGCATATGTCAGTATATTTTATCTACTTAAATGCAGGCATACTACTGTATTTACTGATCATCATTTGCTCTCTTCACTTAATAATATAATGAGGATTTGTTAATACATATAAATTTATCACTTGTTAGAAATACATGTACTCTAATTTATTTGAACAATTCTGTATGGTTAAGATTTGAACTGTTTTCAAATTTTTTTTCATTAGAAACACTACCACAATAAATGTTCTTCTTCATATATTTTTACATATTTGTTTAATTATCTTAGTATAGGTTCCTGGAATTTTACACTCCTACCATCAATGTATGAAAACATGGGTTTCCACATCCCTCAGTAACATTTTCCCTGATATCTTTTGTATTCTGTTTTACTCTGATACTAGGTTAAAATACATTTGAGAGGTTTTTAAATCTGCTGCCCTGTTATTAGTAGGTTGGTCCTTTTTTTAGCCATCATATTTAGCAGGTATTACCAAAGCTATAGATATGGATATCTACCCGTAGATATAGTTATAGAACATATAGATATAGATGTAGACATACTTATAGATGTAGTTATAAATATAGATGTAGACATAGGGAAAGCTCATGTGTGCACATGTACTCACGCACACACACACGTTTCCCATCACAAGCTTTTGCTTATGCTTATTCATCTGCATGGAAACTGGTTTCTCCTTATTTATCTTGATTCATACAGGGAAGCCGAGTTCATATTATACTGTCTCTACTGAGCCATAGTTGTTTTTGATTGTCTTTATCAGAAATCTTATCTTTCTCCTTAGAACGTCTATAGTGACTTGCATTCTTTGGGACACTTAACTAATCTCTTTGCTAGCTTTGATTTAGGCATATCTCAGCTTCAGTATTAGTAGATAAACTCCCTGGTTGCAGGAATTATGTCTTATTTATCTTGCACATACATGTATATACCTTATGATCTGACACTATGTATTGATTTGGAAAAGACAATAAGCAGTGTTGTGTACTTCTGAAGTTCCATTGTTATCATAAAAAAGGTATGATTGTTGAATAGTACAGTGTTCTGGAAAAGAACATAGGATTTGGAGTCAGAATTTGCCACTTAATTGCTGTGTAACTTTTGGGGATGTTCTTTATCATCTATGAATCTCACTTTAATTCATCTGTGAAATGACGTAATAACAACAAACGTCGCAAAGTAGTAATGAATCAACAAGATAATAGTTTTATGGGTGCTTTTTACGTTTTTCTATGAACATAAGTATTATCACTGCAGCAAAGATGTGAATTTTTGTCAGTAGAAAGTAAATAAGAAGACTGAGGCCCCCTCTCCTGAGGTGTACCCAGTAATGTGAATCTCAAGTACATGAATAGATAACAAGATGCCAAATGTAAATATGACCGTGTATCCATTAGAAATTATTTTGTAAAAGCAGAAAGAAAAATAAACTCACAAATATGGTTAAAGTCTCTTACCCATATGAAAGAATAGTCAAATTAATGGCTAAATCTAATTAAAAATCTGAAAAATTATAGCATGCCTGCTGCCAATGCTAAATCCAATGGACTGTAAGATAGGGACATGGTACAGCTCAAAAATTACCTCACTGTTGAATATTAAGGTGTTTTTGAGATCTATCCTTAGAAATAATACAGCCCTTTCAATTACATTTTGTAATTTGTTATTGGTTCAAAAATTAACGACTTTACTGTAATAAATGAATCATACAGGTGACAAAATGCAGTTTTAATTAACAATGACAGGTAAAGCTCCTTATTGTCAGATTGAATTTATATTAGCAATTATATAAGAAATTGTATTTTTTTTAAGAAATTGTATTTTGATTATCACAGTTTTATGCTGAAGTTAAAGTACTGATCATACACATTCCTACCCTTAAGGTTTTGTGGGGTGTGGGCAAATATATAAAAATTGTAAAATAAGTTAAACTCAAGTATGTTCTTCTCTCATACCTTGATAAATCTATGTTCATAATGATGTAGAAGCCCAGGATTGAATATAGAATTCGTGGACTTTCATATCAGACATTGGCTGAAGCATAGACCCCTCATTTGTTGCCCTTTCCACTACCTTTCCACCCCCAGCTCAGAGCTGCAGCACAAAGGATTTTGTTCTTTGCCTCTGGTCTATCATACTTCTAAGCCCCTAAATCCCACCTCCCAGCACCAAAAGACTATACCTTAGCCAACCTCTGCTCTAGGTGTAGGATATACATACAAAGTACAGTATTCTTCCTTTAGGAGGATGGACCAGGGAAGTGTCCTGCACAGGCTCTTGATTGGGCTCAGGACCATTAAGGCAGGAATGTTAGTGCCTTAGATACCCAGAGCATGGTCTGGAAAAGTTGCTGTAAACTGTGGGTGGACACATCAATTTATCCCTGTAGACTCCTTGTCCCCTGAGGAGTGCGGGATGTCAGGGAGTCATGTTGAAACCGTGTAAAGTACAGCACCTCGGGGTCTACCTCACCTGGGTCTCGGGGTGTTCATGATCATGCATGAGCACTTGAATATATTTCAGATGTCAATTAGATAATAGCACAAATCCCAATGAGCGTAACACCTATTGAATACACTGATTTTAGACTATGTACCCTTTAGGAAAAAATAAAGCCTTATTTTAAATCAACGCATTGTTCAGTATATTAATTTTGTTTTGAAAACAAGTTTCTCAATAACTTGAGTTCTGTTGTGTTGTAGTATTATTTCCTTTTTAACATATTTGCAGGGCATGTAGTTATGGAGAAATCTAGTTTCCATACCAAAGACACAAAGCATACCAAATAATTTAAACATAGTTACAATTGTAGCCTTGAGTGTATGTAGGAGTACAAGGCTAGGTATTTGTTTATCAGGACTGATTACTAATCCTGTGTACTGTACAAATGTGCATATGTGGAAAATCATAAGAAACATTACAAGAATATGCACCAAATTGTTAACTATAATTTCCTTAGGGGTGGGGTCTATATTTTCAAAACTTTATGTGTGTTTTCGGGACTTTTGTAATATTTTTAAAACTAAGGCCATGTGATAGACTTTAAAGGCATTAATACCTAATGTAATACTTATATGTTAATTTAAAAATATTTGTCCATCTCACATTAGTTTTACTTTCATGCCGTGCCAAATTGGTGATGGACATATCTGTAATTAAATTTGAAATTAAATAGATGCAACTAATTATGGGTTTTTCAAATATTTATTGAGTGAATATATATTTAATCTGATACTACGTGAAAAGTATAATGAAAATACCAAAATATACGGTAGAAAATATTAG
The DNA here is from genome assembly GCF_964194185.1 of Rhinolophus hipposideros. Taxonomy (NCBI): domain Eukaryota; kingdom Metazoa; phylum Chordata; class Mammalia; order Chiroptera; family Rhinolophidae; genus Rhinolophus; species Rhinolophus hipposideros. The sequence continues at coordinate 70,600,509 of NC_138048.1, read as the reverse complement.
TCTTACATAAAGTAGAAAATGACGAACAAGGTACCCAGCTTTCCCTTCTTGAGTTTTTGGGAACTCTGTAGATTCTGAAATCTCACTACTGTCACGTTTGACATGTTAGCTGTATTTCTACTCATATTAAAAAACAAACAAACAAACAAATATAGATTTCCCAAGATTCATAGATTTCCCAAGATTCATGCATTTGTTTTTTTACTTAACTATTTAGTACAGTCTAATTTTTCAGCATTTACATATCTAAACTAAGTTTTAAATTCAATGTTTCTGAATTATTTCCAATTTTACCTGCTAAAAGTAAGTTATATTGCTGAAAAGTAATTTAATTTTCTAAAACATGGTTTATAAATGTTCTCTAAGTCTACACTTGCAATGACCATTGAATGCCCCACAACACACAATAGCAATATCTCTGATAGCAGGGCTTTTGTTAAATTAATGAAACCTTAATAATTAAAATTTTCATTGTGTCTAAATTTTTTGTTAACTGAGGATTTTTTTAACAATGAAGTCCCTTTTTACCTGAGATACTTTGAAGGTAATACATACTCTTGGAGTCTTCTAAGCCAGGGTTAGCAAACTCAAGAGCATAACAAGAATCAGTCAAATACCATGAGAGAGTTAATTGTTTAGTCCATAAGGAAACAAGGATTTCGGTTTCCTGAGATACTTGGGAGTACATATACTTCTTAAAGTAATTCATGTTAGACATATTTTAAAGTACTGTGCCAGTGCACTGTTGGTGGGACTGCAGATTAGTGCAGCCACTATGGAAAACAGTATGGAGGTATCTCAGGAATCTGAAAATGGAACTACCCTATGATCCAGTAATTCCACTCCTAGGCATCTACCCGGAGAAATCCAAAACTCCAATTCAAAAATCTGTATGCACTCCTATGTTTATTGCAGCACTTTACACAATAGCCAAGATATGGAAACAACCAAAATGCCCATCGGTAGATGACTGGATTAAGAAGCTGTGGTACATTTATACAATGGAGTATTACGCAGCCATAAAGAAGAAAGAAATCTTATCATTTGCAGCAACATGGATGGATCTAGAGAACATTATGTTAAGTGAAATAAGTCAGAAAGAGAAAGACAAGTACCATATGATCTCACTTATATATGGAATCTAAAGAAAAGACTATGTGAATGAACTAATCAGAGTCAGTTTTGGGGACGCAGAGAAAAAACCGAGAGTGGTTAGATGGGTGTGTGGGAGGGGGTTGGGGATAAGGGGAAAGGTGAAGGGATTTGGAAGCAGCTGGTAACCACAAGATGGCCTCAGGGTTTTTCTTTTGAAAATTAATTTGGGGAAGGTATTCTATAATGTTGTAAAGATTTTGTTGGGTATCCGATGGACATGCGTCCTATTTGGGAGACCACCTCAGGGATACTGTGGATACCTGATCATGGCATTGTACATCAGAAGCTAAACATTAATGAATGCCAACTATAATTTTATATATATAATGTGATGGTTCAGTGTGAGGTCGGAGGGATAGTGGATGGGGGGAGGGGGGTTCACAGTATGAGGGATATAAATGATGAACGTCTAAGTATTACCTTGTTTTGTACACCTGAAACTAATAAATAAATTAATTAATAAAAAAAAAAAAAAGTACTGTGCCAGTGAAAGTGAATAATTTCATGGGCAAAATTAGAATATCTGGTTATGAGTTTGAGATTCCAGAACCAAATTCTCACATATTATTCACATTTATTTTTCAATATTTACATAAAAAAGACAAAGATTTCACTGCATTGCCGTTTTCTAAATTGAGGAAATAGGAAAAACATAAAATCAAGGGATATACACATTCTTAGGAATAATAGAACTGGATTTTATGATGGGTAGTTAGTTTTGTTGAACTAATTCTGGCCATCTTTTTGGATTTAAATGATTCAGGAAAATATTTCAAAGATATCACAATTTAGATGTTTTCTGGCTAAGAACCAACAAGGTGCTAATTAGTCTGTTTCTGGTGACAGTGGGAGAAAAATTAGAGTATAATTTGCTCCTCAGGTAAAGGAGGCAAAGGGCAGTCTCCCAAGTCAAAAATTGGGACATGAAGTGAAGAAGTCCATCAGTGAAAAACAGACTGTTAAAGCTACCACTTACTGCATGTGTTTCCTTTGTTAATGCATGAAGGCAGCAAGGCTCATAATTTTCATATTTCTAGGTTTAGTTCAGTCAAAGGGTTATAAGAAAAATGGAGGCTGAGGGAACTTGTCTTTTTGCGGGAGGGGCGTTACACAGGGCTCTGCATGTTTCTTATTTTTTACCTGCTCTTAGGGGTACCCATTAAATATGGTGGCTGCTTATGCTTGTTACTGGAACTGGTCTACCAGGTTGATGTTGAATCCCATGAAATGGCAGCCTAACCACCCCGGGAGGTGAGGTTAGAGCCTAAAACCTGACTGGCAAAGAGTCTGGATGCTGCCCAACGTACTGAGCAAGAGCCCTTTACATTTCCCTGGAGGAGGAATCAGACTTGTTCCAGGTTTGGAGTGGCACTGAGGCCAAAGCTAATCACTAAACAGGTCAGAGAGTGAAGAGTAGAAAACTGGGAGGCCACAGAGCAATACAGGTCATTCTACTTTCTAATCTGACATTAGTTAAGAATCCCAGTGTGTTATTTGTTTCCTGCTTTCGGGCAGCTTTGAAAAGTGAACTAAATGCAGATCAGGAAGTAAGTACATAGTTCTACGCCTGTGCTTAATAATAATTTATAAGGCATGTGATACATGCTAGCCACTGTGTTGAATGATGTTTGTTTGTTAGTTCACTTAATTCTTACAGTGAGGTGGGTGTTATGCTTGGATTTCCAGATGAGGAGACTAAAATTTGGAGAAGATGACATGCTTGCCTGGGAACACATAGACAGTAAATAGAAGGGAAATTCAAACCCGTGTCTGTTCCATTTTGAAGCCTTCATTAGCTATAAGCTCACTATGTTTAAGATTCTTAACCACAAAGCTGGCCTAGACACTGAGCACAGTGATTCACATTTGGACTCTAGGCAAAGCTACCTCAACTCAGATCCTGCCTCTACCACTGGTGTGACTTTGAAAGTGATACTTTGGTTTTTTGAACCTTAGGTTTCTTACTGTAAAATGAGGATACTAATAGAATTTAATTCCTCGGGGTATGATTAGTATGAAATGGGTTAATACATGGAAAGTACTTGGACCAAACGATGCCTAGCTTCTAGTGAGTGCTCCATGAAGAGTAGCTGTTGGTGCTCTCGTTATCATTGCTGTTACTGAACACCACCAGTTGGAAAGGACTAAATGGTAGCTTTATAAAATATATGATGGAATAGTTTTTGTTTTGTTTTTAACTTGAGGTATTAAAATTCAGTTTTTTTAAGGAATTGATTTTAACACTTCGAAACAGGCTAGAAAAGGTGAAGAGAAATATAACACAGTAAGGCAAAAATGATAAGGAGAGAGATAGACAGACATGGAGAAAGAGATAGTGAGAGACCTGTACGGCAGCAGCCTGTTCTAGACAATGATAAACTGAAGACAAAGAGGCAAATAGACATTCCAAGAGACTGTTCAGCAAGTAATACCATTAGCTTGTAATTTTGAATGCACTATTACTTTAAGCAAGGTTGTATTTTCATAATTTTAGTCAGACACCAAAATATCTCTCTTTGTTTTTATTCAGGTGGAGTCTGAAGTGAAGCTTTCCCCAAAACAGCTGTCACAGTGTCACGGGGCACTCTGTGATAATGTGCAATCAGAATAAAGACCAGAAGATAAGGTCCCAAATAAGCAAAAATTAAGAAAATAAATAGTTTATTAGAGTTCTCTTTACTCCATAAAATATTCCCACTGTTTGGGTTTACAAATGGCAAACACATGCCTTCATAATTTGAATTTCATTTTTTTAGAAATCAACTTAGTTTTTGTTTATCTGAGGGGAGTAAAGGGCTAATGAGTCAGTGCAACAGAGGAGCAGAACAGTTGAGGAAAGGGAAAGGATGGCACAAACGTTACCTTTATATCTTTAGATTTTGTGCTTAGGCCACTGATAATTGCCCTCTTTCTTTTTGAAAAAAATTGTAAATTAGTTTTATTTTTAAAATTATAATAATCCTGTAGTCTTAGGCCAGATTGCCTGGCATTGAATCTCAACTTCACCATTTACTATATGGCTGACTTCGGACAATTATCGGACCTTTCTCTACTTTCCATCATTAAGGTGGGATTAATGATAATATAGCATTCTTGTGGGAATTAAGTGGGACAATACATGCAAAGTGTTTAGAATGAATGTCTTATACCTATCTGGACTCAATTGATGCTGACTACTGGCATTAGCTATCATGTAATGATTATATTCTTTAGCTTACTTTCTATAAAACAAGTTATACATGTACCTTTTAGATATTATAAAAATGCTTAAATGGTACTTTGCTTCATATATGGCTTTATTCCTAACGAGATACTTTTTATTGTTTGCTCCCTCCTACCAAATTAGAAATGGTCAAGGATACAAAGATAAAGGGGAAAGATGAAGGAATAGCTAAACTAAGGGAAGAAAGGATAAATGTTTGAATACAAAGATAATGGCAATATATTTGCTATTCTATATTATTAGAAAATAATATCTTTTGAGCATAACTTAAGATTCAAATTACAGCATTACTTTGATTATAATGATTGATTATAACAACCCCTTTTAAAACCACTTGTGTTTTTCATGTTATATTGCCAGTTCATCTCAGAATATCTTGGAAGTGAGAATGCAACTGTTGACAACTCTGGGTATATCAACTTTCATTCACTCATTTATAAAATCTTTGTTAAGTACTTTCTGAAAAATGTGACATTTAAGAAAATGGTCCCTGGGATCAAATCAATGTTCAAAACTCATTTCTCACCCTAGTTAACCTCTTGTTTCTTGATTTCTGCATCTGAAATAAAATAGCCAATGACAGTGTTTATCTCAAAGAAAATTGTGAGATTAATTGGACTAATGCTGATAAATGGCTTAGAACTGTTCTTGACACCACGTTTGCATTCCATAATTGTAGCTGTTATTATATGACGTCAGTCCTTAGGCTTGGAAGGACAGCGGTAAGTAAGATCCTGTTCTTGGCCTCAAGTCGATTACAAGTCAGTTGGAGGAGATGAAAGAGTAAATAGGCTCTTATAATACTGTATGGTAATTATTCTGCAGAGGATAGAAGTACCTACAGATTGCTGCTCGACAAAGAGTAACAAGAACCCACTCATTTCAGGGAATGAAGGGTGCCTTTGTGGAGAATGTGATCTGTGAACTGGATCCTGAGAAAATGAGATTTAATCTGAGAAGAGAGCAGAGAAGATTACAAAAGTTGAGGGAACTGTGTGTGCCCAGAATACTTTGGGGAAAATTCAAGTAGTCTGTCTAGTACTGCTGGAGAAAAATATGGGAGTAGGCTGAGGAGAGTGGAGCAATTTGTAGAAGATAAGAAGAAAAGTGAGTAGGGGTAAGATCAGAAATGTCCTGAGTTTTAGGGAGGTTAGAATGTCAGGGATTCCTCAGAATGTTCACATGATGAGACTTAAGCTTTAAAAGGCTACTCTTTTCTTCACTTTGGTACAACATAGAGAGCAGATGGAAGAAGAGGTCCCTTTGGAGGCACTTTCTAAAATCCAGTGAAGAGGTCATAGTAGCCCCCCAAAAGGGCATGACAGTGGGGCGAGAGAGAAGTGGATGGATTTTATTCAGGTGCAATCAAGAGGACCTGATGTTTTCACATTTCTTTGCTTAAAGGCATTCGCTTAAATGATTATACCCATTTTCAATTTATTTCCTGAGTATAAATCTGGACACTGTCATTGTTTTTGTCCAAGAACTTAATAGTACGCATGTTTGATGACCTTCACATAACCATTGCTCATGTCCAATTCCACAACTGTCATGGAGAATATTTCTACTTGAAATTTATTGTTAAGTCCATGGCTCCAACACAAAGAGAATAATACGCAATATAAATACTCCACTTCTTTTCTCCTTGTTCCATAAGTGATGAGTAATTTTCTTGGTGTGATTCATCTCACTTATTACAGAGCTTTAACATTTGAGAGTCTTGGTTTTGCACTGTTACAGAATAAAAGTAGCAAAAAGGACTAGGTGAGCTATTTCTGTGTCAGGAGAAAGATTTTCTATCCCTTTTATTTCAAACAACTTCAGTTTTCTCCTCATTTTCTGCCCATTGAACAGTATACAGAAGTTATTATGATTCCTGATATTACATTGCTGAGAAAAATTAAATTACTTAAATAGAAAGTTTATTAGTCAATAATATATTAAGTATTCCACACACTGTTTTGGTTGATAATTTAAATGAAAAAATAAAAAAAATCTTTGTTCTGTTCACACTGTCTTTTATGTCATGTACTAGGAAATTAGTATGTCATACTTATTTTTTAAAATACATTTCTTTATTTAGATTTGATTAATGTTTTTCAACTCTTGCTGAACAACAAAACATGTTTAATTATTATAATAGGGAGTTGTATTTGAAATTATTTGGAAGATTTTAAAAGTGCCTAATAAATGAACATATTTACAATATCCAGAGATATTCATAAAACAATTCTATCATTAACAAAAAAGCTTTGAGTTATTTCACAAAACAAAATTGAGTGAGTCTAAAACTTTATTGGTTTCATGTCAAAACTGGCTATACACAAAAGCTGGTAGATACAATAAATACAAAGTTTAAGAAAAGGAATTTAAAGCAATTAATCTTTATAGACATTTCTAATTTCTGAATTTAACTAGAATATTTTTCATTTTCTGGAAAGATCAGTCACTGATTTTGCAGATGTACTAATTTTACCTAAAATACATGAGTGCTTGCCAATTGGATAACTTTTTATTTATATATAACACATACTGTATATTAACAATGTCTGAATTTCAATTTAAAGTACCACGTATAGAATGCAAGAAACTGACTCATTTAAACTCCAGCTCTTCTCTTACAGCAGACTCAGTGCTGATATACAGGAAGCAAGAGGCAGCAGGGTCTTCACCTCCAGTGGACCTTGGGATCTAATCCCTTTGGAGCTCATCAGAGCCCATTCAGGTTTATCCGGATGGGTCACTTGATTCATTGCTTGATAGTCCTTCTTCCAGGGCAGCTGAATGCACAGTTTTAGCAAGACACCCAACTCCTGCTGGCTTGAGAAAAGTGTTATTTTAATGATGATTATAATGAGCTTTAGTGTTGCTCGAAGCCAAATGTATCCTTAAATCCAAGAGAGAAAGCCACAGTCAGAGTGAAGTATAGTGTAGCTTAGATTATTATTTGATCAGTTGGCCTTTTAATAAGGATGTTTCTCTTCTTCTATACTCATTTATTGCCTACTGTTTCGAGGTGTATAATTGCCATGTTTCTTTATGAAGATATCATAGCAACACATTGAATGCACTGAAATGAGGGGACTGCCTCAGACCGTTTATCCTGACACATTAGTCAATGGAACTGTGCCTTTGATCCCCGCACCTGAATTCATTTCTAGTATTTGATTTTGCCTCCAGCAACCATTACAAGTTACTTTTTATTAAGTGACTCCAGCCTTAGCAGATGGCTTTTAACTACTGCTAAGCTCATTCTTTCACTGGATTATCATGAAAAGTTCATTAAAGAAACATCTAATAAAAGAAATTCCATCCAGACAATTTGGTATGATGATGCCTTAGCAATCCTTAGATTTTAGTGGGCTTGGAGAGTGAACTTTTGGTCTTAATACAATTTAATGTAATCTGGTCTGAACTGATTATGTTTATTTATCTTCTGTCAAACATTAATGTGTTTGAATATTTTACGAAAAAGAATAAACTTAAATAGTTTTTATTTTGTGAGATGTTTAGATCTCTTAAAGGAAGTACGTTGATTTGAGAGTTAATTATTTCCATTTTTACAAAAATCTACACAAAGCCAGATAATATTAGAATTGCATGAGAGGTAGGAAACAAGGCATCTTGATCCCAGCTTGCTATGTAATGGCTCTTGACCAGTGTCTTCCAAAATGTTTAGGCTGTGATTCATAGTATGTGATACATTTTACATGGTGACATGGTATACACAGTGTATGTTAAAAATTGAAAAAAAATGCTTCACAGAATAACACCCTTTCTATAGGCAATGCACTCTATTTTCCATTCTATGCTATTTTGTTAAAAAGAAACACTGTCATAAATCACTAAATTGTTTCCACAGTCTATGAATGGGTCTCAATTTGTAAAACACTGCTCTAGACAACATGTTGCACAAGAATGAAGGGAGGTGTACAATAAATTTCTAAAAGTGCCTCTCAACTGTAAACATCTATGACTCTGACTAGAAAATATATGCATATTTGATCATCATGTCAGATTCAAGTCAATGAATATGCTTAATAAGCCATTAGAGGCATTACCTGCCCGTGTGATCCCATTCGGTGTATGGCCTTATCTGATGCAAATTGTTTCTAAAGTAGGTTGTAAGAATTTTTTAAAAAACATTTTTTAATAATCACCAAAAATGCTTATCAAAATACTTGAAAGTTTTTCCTGTTATTGTATAATAATGTGTGAGTATTATGAGTGGTGAACTGAATGTGAAACTCTTAGCTGGAACCATTAAAATAAAAATATTTCTCATATTGCTGAGCCATAGTTAAAGGTAACTTATGTAATAAGACCCACTTTTCATAGCACTGATATTTTCTCTGCTCCTAGATAGACCAGGCTGGCGTGGAAACTTCATGGGCACAGGGATTATTCATGTCTTTCAGCCCCATTGATCATTTTTCCCCCAAAGCAAGGCATTATTCCAGGCCCAGTCTGGCACTCATTAGATAGTTGTTGAATCTATAAATGCACATAAATGCAGGAATGGATGAATGATTTTGTTTTAGTAAGACTTGCTCTAGGTAACTTCGAAATGGCAACATTTTATTTTCATCTCTAGTTTTCCTTTCTTTCAGTCCTTCCTGGACTGAATTCCCCTAAACAAATGCATAATTCTGGTCTCTTATTTCCCTTAAACTCTTTTCTGTGAGCATCCTCCTGCCTGTTCAAGCTCCTGACCTTGATATTTTCACATTTTCCTGACAAAACTGACCTGCCCAGGATCTGGTTCCTCTGACTGTTTTGTACACACTAACTCGTGTTAAGGAATGGAGAAATCTCATTAATGACTTATAGTGTAACTGCTTTCAGGAGAATTTACATCTTAACTAGAATCTTCTAAGAAAAGGCATCCTGTTGGAAGGTGGAATTACTAACACTTTTTGAAAGGTATGGGGAAGCTAAAGAGGATATTATGTAAGTGTCTCACAAATAGCCTCATATAGTTGATGTTTGAACTTTCCTCAGAAAATACTGAGACTATGCTGGGAATAGAGATTAATGAGAAATCTTTAAAAATATCAAGAAGTCATCAAAATATCTATATCTATATATATATATATATATAAAGTGTTTATATATCATATATAAATGATATATATACAAATATATATTACATATACATTATTTATATATAATATGTGTGTATATATATATATATATATATATATATATATATATATCTTATATATATATCTTGCCATTTTCTAGGATAGGGTTTTTTTAAACTGTGGTTGTAGACTTTTGGGTGCTTCTAAAAAATGCCAGTGAGTCATATTCCAACCTATTAAATATAAATATACTAATGAAAAATCTTTATTTTAAAATAAACTCTCAAATGATACCTAGGCATGCTGCATTGAAGACCTAAATTAAATTGTTTTCATGGTGAAAAGTGTCAGTGATAACTTGTTTGAAGATAAGTTTTAGTGTTCCTTTATCGAGGTGACCCAAAATTTAGTTAATTTCTCTTGTATTATAAAGAGACATTGGGATCATGTGACATGAAAGCAAAGTTTAGCCAAGAACTATCAGGGAATTCTAGACTACTTACCAAAGCTTATCAAAAGTCAATCAGTATATCAGGTAGAGATGCTCGCTTCCGATATGTCACCAATAATTTACTTAGGAAAGGCAAAAGATATAAAATGAGAGACTAGGAGTAGATGATCTTTTAATCCTGTTTCATTGGTAGAAAAAGAATATCTTTCATTATGCAACACATTACTAGGAAGTTAATTCTATTAAGAAGAAAACATATCAAAACTAAATATTTTATTTGTATTTCTATGCAAATACATTTTGGATATTCCAGACCTTTAGATTTTTTCCATTTGAGTCTTTCTACTAGCAAGGGTAACAACATTAAATTTATTCTTTAAACAAATATTCTTTAGTGTCTACTAGGTTGCAGGCATGGTGCTAAGATGTGGAAATGGAGGAATAAACGGAAACTTTATACCTGTTCTCATGGAGCTTTTGATAATTCTAAGGGAATCATTATTTGTGAAATCATTTTTAATGATATCTAAGTACAGTTGTAATTTGGAGAAATATGTGAGAGGTAGACCAGGATGCTTGCTTCAGCCTTGGGGGTCAAAGAAGGTTTCCTTGAAGAATGGTATTTAATTACAATCTTGAAGAAGGAACAAGAGGTTGTTGACCAGGCAAAGGGTCAGGTAGAGCATTTCAAGAAGAGATGCAATGTTAGTGAAGAGCCTATCCTTTCATCCTTAGATATTGTTTTTTCTTCTTTTGAGTTTTCATATGTATCACAGCCCATACTTTCTGAGTAAACTCTATAGTTTTAGTTATCCATAATCATTTCTATATTTTGTATTTCCAGATTTTTCAGTTCTAGTCACCAAACTCGAAGGTAAAATACACACATGTAATAGTGTATAATAATAATAATAATAATAATAATAATAATAATAACAACAACAACAAAAATAACAACAATAAGAAGGATAAGTTCAGGGTGCTTATTCTGTGCCATGTACTGCTCATAATATATTTATGAATTATCTTATTTCATCGTTACAAAAACCTATTATGTTTTTCAAAGGGAAAACCCACTATATAAATGTTATGTAATTATTGATGCATAGACTATTGCAGAAAGCCTGGGGATAGGAGATAATTTTAAAACTAAGAAAATATGTTTATCACTGCAAAGAGAATAAAATAACTTTGTATCATCTCTGCAATATAGTAGTCACTAAAGCATGGCTTGCTCTTCACTCTACCCAGCTACTTAAATCATTTCAACAGATTGGAAACATGGTCCCCTTTTGGGTAGGATAAAGTATCGCTCATGCATTTGTGTTGAGTAAGAAACAGCTATAACTTGGTGGACATCATGACTATATGCTGGGCAAAAAAGACACATATTTCGTTATTAGTGTTGTAGAATCTTTTGCTTTTTTATGGAGAATGGAGAAACATCTTAAGAAATAGCACTTCTGAGTAATTAGTAAAATATCAATTGTAAAATGGCTCTACAGATAGTATCTGCAGACTGAGTTTGGTAGCCTTAGCTATCTCAGTGGCAAGCTTCATCCATAGTTTTGTGCAAGTCATTACCCTGTATAAGCTTTTCTTTCCTTATCTTCATAAACGGCCTCAGACCTGCACTCATATGAAGCTACAAGAGATGAAAATAGGGAGGTTTATTGTCTAATCACTGTAGCCACACCAAATCTGGGGTGTGTCATGTATACTACCTGTCTGACCTTGACCAACTTAACCTCTCTGTACCTCTCTTTATCAGTACAATGAGAATGATAATATTATCACTTTCCACAATAATGTTATTAGATACAATAAGATTTTTCTGAAGATCCATTCATTCATTTATCCATTAATAAACTTACTGTGTGCCAGGCATTTTGATGCCTTTTAATGGAGGGAAGAAACACACATGAGAGACAAATTTAAAAAAAAAAAAAAAGCAACAACAAGAAAGACATAGATTATTAAGAAAGTTTCATTGGAGAGGAGCAGGAATATTTTAAATAGGATATGTAGGGAAGGTATCCCTAATAAGATAACATTTGAGCAAAGAGACCTAAAAAGAGTAAGTCATGCCGGTATTGGAGGACTAGGAGCATACCATGTAGAAGGAACAGCCAAGGCAAATGTCTTGACATAAGTGTTCATGGAATATTCAAAGAGCTGCAAGGAGGCCACTGTGCGAGAGCTATGTAAGCAAAGGGGAGAATTTTCAGACATAAGCTCAGAAAAGTTTCGGGAAGGTAAAAACATATAAGGGTCTTATCAAACTTTATAAGGAGTAGCTTTCCCTGTAGATCATCAAACTTAAGATACTGTTAAGTGTTAGCTTCACCATTATTCCATGTATGACTAATATATATATATGTGTGTATATATACATATATATACACACGTATATATACACATACACATATGTTTGTGTATATATATATATATATATATATATATATATATATATATATATATATTTAAAATACTTCCAGGTAAACAGTGATACAATACTTTATAACCTAATATACCTTTTATTTTGTATTTCAAGAGCTCATTTAGTCTTATGTCGACCAAGATTCTTTCATGTACCATGCTGGTCTGCCCCTGTGTCTTTTTGTACACAAGACAGTGTCTCATTTAAATGTTGAATGGTAGGAGTTGAAACTCACTAAAGACAGTAAACTCAAAATGTATAGTCCCAACAGTGCTTATACTTCAACTAAAGTGATGGCATTATGAGTAGCTATGGCCAAGCTTGTTCACGTTCAAGCAAGGACTACTGCTACCTGGACACAGCGAGTATCAGACACCTTTAATTTCATGTATAAAAATATACACATATTATAATTAGTTAAATATAAAGTGTGAATGAGATAGAAAGTAAGAAAAGGTGTTGAGGAAAGGAGTAACAATTTACTTCAGTTTACTTCAAGCATTGTTCTTGCTCCCATGGAGAGAATAAACTGAGAGAAGCAACAATGGAAGCAGACAGTGGTCAGGAGGTTTATTTTAATGACAATAATTCAGGCAGATGATAGTGGTTTAACTCAAAGTGGTGTTTTGGAAGTGGTATGACATGGTCAGATTCTAATATATTTTGAAGGTAGAATTGACAAGATTGGTGATAATTGGATGTGGAGTATGAGAGAAAGAAAGAAATCAGAATGACTTCCAGATTTTCGGCTTGCGATGGAGAAGACTGTGGGCAGATGGGTTGGGGTCCACAAAGGTCAGGAATCTACTTTTGGGCACGATATATTTGCATTGCTAATTACTCATTGAAGTGGAAATGTTGAGTAGTCAGAAAATTAGTCTGGAGTTCAGGGAAGAGTTATAGTCTAGAGATGGAAAATTGACATCTAACGATTCCATCCTAGTATATCTTGTTTAATGTTATTAAACAAGATGGCATCAACTAGGGTAGAGTTTCTCAATATTTTTGGCCACTGTCTACACTTAAAATAATATTTTACTTCACATATACACACAACGTACACACTGCAAAAGATGTTTTGTGTAACTTTATCTGACTATGTGAAACGTTTTGTTTTTCTTGTGTCTGCTTTGTAGTTGTTGTTCAAAAACCCAGAGTTACTACATGTTCCTCAGATTAAAAAATACTGGGATAGAAGAGTGAGAGTTCCAAGGACTGAGCCTTGGAGTTCACCAACATTTAGAAGTCTAATTGATGTAGTATGTGCAAAGATCTTCAACAATACCTAGATCCAAAAATTAAATGCTCAAAAAAACATTAGTTTTTTTTTTTTTTATTATTGAAAGTGGACTCCCTCCCCCCAAACATTTCTTGATTTATTTTTATTGGTCTCATAGAGGGCTCAGGCTGTAATGTACAAAAGAAGAAATAGGTACTGTGTTAGTTCTCTGTGGTGGATAACTAACTAATCACCTCAGACTTAGTGACTTAAAACAACACACATTTATTATGCCAGTTTCAACGGCTCAGAAGTCTGGGTAGAGTTCAGCTGAGTTCTCTTTTTCAGGATCCCATTAAGCAACAATCCAGGTGTTAGCCAAGGATGTAGGCTCCACTGGGGGAAGAGTCAATTCAAAGTTCCTATGATTGTGGCCAGCATTCATCTCCCTATAATTGTAGGACTACGGCTCCTCCTGTAGTTGTCGGACTGAGGCTCCCACTTACTTGCTGGCTGTTGGATAAGGGTCACTCTCACCACCTAGATGCGGCCTCCTGTTTCTCACTGGGTGACCCTTTACATAGACAGTTTTGAACATGTCCTCTTACTTCTTCAGGAGAGCAGGAAAATCGTTCAAACTCTATGCTTCTAAGATGGAGTCTTATATAACATAACATAATCATGAGAATGACTGCCTACCACCTTTGCCATAGAGTGTCACTTAATTAAGAGAATAAAATCGCTTTCATTAGACTCTATTGGTCAGAAGCATGTAATTTGTAATGCTGACATCCCAGAGGAGAGTATTATATAAGGATATGAGTTATTAGGGTCACCTTAGGATGTATTCTCCTGCCTTTCTCCCTTTTATCCAGTTTTCCCCCACAGCTTGGAACTTGTGGGAAAGAGTAAAATTTCTGTTCTTCATCTTGATTATGAAATAAGAGAACACAAACTAAGGGTAAAAAACACATGAGTTCTAATTTTATTGCTTTCACTTTTATCATGTGACTATAATATGGTAATTAATCTGTCAAAAACTTAGTTTTCTCGTCTTTAAAGTGGTGATGGCAGCTTCTTCCCAACATTTTTTTCTCATAATGCTCTCATAAATATGGTATGAAATAATTTATGTAAAATAAATTTTGGGCTGTAAAGCAGTGACAATATAGATGGTAAGGTGACAGTATTTTTTATTAGGATGATTACACTCTGGCTCTGAGCTTTCAATGGTTGTTTAAGAGGATACAGCAGTATTATGAATGGTCCGTAGCCTTTCACCTTGCTCTAAACGTTGTCCATAGCAAACTCTCAAATATTGGTTCAATGAATAAAACATGTTTTTCTCCATTTGCTTTATAACCAGTTTTGTTTATCTTGGGAGCTATAGATAGTTTTACCTTCCTTTTAAAAGTATGCTTGATTTTTAAAGCAAATCACCAGTGTTGCACAGTTTGTGCTAAAGGACTACTTTATTGCTTTTTTTTATTACCTGAAAAATGCAACAAAAGTTTAAAATTAATAACAGTCAGTAACTGGGAATAGGGATAATAAAAGTTATGTTCCTTGCTTCAGAAGCAACTCACTTTCCATATATATATATATATATATATATATATATATATAAAGATCAGAAACTTTCTGGTTCTTTATTATGGGAGTAAAGAGAGAGAGAGAGAGAGAGAGAGAGAGAGAGAGAGAGAGAGAGAGAGAGAGAGAGAGAGAGAGAGAGAGAGAGAGAGATCTTGAAGCTTAACTTTTCTATTCAGCATCTCTAATTGAGAACAGAATTGGGAATTTGCTTGATTTTTATGGTTCCTCAACTCCCAGAAGACCCACATCCATATTTGAGAGGAGAAAGCAAAAATGAAAAGTCAGGAGGAGAACAAATTTTTAGGGCATAGCAAAATCTGAGTACAATACTATTTCATGGGACTGTATTATTTGGGCATTACAAGAAAACTTATGTAATGTACAGAGCTGATTTCACAGGAGAGAAACATATTTTTCTTTGCAGACCAATATCTATTTTCCCATTATTTAAAAAAGAAAAGATAGAAAAACTTTCATCAAACACATCTTCCAATTCTACTCATTTAAAATAGTTGGGTCTTGCCAATATCTTCCATTTATGCCTGTGACTCTGTATCTATGTAGTGCTAGAGTTTTATGTCCTTGTAGCATCTTAATTGATCTCCTAGAAATGGTATTGACAAAGTCCAGGCTTGCCTTTCCCCATCTGCTGTGTATTTCCAAATGAATGTTCTTCTTTCAACTGAAATTCACTTTGGCCAAAGCTACCATCTAACTTTTCATCCTCGCTCTTGCCTGACCCGCTTAACCTTGATCTCCAAAAGAGTATCAGAACCTTGCATGTACTGTGGGGGCCAGTCTATAACAAATATGTATTCAACCACTTTATCCTTCATTCAGGGAAGACATTCTGGTACATTTACACATACTTTCTACCTTGGAACCTTGGTTAAAGTGCCTTTTGAGATGAAGGTCAGATTTTTCTGTACATTTTTGGATGTTGCTGAGAAGGGATATCTGTAATAACTTTCTCTGGCAAGCAAGAAGTGAAGGAGGGCCACAGACATGATGAACCCAGGCTTACTGAAGACGACGTTGTAAAACAAAGTATATTTGGGTGAATCAGATCAGGTTATGAAAGTGTTTACAGTTGGTTTGCAGAGCTTAGAAGAAAGAAATGGGGAGCCACTGATGTGATGGTTTAGTGATTATGTGAAAACGTGAAAAAAGTTAGGCAATAAATCTCTAGTGGTTTGTCCTATGATTCAGAAGCCTTGAGGCAGACATTGGATTGAAGATGATTATATCCATGTTGGTGTGAGGTATTAAGTTTGGGTAGAATTAGAAGTAAGAAAGAAAAATGGATGTAGGAGATGTGTAGTAGAGAACAATGACTTGACTTAGTGACAGGATGTAAGTGACGAATGGATAAGATATGGCTAGTCTATGTAAGTCTTAAGAGAAACAAAAATAAACAAACAAAAAAATGTTAGTAGAGCTCTCTTCAAGCCAGGTTTTGGAAAGTGGAAAAATAATATTTTTACATTGCAGGTCTAAGTGGGTATAGTACGTATTTACTGTAAGGTAGTATATAACACAGATGACTATCTCTTTTTAAAAAAAAATTATTGGGGTGACAATTGTTAGCAAAATTACATAGATTTCAGGTGTATAATTCTGTATTACATCATCTATAAATCCCATTGTGTGTTCACCACCCAGAGTCAGTTCTCCTTCCATCACCATACATTTGTTCCCCTTTACCCTCATCTACTACCCTCCTCCCCCCTTACCCTCTGGTAACCACTAAACTATTGTCTGTGTCTATGAGTTTTTGTTTCTCATTTGTTTGTCTTGCTCTTTTGTTGTTTTTGGTTTATATACCACATATCAGTGAAATCATAGGGTTCTCTGCTTTTTCTGTTTGACTTATTTCGCTTAGCATTATACTCTCAAGATCCATCCATGTTGTCACAAATGTTCCTATATCATCTTTTCTTACCGCCGAATAGTATTCCATTGTGTATATATACCATAACTTCTTTATCCATTCATCTATTGAAGGACATTTTGGTTGTTTCCATGTCTTGGCCACCATAAACAAAGCTGCAATGAACATTGGAGCACACATGTCTTTATGGATAAATGTTTTCAGATTTTTTGGGTAGATACCCAGGAGAGGGATTGCTGGGTCGTATGGTAATTCTATTCGTAATTTTTTGAGGAACCTCCACACTGCCTTCCCTAACGGCTGCACCAGTCTGCATTCCCACCAACAGTGTATGAGGGTTCCTTTTTCTCCACAGCCTCTCCAACACTTGTTGCTATTTGTCTTGTTGATGATAGCCATTCTGACTGGGGTGAGGTGATATCTTATTGTGGTTTTTATTTGCATTTCTCTGATGATTAGTGATGTTGAGCATTTTTTCATATGTCTATTTGCCATTTGTATATCCTCTTTAGAGAAATGTCTCTTCAGGTCCTCTGCGCATTTTTTAATTGAGTTGTTTGTTTTTTTGTTGTTGAGCTTCATGAGTTCCTTGTATATTTTGGATATTAGCCCCTTATCGGAGGCACTGTTTGCAAAAATCTTCTCCCATTCAGTTGGTTGCCTCTTCATTTTGTCGATGGTTTCTTTTGTTGTGCAGAAGCTTTTAAGTTTCATATAGTCCCATTCGTTTATTTTAGCTTTTACTTCCATTGCCTTTGGAGTCAAATTCATAAAATGCTCTTTGAACCCAAGGTCCATAAGTTTAGTACCTATGTTTTCTTTGATGCAGTTTATTGTGTCAGGTCTTATGCTTAAGTCTTTGATCCATTTTGAATTAATTTTGGTACATGGTGACAGATAGCAGTCCAGTTTCATTCTTTTGCATGTGGCTATCCAATACTCCCAGCACCATTTATTGAAAAGGCTGTCTTTCCTCCATTGTATGTTTTTTGCTTCTTTGTCAAAAATTATCTGTCCATATTTATGTGGTTTTATTTCTGGGTTCTCAATTCTATTCCATTGGTCTGTGTGTCTGTTTTTCTGACAATACCATGCTGTTCTGATTATTGTAGCCTTATAGTACAAGCTAAAGTCAGGGAGTGCGATACCTCCAGCATTGTTCGTTTTTCTTTTGATTGCTTTGGCTATTCGGGGTCTTTTGTGGTTCCAAACAAATCTGATGATTTTTTGTTCTATTTCTTTAAAAAATGACATTGGGATTTTGATGGGGATTGCATTAAATCTGTATGTTGCTTTGGGTAATATGGCCATTTTAACTATGTTGATTCTTCCAATCCATGAGCACGGAATGTCTTTCCATTTCTTTGTGTCTTCTTCAATTTCTTTCAAAAGTCTAGTAGTTTAAAGAATATAGGTCCTTCCATCCTTGGTTAAGTTTATTCCTAGGTATTTTATTTTTTTTTTGCTGAAATTGCAAAAGGAATTGTTTTTCGTATTTTTTTCCCCTGAGATTTCATTGTTATTATATATGAATGCAATGGACTTTTGTACGTTGATTTTGTATCCAGCAACTTTACTGTATTCGTTGATTGTTTCTAATAGCTTTTTGGTGGGGTCTTTAGGGTTTTCTATATATAGCATCATTTCATCTGCAAAGAGTGACAATTTAACTTCTTCATTCCCAATTTGGATGTCTTTTATTTCTTTCTCTTGCCTGATTGCTCTGGCAAGGACTTCCAACACTATGTTGAAAAGCCGAGGTGATAGGGGACATCGCTGTGGTGTTCCTGAAGGTAGAGCAAAGGGCTTCAGTTTTTCACCATTAATTATGAGCTTAGCTGTGGGCTTGTCATATATGGCCTTTATTATGTTAAGGTACTTTCCTTCTATACATATTTTATTAAGTGTTTTAATCATAAATGAATTTTGTGTCTTGTCAAATGCTTTTTCTGCATCAATTGATATAATCATATGATTTTTGTCCTTTATTTTGTTTATGTGATGTATCACATTGATGGGTTTGCGGATGTTGAACCATCCTTGTGCCCCGGAGATGACCACACTTGGTCGTGATGAATAATCTTTTTAATGCATTGTTCTATTCGATATACTAGAATTTTGTTTTGGATTTTTGCATCAGTATTCATCAGACATATTGGTCTGTAGTTTTCTTTTTTTGTGTTGTCCTTACCAGGTTTTGGTGTCAGGGTAATGTTGGCCTCATAAATTGAGTTATAGAGTACTGTCTCTTCTTTAATTTTTTGGAAGAGTTTAAGCAGGATTGGTATTAGATCCTCTTTGAAGGTTTGATAGAATTCACTATTGAAGCCATCTGGTCCCGGACTTTTGCTTTTGGGAAGGTTTTGGATGACTGATTCAATTTTGTTATTGGTGATAGGTCTGTTTAGATTTTCCAGTTCTTCATGGTTCAGACTTGGAAGGCTATATGTTTCTAAGAACTTGTCCATTTCTTCTAGGTTATTGAATTTGGTGGCATATAGTCTTTCATAGTATTCTTAGATGATCCTTTGTATTTCTGTGGTGTCCGTGATAACTTCCCCTTTTTCATTTCTGATTTTGTTAATTAGTGTCTTCTCTCTTTTTATCTTAGTGAGTCTAGTCAAGGGTTTGTCGATTTTGTTAATTTTTTCAAAGAACCAGCTCTTTGTCACACTATTTTTTTTCTATTTTCTTTTTGTTCTCTATCTCATTTAGTTCTGCTCTGATTTTTGTTATTTCCTTTCTTCTGCTGAACTTGGAGTTCACTTATTCTTCTTTTTCTAGTTCTTTAAGGTGTAACATGGGGTTATTTATTTGGGATTTTCTTGTTTCTTGAGATAGGCCTGTAATGATATAAATTTCCCTCTTAAAACTGCTTTCGCTGCATCCCCAAAAGTTTGGTAGGATGTATTTTCATTGTCATTTGTTTCTATTATCTTTTGATCTCTCCTCTAATTTCTTCTTTGACCCAGTCGTTCTTTAAAAGTATATTGTTTAATCTCCATGTATTTGTGATTTTTCCTACTTTCTTTTTGCAGTTGGTATCCAATTTCAAAGCCTTGTCATCAGAGAATATGCTTAAATTTGCTGAGGCTGATTTTATGTCCCAATATATGGTCTATCCTTGAGAATGTTCCATGTACACTAGAAAAGAATGTATAGTCTGATGTTTTAGGATGAAGTTCTCTATATATGTCAATTATGTCCATTTCATCTAATATGTCATTTAGGGCTGATATTTCATTATTTTCTGTTTGGATGATCTGTCCATAGCTGTCAATGATGTATTTAAGTCCCCTAGTGTAATTGTGTTTTGGTCAATTTCTCCCTTTAGTTCTGTTAGTAGTTGCTTGGTATATTTTGGAGCTCCCTGATTGGGGGCATAAATATTGATGACTGTTATGTCTTCTTGTTGTATAGTCCCCTTTACCATTATGAAATGTCCAACTTTGTGTCT
This sequence comes from Rhinolophus hipposideros, assembly GCF_964194185.1. NCBI lineage: Eukaryota > Metazoa > Chordata > Mammalia > Chiroptera > Rhinolophidae > Rhinolophus > Rhinolophus hipposideros. The sequence continues at coordinate 70,579,996 of NC_138048.1, read as the reverse complement.
TGTTATTTTTTTTACCCTGAAGTCTGTTTCATCTGATATCATTATGGCTACACCTGATTTTCTCTGGGTACCATTTGCTTGGAGTGTCAATTTCCACCTTTTCACTTCGAGTCTATGCTTGTCCTTGTAGCTGAGATGTGTCCCTCAGAGACAGCATATGGTTGGGTTTAGTTTTTTGATCCAATCTGCTACTCTGTGCCTTTTTATTGGTGAGTTCAGTCCATTCAGTCCATTTACATTTAGGGTGATTATTGGTATGTGACGATTTTCTGTCATTCTGTCATTAGTTTTCTGGTAAGGTTGTGTCTCCATTGTTTCTTTGCCTTTTTGTTGTTGTCTATTATTTCCGTGTGGTGGTATTCTATGATGTTTCCCTCTGTTTCTTCTTTTATTACAGTATATATCTCAGTTCTGGATTTCTTTTTTGAGTGGTTATTCTTAAGTTTGTATAAAAGAAAGTTTGATACTTAGAGTATTCCATTTTCTTCAGCACGCTTACTTTCTCCATTCCCATATTCCGATTCAGGCCTTTACTCTCCCCCGTTTTATGTTGCCACAAATTGTCCCTGTTGATGGTGGTTGAATAGCCTCCTTTAGTATTTCTTGTAGTGTAGGTCATGTATTAGAAAATTTCCTCAGCTTCTGTATGTTTTGAAAGGTCTTTAGTCCTCCTCCTTCATATCTAAAGTATATCTTTGCTGGATATATTATTCTTGGCTCATATTTTTCTTTTCAATAGTTTGAATATTTGGTTCCACTCCTCCTGGCTTGTAGAGTTTCTGCTGAAAAATCTGATGATAATCTAATGGGCTTTCCTTTGTAGGTTACCGTCTTTTTTTCCCTAACTGCCTTGAGGATTCTTTCTTTGTTGTTGATTTGAGACAGCTTCAATACAAGGTGCCTTGAAGAAGGCCTGTTGGGATTGAGGTAATTTGGTGTTCTATTTCCTTCTTGGATTTGAGGATTCAGTTCTGTCCACAAATTTGGGAAGTTCTCATCTGTAATTTGTTTGAATATATTCTCTGTTTCCTTCTGTCTTTCTTCTCCTTCTGGTATGCACTTTATTCTTATATTGCTCTTTCTGATGGAGTCAGAAAGTTCTGTAGAGTTCTTTCATTTCTTTTAAGTTTCAAGTCTCTTTCTTTTTCCATCTGTGTAATTTCCTGGTTTCTATCTTCAATGTCACTGATTCTTTCCTCCATCTAATCAACTCTACTACCTAAGCTGGTTATTTCATTCTTCTTCTGTTGAGTTCTTAATCTTGAGAAATTCTATTTGGTTCTTTTTGAAAATTTCAATCTTTTCATAAAATTCTCATGTTGTTCTTTGTGTTTCTGAGTTCATTAAACTGCCTTTCTGTGTTTTCTTACATCTCGTTGAGTTTTTTCAGAACTGCAATCTTGAATTCCCTGTCATTTAAGTCACACATTTCCATATGTTTAGGTTCCTTTTCTGGAGACTTTTCATGTTCTTTCTGAGCTGTCTTATTGCCTTGGTTATTCATTGCAATTGCTGATTTATTATTTCTCTTCCTAGACATCTACAGGAGTGGCTTCTGCAACAGGTTGATAGGAAGAGGTCTTTCGTTTTCCAGTACTTGTCAGTAGAATGTTTTATTTTTGCTCTGAATGCATCCTTTTTTTCCTCTCTCACACGGCAGTGCTATGTTTTCTCTGCACTATTCCAGCTTCTCATACAATGGGGGGATTCCCTGGGAGAGGGGCTTCTCCTCTGTTAATAGTTCACCTGGGTCACAGGGCACAGTGTCCGTGTGGGTATGCGGAGAGCTTTTGAAGTTTCAAAGCTCTTCCTATACCAGATTCAGAGCCCGTATGTGTCATCAGTTCTTTTTACTCCTGCAGGGATCTGCCCAGATAGGTGAGGCTAGAGGCGGGGTGAGTTGTGAGAGGTGGCCCAGAGCAATGGCAGCGACCACCATCACAACCAGGCTTGCTTCCACAGATCCCTCCCCTTTGGTTCACAGCCCTAGTTCGGCTGTGAATCTGTACCTGCGGTCCACAGTTCTCAGAATAGCAAATATTCTGTTCTTTTGATCTGACACTGCTACTGTTCGGCTTCTAGCACTGGGCCAGTGGGGGCTGGGCAAGCTCTGGGAGGGTAAGGAGGGGGCGGCTACTCTCAGTGCCTAAGGCTTCCGTTCTCTGCTCGGCAGTGAGGGCTTAAACCACCGTTTTCAGCCTTCTTCCCTCAGTCTTTTCTCCGAGGTCTCTGCTGTCAGCGTTGGGTTCAGCTGTGTGATATGCTGTCCCCTCAGCCCTGTGGGCCATAAACTGAGCCCTAGCAGTCCGAGTTCTTCCTCTTCCACAGCTGCAGTAGCTTCGGGATGCAGCAAGCTCAGAGCACTGAGCTGGGTTTGTGTCCTCCGCCTGCGCGGCTCCTTCTCTGCACTTCTCCCTTCCCTCCTACCCCGCTCGAGTGATTCTCCTACCTTTAGGTGAATTCAGTAGTGGGCCTCTTCATCTTGCCTGTCTGCTGTGCAGGGAGTCCTTTGTGAAGTTATTGTTGTTCTATTAGTTGTAAATTCCAGGGGAGCTTTATAGAGCCTCACCTTACCGACCATTTTGATGACATTATGACCGACTATCTCTTTTATACTCCATTGTGTTTTAACCTTTCTCTTATTTTGCTTAAAGTTACATTAATCTCAGAATTTGTTCAGTATCTGTAGTGGATTGAATAGTGCCCCTCCACAATTCATGTCCACCTAGAACCTCAAAATAGGATCTTATCTGAAAACATGGTTTTTGTAGAGGTAATTAGGTAAGATGAGTCAGCCTGTGTTAGGGTGGGCCCTATATCCAATGATTGGAGTCCTTACAGTTCAAGGGGGAGGATACACAGAGATACACTTATGGGGAAGAATGCCAGGTGAAGACAGGGAGAATTGGAGTGAGGCAGCTACAAGTCAAGGAATACCATGTATCACTGAGAGCCACCAGAAGCTAGGAAGGGACAAGGGAAGATTCTTCCCTAGACCCTTCAAAGGCAGGATGCATGGCCCTACCAGCAGCTTGACTGCAGACTGTAGGTTTCCAGAACTGTGACAATATAAAATTCTCTCATTTCAAGCCACCAAGCCTGTTGTAATTTGTTGTAGACATATACTTAGTGCTTTATCAAATGAGTTCACGGAAATCTATGCTGGAGGGACAATTATAATATACCTTTTAAATGAGGAAACACAGGCCTTGAAGGATTTTTGCCCAAGGATGTATTGGTAGTAACTGGTAGAGCCAGGATTCCTAAGATAGCAGTGGTGCCGAAGTCCCCCCAAGCAAATTACCTCTTCTCCATTTTCTCCGTTCCTGAGCAGCTCCTAGCAAATATGTTTTAAGGTTTAAGGGTCTCTGAAAAACATATTTTGTTGACTAATCAGATTCAGCAATGGATCAAGGGTACCTGTCTCAGACAGGGTATCTTATTCCTGCCTTTAGACTTGGGCTTTCTCTGGATTGCTGAGCCTTTGGGGATTTTTATAACTTCATTTTGTTTCCACTTCTCCCAATTCTTCAGGCTTTGTATATAAAGATATTTATAATAATTTGCAACAATATGGATGGATCTGAGACTATCAGGCTAAGTGAGATAAATCAGATGGAAAAAGTCAAGAACCATATCATTTCACTCATTTGTGGGATATAAAACTGAAAGCAACAAATAAATAAGATGAACAAAAACTCATAAACACAAATATTGTATGGTGGTTACCAGAGGGTAAGGGGGGAAGAGGGAGATAGTAAAAAGTAAAGTGGGTCAAATATATGGTGATGAAAGGAGATTTGATTTTGGTTGATGAACTCACAATGCAATATACAGATGATGTATTATAGAAACGTACACTTGAAACCTACATAATTTTATTAACCAATGTCACCCGATAAATTTAAGATTATTATTATTTTTTTTTATCCAGGGACATAAAGCAAATGGGTGGTTTAAAATATACACATTCCCATGAACTTGAAGTCATGGTGAGGCACTATGCAAAATATTTAAGCTTTCCTAATGATTTTTCTTAATTTATCATAATGCCTTTGATGGAATGCATATCTGAGTTTCTGCTATTCTGGGATGTAAACTTTTTTCTTTTGAAGAAGTATCATCATCATCAACATTGAATAGGAAGCTTTAAAACTACCTTTTATAGTCATGCTTGTATATATTAAAACACATTTTACAATTTCCAGATGGTACTGAAATATGATCATGTAACGTTTTTATTAATTGCCAATTTCCATATTATTATAAATGCTTCATAAGTCCGAATTTTCATTTGCATGTCTCCTTTTTCAACTATTTCCTTTATGGGACTTAGAATTTCTGAATGGGACTCTTTTTTCCTTCCTACTGTGGATTGTGCTTAGTGTTGGAAAAACACACCGATTCAAAATTATAGTCAACAATTCTGTACCGAGTGCCTATTATTGACTGGATGTTATTCTAGACATTGAAAATATAACATTGAACAGGAGAGTAAAATATGTATACATGTTTATTATGCATAAGAGATTTCATCAGTTGTGTGGGAAATATTAGGATATACGTGAAACAGTAGAACAAAATTGTTTTAAGAAATGTCTAATAGATAATATCAGTTACTTCAGATCCAAACAGTAATGCCTCATGCTTTGGTGATCTAACACAGCTCTGTTCCAAAAAAATGTAAAGTGAGCCATAAATTTCAGCCACATATGTAATTTAACATTTTCTAGTAACCAAATGAAAAAAAAAAGTAAAGAAAAATAGGTGAAGTAAATGGTAATAATATATTTTATTTAACCCAGTATTTCCAAATATTATTACTACCAGTAATCAGTGTAAAAATATCAACGTGATTTTACATTTGTGTGTGTGTGTGTACTGAGCACTGAAATTCAGTGGGTATTTTACAGATAAAATATGTCTTAATTTGGATGAACCACATTTCAGGTGCTCAGTAGTCACACATGGCTAGTGGCCACTGTGTCAAACAGCGCCTGTAATGCCTTGGTTTTTTTCCCCTTGCCTTCTCCATTTGAAATGGAGGCAATGGTTAATTCACATCTTTCACTCCCCCCCCCCTTTTCTCAACATTCTGTAAATGGAAAAGATTGGGGAGGGGAGGAGCAAAGATTTATACTAAATTGTTTTTCAAGAATTCTAATATAAAAGCAAAATACAGGATTTACTAAAAGGACTTTTTAAAATATCAAAATAAAAATGTTTAGAGCTTACCTTATAAGAATATCAAATTTGGGTATCAGGTATATATAATAAAATCTCTGATGTATTCTCTTAGAAAATAACCAGACAACTATTTTCTAAGTTTAGATATTTAAAGAAAAAGCAAACATGTATAAATTTGGAAAAGGCTTCAACAGAAGCCATGACATGCACCTTGAGAAATCCTAGGCTAGCAAGTTCTTTCTCTTGGAGAAGCTCCGCAAAGTAATTTGACCCTAGAACCTGGGACTGTTTTCATTCCCATATTTCCCACATTGAGTCTTAGCTGACAATGATGATGTCTGGTTTTCTTTCTGGCAGTATTCGGTACTATTTTATGCATAATTTAGATTGTTTTATTACTAGACAACTTTAAGAAGAAAACAAGGTTTTTTCAATTCTTAGTTTCATTTTAATCTTGAAGAGTTTATAGTTCTGATGAGTTGTATACATTTGTTAATTGAATATGACAATGAAAGCTGGCAGTGAACTATGGAGAATGATACGAGAAATGGAGTTACTTTATAATTTTGATTCTAGTGTTTGTAAAATCATTTAAGCATAGGATGGACTATGTTCAGTTTAAATTTTTACTTCCAAGGTGCACAAATGGTATTAAAAAAAATGTGTGGACTTTGGATCCTGGGTCCCATTAAGATTCTGAATTTCCTCAGTGTTAGGTGGGAGCAATGATATTTCCTCATTCGAGCTGTTGAAAGTATGAAATGAATTAAATATGTGATATATAGCGTTGTATAAGTGTTATAGCAGGCTCTTAGTAAAAGTTAGTACCCTTTCTCCTTTTCCCCAACTATGGCTTATTTCTCTGTTTAAAAAAAAAAAAAATCAAGTTCTTCTTCAATCTGAAAAATAGCAGTTGAAAAATCGTTTTTCCTACTTTTTTTCTAATACAAGAAACAAATAAACTTGGATTAAAAATTACATCTAGAACAAAATTTTGCTTCTATAATTTATGTAGGTGTATAAATATTTAAGTGAAAAGTGCAAAATAACATGTATTTAAGTAGTCAAAAAAATCAAAAATACATTTTTTTAAAATGAACATGCTACTCTTTGCTAACAGATTAATCAAAAGATAAAATCACTGAGGATAACTCAAAAAAGCATAAAAGAATAATCATTATAGTTTTAGAATATCTGGTGTATATTTTTATCAAGAGAAGTACAGACTAAATTATTGTTTGCATTTATTCTTATGGACACCTCCAGTTGATCAACGGTTAGGACAGTATTTTAAACTAGTTAAGAAAACATGTTTTCTATCGTTGAAATTGCTTAAACCCCTTCACTAGGACCCTAAATGCCCCAGTAGGACACCTTAGTATAACTAGATGTTTTTCATCTTTTAATTACTATGACTAATTTTTTACAGCTCGGTTACAAATACCGGAAAATAATGAATATGGTGACACAATCTTAATTATAATGGTGCAAATAACACCACTCTAGTACAGTGTGAGGCTTACATTGAAAAGAATTTCCCCGGAATTGAAGCTCTTCTGATTGCTTTCCACATCACGTTTTAAACAAACACTGTGGTGCTTTAGCCATTACTTGGTTGCCTAGGATACACAGTTAATGTAGCCCTAAGATGCTGCTACCAGTTAGGCTTTGAGGCCATGCCTGGAAGTGCTGCACATAGCTGCTTTTTAACAAATTAGAAAAATTTAACAGAGACACTTTGGGGAGGTACATTTTGATTAATGAAAACAACCAGCTGTATTTTTTGAGTAGTTATGCTGAAAAGAGTTATTTTCATTTTACTTTAGTTTTCTGTGAGAGGCTAAAAGTTACTGTTTTTAAAACCAATGCAAAATTGATTCAGTGACCTAATTCTAAGACACATCCTCCAAGCATATAATATTTTTGTTAGTGAAGTACTGGAAAAGATTACTATCTAAATCACAGGGAGTCGTTTGTATAAGCTTCTTCAGATGGTAGTGTCTTTTATTGTTAGATTCTTACTTCATCTGTGTGGTAAAAACATACCCCAATTTAAATTTATTAAGACCTTTATGTATCATAAAAGTGTTTTTACAATAAAAATAAATATTAGCAAGGCAATGTTTGTAAACCTAGCGACTAATGAGAGTGACACAGAAATACACACAAATTTCAGCATTATGTGTGTACTTCATTATCTTTCATAGTAACAAGTTATCTTTCAAGTTCTATTATAGCTCATCTTTAATATTTCACCAAAATTTGGTTGGTTGAGTTTAAATGTAGGATGGAAATACAAAGCTTGTTTTAAATCTTGCACAATTTTAGGTTGTCTGGTTTTCAAAATTAGTAGGTATCTTGCCTTATTCCTATGAAAAATTGAATTGTCTTCTTGGCTGATTCGAATGCAAATCAAATTGGAATTGTTGTTGAGTGAGTAGGAAGAGCCATTGTTGAACAAGCAGATGGTGCTTGAGCTATAAATGCATTTAGAACAGATATTAATATATATATATATATATATATATATATATATATATATGTACATATTGCAAAACCTTCAGGAATGGTTGCTCTTGTTTTTGTTTATTCTATAGGGGTCATTACAATTTAGAGGGGAAAATCTTAATTAGGGTTTTGAATCATCACTGGAATTGATAGTTTTAACTCTTCTCCATTCTCTCCCTCCTTTCCACTCTTCTTTAGTCATTGTTTACTGTTCTGCTGTGGCTTTCAGCAGCTGTACTGTCAGGTCCGAAGGATGAAATCTTTTTTCCATAGCAGAGCACTTGGGTGGAGGGAGTGGGAATTTATTGTTCCTGCCGGCAGGTGGATGGGAAGAGATTCAGGCATGTTGCCTCCACATGCACCACTTTCTCACCTGGAAGAGAGTCAAGGAGGTTCCTTCTTGGTGTTTGTTTATGGCTCCACTTTTTAAGTTCACTCTGCTGTGCCTGATCCCTCTTTTTGCCTGTGGTTGTTAGTTAGCACGCAGAGATCTTCATTGTGACTTCACGTTCTTAAGTCTTCAAAATACGTGTGGTATGAAAGGTAACAAAGTCATATTCTTTGACATTTGTCACAGATAGAGGGATGACGTTTATTTACTAAATTCCCCAGTAAAGAGGTATCCATTTGGCCAAATTCAACAAGACATACAAAATCATTGCTTGTGAATAGATTGGGTATTTTCAGTTTAGATATATTGACTCTGGTGAATGAGCATAGAGCCTAAATAACAAAGAGCACTGTATGACTGCTGCCTAGTGTTCCTTCTTTCCATAAGCGTATCAAGTATACGGTACTGTTACATTTTAATTATTAAATATTGAATCTAAAAAGTTCTAGGTGTCTACTCTTTCTACAGAAATAATCAGAGAACAGTTTATATTGCATTTCTTACCTTTAGAGAACCCCATTATTGGTTGTTTTTATTAAATATATTTTATTTGTTAATATTGATCATTTTGAAGTCCTAGAGTCTAACTTATTTGAACTATCAGATTTCTGACACTTTAGGATGATAACTACCTTACAGTCCTGAAATAATAGGTGTGCTTTTTCTCCTTTCATTGTGAATTAAATTGATAATTAAATTATGTGAATAGTTAATTCATTTTAATAAGCAATCTGAATAAATCACCTCTCCTCACCCCCTTAAAAAAAGTCCTTTTTCTCCAATTTTTCCTCATTAAGAATTTTCCCTGCTAGAGGTAATATCTTCAACCAATTATTGTAACAGTTTCTTCCTCAACTCTGATTCAAAGTGGTCAGACTGATTGGTATCAGCAATGGTAGAAGAAAGCAAATAAAATAATGGACCTTTCTTTAGATTATGTACAGACCACCTTATGTACGATTAACATGGCCTCACATCCTTTTCTGCAAAGACTTTTCCCTCTAAGAATTAAATTTCATACAGTACTTGTCAGTCATAAATCAGGCTATGCAAATAGGGTCTGCTTGGTCTCTGATGAAGGGAATGCACTTCGGTTTGCCCCTGTGAGCTCCACTGGTCTGCATATCATGTTACTATTCCAGTTTCCAGGTTTTTATGACTGAGTGTGGACATAAATGCAAAATGTAAAGATGATTCATTCAAACTCCAACTGCTATTGAAAAAATAATAACCAAAAGCCACTCTCCTAAAATCTTGAGTCCAGGGAGTGAATATTTTATTGTTGTTTTTATACATGGGAGTTTATTTTCATGTCTTTTCTCCCTATGGGGTTTGCACAAACTAGTGAAACAAATTTCTCCTTTCCCAGTTCATATTTGGGCACTTGACTTTATTGAAGAACTAGAGACAAGGAAGGTAAAGTACTACTGAAACAATTCCATCTCCTGTCCCGGACTACTGCAGATCAAACTCAAAAGATTAGGGTAAAGACCCCTTTTTACCAGTTTATAGGAAGGACAAAAATTTCTTACCAGTTTATAAATTATATTTCATTTTTCATGTATTTATTTATCTGTTAAGTATGTTTTTCCAGAGCCCATCAACTCCAAGTTAAGTAGTTGTTTCAATCTAGTTATGGAATTCGCAGCTCACAGTGTGGCCCACGTGGGGATCAAACTAGCAACCTTTAAGAGCATCGCTCTCTAACTAATTGAGTCAACTGGTCACACCCTTACTTTTCATTCTTATTTAGCATAGAAAGCTTGTTGTCAGCGGGTTGATTCCTTGGGTACCAAGCCAACTTTTTTGTCTCAAATCTTCACAGAGATAAGTTTTGAGAGGAGCAGAGTCCCTTTGGGGATGAAATTTGCTTTTGCTATTTTAGTTATTCCTTTTTCACAGGAGGCTAATAATAATTTTCTGTATAATAATTTTCTGCTCTAGGGTCTTGAAATGATATTAAAGATTGACAATTCAGTTAGGCTTGTCACTCTTAGGGCCAAAGTTGAATTATATTGCACAGAGTAGTGGTGACGTCCACATGATTTTTAAAAAATATCTTTACTTATAAATATTATTTTTCCAATTACAGTTGGCATATCAAAATTCTTTCTTGTGTTGTGTGTCATTCAAACTTAATATAGAAAATGTGTTTTTTATTTTTATACACCCATGCTTTCCTTTATGGCAATTTTGATCTTTGGAGTAGCTCTTAAAAACTTCTTTCTCAAAAAGACACCAAGCAGATGGAAGCACAAAGAAGTTGTTAGACTTCATGTTTGGAAGATACGCACAGACTGCAGGAAGTGGATGGCCTAGGTTCGAGATGAGATAGTAGGATTGTGGGAATAGAGTAAAAAATGATCTCAGCTTGATTCATTTTTAGGCTTTATATTGGCTACTTAATACATTTTTAAAATGAGAATGCTTTCTACCTGACTCCAATTCTTTTTCCCCTTCCTTCTTCCACCTTCTCATCCAGGGAGGTGAAATTTCTCATTGAATTTTGTAGTTGAAGAAGGAGGAAATTTGTCCTTCCCTGCAAAGCCCTGCAGATAGGATCACTGCACTTGGAAATAGCATTCAGATTCAGTGTGTACATTTTGTATGTAATGTGCTGAGTTGTGTAATGTCCAGGGGGCAAGGTTTACAGACAGGTATGCAGACCCGATATCAAAGAAATGGAGGACAAATGCAAACAGAAAAGAAACAGAGCATAGTTGTAAGATGTGATTAGCCTTCTCTGTTTTGGTTTTATTTCTGACCAAAAATGTTTCCCTTCTCACGTCTCATGGAGCTTGTCATTTTGGGGAGTTAGGCTTGGGGACTTGTGGAGAATTGCAGTGTAAGAAATGACCTATTAGAGTTACAAAATGAGTTTTCACTTGGAAATTCATGTACCTATAAAATATTTAAAGACGCTAGTAAACTAGTTATTAAACTATAAAATAACTTTATAATCTCAACTTAATTCATGTACAGTAAAATTTTGAGTTCAAAGTAGAAATATGCTTATATATATCCCATGTACATTGAATAGCATTGGCTTGAAATGCTCATTATTGATAAATTGACACTGTAAACATTTGTATAAAACTCTTGTTGAATCATGAGCAACATTGGTGCAGATGGTTCATTTTAAAGCTTATCTGAAATTTCATTGCCCAGCAGTAAATTAGACCTATTTATGATTTCATTTTACCTACTCTAAAATGGCTGTTAATTTTTACAAAGAATCTTTCAAATAATAGCCATATTACTATACCGATCAGATTTGAATTAGTAGATCATATGATAAGTACAAAAGGCAGACTAGCTGTGAGTCTGTTTGGAATTCAGATTTCATTTGCTTGGATGTAGAATGTGGACCTGTGTTAGCTGACTTTATACACCAGCTAACAAAGATCATTTCCTGTAACAGCGTGATCACTGATATAGAGTAGCTTCACTTAGAAAAAAGGAAAAAAGTGACAGCTTTATTGAGATATAATTCACATAACCCACAGTTTATCCATTTAGAGCATATGATTCAGTGATTTTTAATACATCCACAGAGTTGTGCAATTATCACCATCATCTTTAGAGTATTTTCATGACACCAAAAAGCAACCCCAAAGCCATTATACAACCCCACTACCCATTTCCTTCCAATCACCCCAGCCCTAGGCAACCCCTAATCTATTTTGTGACTAGAGGTTTGTCTATTCTGGATATTTCATGTGAATGGAATCAAGCAACATGTAATATTTTGGCTTTCATGTAACGTAATTTTTTCAGGCTTCATCCATGTTGTAGTATGTATCAGTGCTTAATTATTTTTAATTGCTAAATAATATTGCATTGTATGGGTATGCCACATTTTGTCAGTTGATGGACATTTGGGTTCTTCTATTTATTGAATATTATAAATAATGATGCTCTGAATATTTGTGTACAAGATTTTGCATGAAATGCATGTTTTTATTGTTCTTCAGTGTATACCTAAGAGTGGAATTGCTGAGTCACATGAAAACTCTGCATTTAACCTTTTGATGTACTGACACATTGTTTTCCAAAGTGAATGCACCATTTTACATTCCCATCAGCAGTGTATGAGGGTTGCAACTTCTCTATATCTACACCAACCTTTATTATCTGTCATTTTGATTATAGCCATGTTCATAGATGTGAAGTTGTATCTTACTGTGGTTTTGATTTGCATTTCCCTGATGGCTAATGATAGTGACCATCCTTTCAAATGCTTATTGGCCATTTGTAAATCTTTTTTGGAGAAATATATATTTAAATATATCTTTGCCCATTTTTAATTGAGCTTTTTGTATTTGTATTAGTGAGTTGTGAGAGAACTTTATATATTCTAGACACAAGTTTTTTATAGGAAATATGATTTGCAAATATTTTCTCCCATTCTGTGGATGGTCTTTTTGTCTTCTTTATGGTACTCTTTGTAACACAAAAGTTTCTAATTATGATGAAATCTAATTTATTAATTTTCTCTTTTGTCATTTGTGCTTTTGGTGTCATTTCTGTTGTGTCATTGGAATTAACTCCTGGTCGTTCACAAGAGGTGAAAAGAATTCACAGACTCAGCCAGAAATGAGGAGAGCAAGGAAGTAAGTTTATTCAAGAAGAAGGAAGCCGGATTAGACATTGCCAGGGCAGAGGATTTTAGGTTAGCTTTTTCTTTTATAGGAAAGTATAGGTAAATTTCCTTATGGCCGGAGATAGGACATATAGACTGAGGTCATTTGATTGACATATGTTGACTATATAACTAGGTTCTTTCTGCACATGCTCTTACCCAGAATGCATACAGAAAAACCCACGGGGGGGCCAAGCTTTAATGTTTATTCCATTCTAAGTGCATTATAATTAGGCTAGAGTTTAACTAATGGGCAACTTTTGGCAGTTTGCACGTGTGAAGAACCAGTTAAAACAAGTTGGGTCTTATCTCTTCTTTTTATGAGGATTTAGACATCTTAGATTTATTTCTAGGGGATGAGCCTGGGTGGTTCTTGGGGAGGGGTTGCAGGCCTGGGCAGTCCCTATTCAGGTTCACTTTTATTAGCCCTTTTCTGTCTCATCAATTTCTAGAAAGGCTTTGCCTAACCCAAGGTCACAAAGATGTCCTCTTGTAGTTTTCTCCAAGAGTTTTATGAGCTTTGCTCTCACATTTAGATCTAGCATCAATTTTAAGTTAATTTTGTGTGGTGTGAGGAAAGGGTCCAACTTCATTCTTTTACATGTGGATATTCAGTTGACCCAGTGCCATTTGTTGAAAGAACTATTCTTTCTCTATTGAATTGACTTGGAAACCTTGTCAAAAATTATTTACTGCAAACATGAGCATTTATTTCTGGACTATTTATTCTATTTTATTGAATTTTCTATTCTTATGCCACTACCACACAATCTTGCTTGGTAGTAAGCTTGAATTAGAGAACTGTGAGTCTTCCAACTTTGTTCTTTTTCAAAATTATTTTGGCTTTTGGGGGTACCTTGAATTACCATATGGATTTTAAGACCAGTTTGTAAACGTATGCAAAACTTTCAGCTAGAATTTTGATAGGGATTATGTTTAATCTGTAGATCAATTTTGAGATTATTTCTAATTTAACAATATTAAGTATTTTGATCCATGAATGTGGGATGTCTTCCCTTTTAAGTGTTCTTTAATTTCTTTCAACGTTTTTGTAGTTCTTAGAGTATATGTTTTACACTGCTTTTATTAAATTTATTCTAAATATTTTATTATTTTTTTAATGCTATCGTAAAGGAATTGTTTTCTTAATTAATTTTTGATTATTCATTCTTCATATATAGAAATACAATTTATTTTTATATTGATCTTGTAGGCTGCACAATTACAGGGCTTATTTATTAGTTCTAATAGTTTCTGAATGGATTCCTTAGGATTTTATATAACAAGCTATATCATCTGCAATTAGATACAGTTTAATTCTACTTTTCTAATATGGTACCTTGTATTTTAATATTTTGCCTAATTGCCATGGCAAAAACCTCCAGTCCAGTGTGGAATACAAGTATCAAGAGCAGACATGCTTGTCTTGTTTCTGGTCTTATGGGGAAAGCATTCAGTACTTTACCAATTATAAAGGTGAGATGACCACCGGGCATTTTGCAGATGCCCCATAACAAGTTGAGGAAGTTCCTTTCTATTTCTAGTTTGTTGAGCGTTTTAATTATGAAGAGGCCTAGGGTTTTTTTCAAATGCTTTTTCTGCTTATATTGAAGTCATCATGTGATTTTTGTCCTTTATTCTATTGATATGACATATTACATTAATTGAATATAATATCAAACTCAAATTCTTGGGATAAATCCTATTTGGTCATGGCAAGTGATCCTTTTTATATGTTCCTAGGTATAACTTGCTAGGGTTTTTGTTTAGGAGCATCCTCACCTTTACAATGCGAAGCATTTGTAAAAACCAGGCTGAAAGACAGATGCAATCAGACTATGCGTCTCCCTCTGCCTTAATTTCATTCAACATGTTTGGCATAGAGCAAAAATGACAGGATACAAATTTAAATTATTTAGTATTTTTAATACACTTCTGCATTAGTGGCATGGCTAAAGAAATGCATGAAGTACCCAAATCATGGCAATCCTAACTACCACGTTATAGGAAAAAAAAAAAAAAGAAGAAGAAGAAGAACAATCTGAGTCTAGGTGTTCCAGAAAGAAGGGGTCCCTGCCCCCATTGTGAGATAAGAAACAAACAAAAACAACAACGAAAAAAAACTGTAGATCTATATCTGTCATCTACTTATATGTATCTATCCATCTATGTGTCTATCTATCATCATCATCATCTGTTTATCATCTATGTAATCTTTTTCCCACAAAATTAAATCATGTTTGTGAGGAATGCCGTCTTCTAGGGGCTTAGCCTTTACTTGGTAGGCAGTGCAGTACCACTGCAATCTTTTGATTGAGGATGTGCTGTAATAGAGGTTATGAAATCTGGTGAGATGGAAAACACGTGTATCTGTAAAGATTTTAACTTACACAAAAGGCTACCTACTAAAGGTTCTGGGCTCTGACAAGCAGCCTTGTAGATCTTCTTGAAAACAAAGGGAAACTTTGTTTATCTTGTCAGTAGAAGGGGTTTGCTTGTATTAATTCAGGATTTAATAGCCAGCTAAGCCACAGGGAGCTGCTGTCATGATGAAAAACACCATTGGAGTCCTCCCGGAAAAGGTACTTCTGATGTAAAAAACCTCAGGGAAGGGTTTCTGGGGAATCCATAATTAAATGTCACATCATGGCAAGGGCAGAGAAAAAAAGACTCTACTTGGAAAGTGGTAAAATATGAATGTCTGATCAAAACATTTGTATACCTCATAAAAAAGGCTGACTCTCTCCTAGTGGCTCAGGACTTCCAGTCAAGCAGCCTCAGTGAATAAACCATGTGTAAACAAAACAAATGTAGTGAATACACATCAGCATTACTTGTCTTGAGAATGCTGGTGGACATTCCTGAATTCTGGGTGGGATTCTTTCATTCTGGATTGATGGTCAGGAGAAAATTAAACAGAATGATGCAACAGTGATTTGTTTCCTCAGAGACAATTAGAAACATACTGGGCATGAAACAATTATAGCTGCTTTCCCTAATTTAGTTTGTTTATTTAAAAACTCAACAACAAAATCTACTTTGGCTTTTGGTTGTATAATCTGGTATGAAAGTTCTGTGACTCAAAAAAGCAATTCATTCCTCCAGATGGGTCCAACTCACTGTGATAAACACATAAAACATGTAGGTAGGTAAATTAACACAGAGCACTACTCCTGGGGGCTGCCATAGATGCCAAACAATTGAAATTGCCGGGCATCAGCTGAAGTAGTTAGTGGGAAGGAGTTCAGTGATTTTGTACTACACTGGTTTAATCACACAGTAGAGGTAATTGAAAAATTATGACTTCCCTGTCCTTTAACACTGGGTTCCCACTTTCATCACCTTCTTAGGTGAGATTAACAGTTAAAGAATGGACCGCCTTTTCCACATGGAACAGAATGGATAGACTCTTTTGATAAAGCCAGGACCTGCCAATATAAAACCAGTATCCTGGCTTGGCTACTCCTGGCCACAACTTCTCCCTAATTTCCAAGAAATTCTCAATGGAAAGAGAAGAAAATTAGTTACTGACGATACAAAAGAAAAATCTCAGGCTGAGAAAAATGAGAAAGCTTCAATCCCTGAGAAAGTTGAGTATGTATCCTCTACTTCACCTCTCTAATTCACGCTCCCTTTGTGGAAACCGGCAGTCATTCCTGATCCTTCGAGGTTCTCTGCTGAGCAGGCAGAATGGGTCTCACTTTAATTCTCACATCAACTAAGTCACAGGGATGTCTTAATTCATTCTGCGATGCTCTTCCTCCTTTTGGTAGTATGGTTTGTTTTGCCCTTCTCTCTCTTTTTCCAGAACCCCATTCCACTTCCTTCTCTCCAAAGATAACTATATTACTTGTTCTTAGGGATGCACAATATATCTATTTTCCCTTGAAAGGAAGCTGACAGTTTTAGTGAAACTAAACACACAAGCAATCATCAACAATGACACTGGGGAAAAAGAGAGAGGGACTAAAAGAACAGAGATTCTGTTTTAATATTAAGACTAATGCCACTGTACCAGGTAGTCAGTGTAGAATTTTTCTACTTGTCCCAATTGATAAAATGTAATTAATGCCTTTTCAAAAACACTTTGTTTTCCTTCATGAGAGAGAAATATTTTCAAGCTCCTGACACCTGCTATATATGTACTAATACATGCTACATACATTTTATGATCAATCTTTTATTTAATCTTTACAATGATATTTTCAGGTAGCTAGTGCCTTCCCATTTTACAGATGAGGAAACTGAGCATCACAAAGATAAACAGATTTCTTTATGGACTCATAACTAGTTCTTATTATGGATAAAGCTCTACAGCCTTATATTATCTTTCATAAAACATAACTGACCATATAAGAAAATCAAGATTTCAGTTTTTATATGATATATTGATGCAGTGAGTTCAGGTGTACATTTCTTCCTCACTTTTGATTTCTGCTAGATTCTTCTGCAAGAGAGAAAAAGGATTTTTTCTGCATGCAAGTGCTTCCTGGTTTCCTAATTGTGGTTGAGGTTTTAGAAAACTGTTCCTACTCATCATCCCTAATGTAAGAAAAGCAGAAAATATATTTAATGTTGGTTGGAATAAATTTTTCTTCTAGATTTGGGGGTGAGTTGTTTATATTATACCAGTAAAATTATTTGCATATACTTGTATTTAAAAAGATGTTCCCAAGAAAATTTAATGAAGAGATTGGCTGTCTAGACCTGTGTTTTTATAGCAGCAGCTTTGCTGCAGTTGATCAATACAAGGTTTCCTTTGGTTCCCGCAATATGCTGTGGCGACCAAAACTTGTATGGAATGATTATTGTGACATTTCTCTAGATGAAGGTTTTCTGCTGTTGACCCTTAAAGACTCACAATAAACTCTCACTTCAGCAATATGTGGGAACAGTTGAGTTCTGCAGTCTCAATTTAATTTATTTTTATCATTAATATTTGATAACAGCTTTAATATTTAAAATCACACAAATATCTGATGAGGAAAAGGGACCTGTATAGAATCCTGAGTAGCTTGTCCTGGAGTATAGACCAAATTATGTTCACTGTGGGAATGATTTCACAGGACTAAGTACTCATCAGCTCGAGGGACAAATATACCATTTACTTCATCGTGTTGTAGTTCCTTCTTTGAACAGTTGCTACTTATTTTTCATATTACTTTATGTCAGTGCTTTGTACTATTCAAATATATCATGGCAAGTTTCTACATCTTTGCCTCCTTCACATAGAATTGGAGAAGAAAAACAGGACGTTTTTTCTTTAGTATTTCCTTTTCATTTATTTTTCAGCGTTGAACTAGTACTGCCAACATTCTCTTTTCTGTATCTTGGGGGAAGCTTTTATCCTTGCTGGGGCTACAGAGATGAAGTACAGAGGCAGCAAGACTGGCCTCTCGCTGGGCAGTTTGGTGGGCAGGCTGGGGTTGTTCAAGAGCTGACTCTGATTCTCTGGGCAGACTCTCTCTCCCTCTCTCCTTCAGGGTTAACTGCAGCTCATACAGTTTCTTTGCTTGCAGAATCTAAAGTTCAGAGATAGGCAGTCAGATTTCATTTGTCATAAGTTTAATGTTTAACATAGTCAAACCTGTCAGAGGAGGCAGTTTTCAACTCTACCAGATTTCTGAATACTAGAACATCACCATTTTTAAAAAAACACAAAAACAACAACTTAAAATAAGCTAGTTAGAAAGTCAAATTTCTGTCACATAAAGAGGCAGCATGATATAATAAGGGGTGGTGGAAGATGCATGGATTTGGGGTCGAACTGATCAAGGTTAAT
Organism: Rhinolophus hipposideros; assembly: GCF_964194185.1. NCBI lineage: Eukaryota > Metazoa > Chordata > Mammalia > Chiroptera > Rhinolophidae > Rhinolophus > Rhinolophus hipposideros. The sequence continues at coordinate 70,561,486 of NC_138048.1, read as the reverse complement.
ATCTGTGCTTCACCCATTTTCGTTGCGGAACCGAAGACCATCGAGTTCATTCTCTGAGATTCAGTGAAGTGGAGATAATAGGACTGGCCTTGAAGGGTTGTCATGAGAAATATATAATACATCAGGACAATGGGTGCTACATGATAAGATGTACAAAAAGTGTCTCTTTCCCCATCCTTCCTTTCTTCCTCTTCCTTTAAGCAGACATTTATTGAGCCCCCAGACACTATGCTTGCGACAGTGATAAGCAGGTGTACTCTCTGCTCGCAGGGAGACTATAACTGACTAGACAGAACTACAATGAAGCAACAATCATTCAGATAGTGGGTCCCTCTCACTGGTGCAGATGCTGCAGAAGGGGGGAGAGAGGTGAGCCCATATTTTAGAAGGATTTCAGCCTGTCACGAAGGTCTGGGAAGACTGCTGTGAGAGGGTGATAACAGAGCTGCGATCGGAAAGATAAGTAGGAGTAAACTAGACCAAGTGGGGAGGGAAGATCATCATTATCATCACCCTAATCGTCGCCCTTATCAAACATGAGTCTCTTTCAATTATTTGTCTAGAGAAGTAAAGTCCATCCCAAAGTTATAACTCACTGAATGTTGCTGTGCCTCCCACCCTTGCCTCTGCTCCCACCTTTCCATATGCCTGTCCCTGCCTTTGGTCCCTGTGGAGCCACTGAGCAGCAGTGGTACTGGAGAGGCTGCTGTTCATCCTTGGCATCTTCATTGCTCTGTTGGGATGAGGCTGGTAGATCTCCACCCACTACCTTCCAACCAATTAAAATCTCTATCCTTCAGCAGGGGCACATCAATCACTCTTTGTGCACATCACCAACCAGATGTCCCCAGTACTGTTAACAGGACACCCGTCTTTCCTTGCACGAAACTGGAACCAGGAGGTACAGTCGAATCAGCCGTGTCTGCCCTTCATGGCTCCTTCCTAACCAGGCCAGATGAGCCTGGTGCCTGGGCAGAGTGTGGCAAACACGTGACAGCTGTTCTCCATCTACTGTGAAATGCCTGTAGAACTTGGTGACTTGATAATTCATCTCTTGCCATGTTGCCTGTGCTCAGAGATGCTTTGCTTGTGACTAATGTCCTTATTACAGTTTGGATAAAGAAAAAGGGGAAACTAGGAGCAGATGACAGCTTTCTCTGTACACTGAAAGAACATTCTTTTCCCTTTCTGACCTCCTTGTAATCATCTAAATATGTTCCCAAATGTCATTTTTTTAAAGTAGTAGAGACTTGCAGAGCCTACTAGTTTATTCTTAACTGGATTAACATTCAGTAATTGGTGAGTTTAACTAAATAAATGTATGATCTTATTTTTCTATGTAAACATATCCAAAGCTTTTTCACAGGAAAGAGTTATTTATTTATTTAGCACAGACTAAGTTCAAAGGGACCTAGAACTACCTAAATTGCATCAGTGATAAGAATAGAAAGGAAAATGATACGAGTATGTGTTATTTGAGGACTAAACAGAAGACTACACCTCTTGTTTTACTGATGGATAATGGGACTTGCCCTAGATCATATGGCAGGCATTTATGGGAATCCCCAAGCATCAGGTTAGATGTCTGGATGCCACGTGACATGGCTATTAGTGGCTCAGTTACCTAGTGCCAAGAAACAGCTACTCCAGAAAAAATGAGTCAGATTTCTGTTTCTTCATCAACTTTTGACAAAGGTAACTTTTGACAGAGGAATTATAAATCAGACACATTCACTTCATATATGGGGAAACTGAGACTCAGAGTGTTGTAGTCATTTACCCAAGGGTGTGTAACTGATTTGCAGCCAGGACACTGGACTTCATCAAAAGTCACCATGCATGTTCACTGAATGCCTCTTTAAGTGAGACACGGTAGTAAACAGTGGGTTATGAAGATAATTATAAGTATTTGCATTCTGAGGAATGACATCTCATTTTCCTGATTCCCAGCAAGAAAAAGAAATGGCGAGTTTATACCCATTCAACCATTAAAAGCCGATCTCAGGTTAAGGGACCCTGTTAAAACGCTGCAATTTTTTTCTCATTTTTATCAAGATCAACTTTAAAATCTTTCACCTGGAATCTACCTGGCCTTCTACAGCTGGACGTCCTTGCCTAGCAGTTCTGACTCACCTCCTAAGATATTACCCTCCACTTGCTGGGCTCCTGCCACACAACCTTCACATATCTCTCTAGCTCCTTATCAGAACTCTCACATGCTGCTGCTGCTGCTCTAGCTGGTTTTGACTCATTTTCAGTCGGAGTTTAAATGCCCTTCAGGAAAATTCTTCCTGTCTCCTCATATCTATTCTCTATTAAGTCTGATTTGTCACATGCTTTTATAGAATCTTTTAATGGGTTCTTTATAGTCACAGACATAATTATATAATTACTTATATAATTATTTACTCAAAATCTGTCTTCATCTCCAGAAGATAAGTAATTTCCATGAAACAGGGATTGTGTCTTTTTATTCAATATATCACCCCTAGCACATAGGACAGAACTTGGTATATTGTAGGCCTTCAAAAATTATTTGGTAAATGTCTCAATAAATGAATGAATCTCTCTAAGAATGAGTTTTCCCTGCTGTGCTTGATTGGCAAGGGAGAGTCCCATTCTAAATTCAAAGGTATGTTTTCTTATCCCTTCCAAATTCTTTAGGAGCTATTTATTCATGTATTCTTTCATTCATTGACACACATTTATTGTTACCTGCTGAATAAGACTGGGTATCCAAAAATAAACAATACACCTTTGTTCCAGAATAATTCAGACTGTAATTTAGGGAATATTCTTAGGATATGTGCAAATATTGGGGTATGGTGTGAAGGTTATAAAATAAAATATTTTTTTTGAAAACAAATACAGAAGGTGCCAAAAAAATGTATACACATTTTAAGAAAGTAAAAAAAACTATTAAAATTGTAATACTAAATATATACTGATAGCAAAAGATGAATGCAAATCACATTTGACTTCTGCAATTACAAGAGGTGCTCAAAGTGGTTACCATCAGCGTCCAGACACTTCCGAATTACAGCAAACTACTGCTTGAGCGACATTGACCAAAGTGTCCACTTGTATATATTTTTTTGGCACCCCAGTATTTAAGAGTCTAAAAGCATATTATTTGTTAAAATAGTACTGATCTGAAAATAACTCCATTATTTTACTTGTTTTCTAAGAATCAGGAAATATTTCACCTAAAAGGGAGTAAGTAGTAGAAAATTTGAAGCACCGAAGAAACGAGTTTACATCTTAGATTTACCATTGTTGCTGACTTTCTTACATTCACAGGCAGAGCATTATGTGTAGACATATAGGAAAAGTGGAAGTTCTAATGGTATCTACCTCGTATGTGCAGAACAATCCTAGACTCATGATGACAGTTTCTGGGGCAAAAAATGCAATGGTGGTATGGGTATCTCCCAGAGTTATCTTCCAATGTGAGAAGAATCTGGTTGGTTGTTTCATCTCTGTAAAACTTTGACTATTTGCCCTCCTATGTCTGAATGAGGGAGAGAGAATGAGAAAAAAATGAATGTGAGGAATTAGCTTCATGGTGACTGGCTGTGTTTCCATATTATGAAAACATCCAGATTTTGTGTAAAAAAATAAAATCATCTTTCTCCTTAAGATCACCCATTGACTACAAACTGCTTGACCATGACCTTATGCTTTTAACTTTTCATCTGGAGTAGTCAGATATATAAACAGCTACCTGCCTATAAATATGGTCAAAATATCATAACTCTGGAAAATATATTTAAAACAGTTATAACACAGCGTTGGAATATTGGTTAGAGATCTGAGAAGTAATTCTGATAGTGGCTCCAAATTCTCCTCAATGCAGGTGTTAAAAGACTTTTTCTGTATGAATTTATCAAGAATATATTAATTGCTATTATTACAAATAACAATATTACCTAATATTTGAATGACCTCTGAAAGCTTATCAGTGTTTTTGAAAATGTCTTATTGTTGAATTCTCACAATAATTCTCTGAAGGATGTAAAAATAAATAGTGTCAAAATGTTTTCTTGATCGAGGTAACAAAATTAATGAACAACATAGGGACTCATATTCAGATTTTCAGATGCCAAATCTTATTTTTTGTGTACAATAAATTTCAATCATGTCCGCTAACTTTATAGCCAGATAGAAGATAGTTTCTGAAACTTAGTGTGTAACTGTTAAGACATATTGTGTATTCAAATTTTGCTGTTGCTAAGATTGCCCCCATTGACACTAGTATCTGTCTTGTTGAAAACGTTATACTAGTAATAAAGGCTTTAAACATGGCTTAGTGTACACAATTTAATTTATAGTTTAATTTAGTGAAATCCCTCTTAGTATTGAAGGCACATTTTACATACATATATGTATTTTGTTTTACATAATGTATAACATGTAAATATTATATATTATATATAAATATGTTTCATATATATTTCACATGTAATGTATATAAATACATATTTAATACCTAATGTATATAAATATATGTACATATATAATGTATATTATATATAAACATATACTGTCCCCACTAGGAATTCACACATTATTGACATTAATCAGTATCTGCCAATCTTCAGAAATTCTTTAAAAGTTACAGGTGAAGTAATAATGTAATGATTTTATGTCTAGCTACTAACATTTTGGTTTGCCTCCATTATTTAATTTAAAATAATTTTTATTAGTCTGTAAAACTCATCTTTTAATTAAATAACTATTAGTTGAAACCATTACTCAGAATAAAATTTCCTTGGGTATATGGGTAACTTATTTCTAGGTTATTACACATGAGTGTTTAGGGGTAGATAGGTAGCTGAAACATATACTTCTTTCCCATAGATGAAGAGAAGTGTGGAAATTTAGAACGATCTAAAAATGTAGAATGAGGTGGAGTACACCGAAGTAAATAAAGAGATAGGTAAATAAATGCAGATGCATGTAAAGTAGAGGTGTCACTGGAAATTTGCCTGAATTTTAGCTTATTTACCGGGTTCAGTATTTTTCAGAGTGTTGTAGCTCATACATTGTACATTTACACCAGCCTCTGTAGGAATGGCAGTGCCTCTGAAAAATGGTGCACTTTGGACTCAGATCTGTTTCCTATCCCCAGCTCCTCAAACATTATCTGTGTGACCTGAAGCTTTTTACCCCTTCTATAAAATAAGGATGTTTGGTCTCATGGAATGTTGGAGGAGATGAAATGGCTATGTGCATATGACACACAGGGTGTTGTGGTACCCAGCATGGTGTCTGGCCCGTACCCAGTACTTAAAATATATGAATATACACTCACCTGTCTTCTGTTTTTTTAAAGACAAGGATGAAACTAGCATTCTTATAGCACTAGTAAATAGAACAATACCGTCACAATATGGTATGAACTATAAGATTCGAAGATATAAAAATTATTTATAATACAATTCCTCATATATTGGCTAATTCATCCATTGTGTCTCAAATTCCCTAGAAGTAGAGCCTGAGGTAGAAAATTATTTTCCAGGTGAGTTTGAAGGGATGCTCATGCAAGAAGTGTCACTAGGGAGGCAGGATAGGGGCGGAGATAAAGCTAAGAAGCAAGGCAATCGTAATGGGAGCTGAGCTTCAGCATGTTCCCATGGGTAGCTCTGGAACACATATGACCCCACAGAGCAGGTCCCACCTTGAGGCGTAGGGAGTTGGCCTTTTGTGGGGACAGAGCCAGGAGTACAGCTCTTGGCCTCACGTGGAAAGGTGCTGGCTCAGGTAGTAAATGGCCATCAACTGTGATTGGATGACCATCAACTGTGGCTAGTTGGCCGTCAGCTGTAACCAGTGAGCCATTGGCCACTAATATAACTACCGTGGCTACGCTAGCAGCAGATGGTGGCTGGCAAGTGCAGAGTGTGGATTGCGGATTGCAGAAAGGCGGATTGCAGTTAGCAGGGAGGATTGCAGCTAGAAAGTGAGTTTGGTTGGCAGAGAGGTGGACAGGTTGCTGATCCTGTGGCTCCTGCTTCCTGTATCTCCAACCCAGACGCCAGCAAGACTATAATGGTATGACTCCCCTATCTATGGCTCCGTGGGTGTTCCTTTTTGACCCCATGTCCTGCGTTCTTATGTGGGGAGCGGGACTAGAGACCCCGCATGACACCCAACATTACAGTGCCTCATGTCCATCATGGGGGATGGGCATGCCACAGATGCGATGTATAATCTCCTGCATAAGGTGGCTTCTGTTTGCCCAAAGACATTTCTCCAAATAAAGGTGAAGCTATGACCATTAACAGCCAACACTCAGCAAATACGAGGAGTGCACTTGCCCGATGAAGGGAATCTAGCCAAGGCTGCCACAGCGGCCACAGCAGTATCTCATTATATTATACTGTGTCACATATGCCAGCCAAAGAAGAGCTACAAGGGAGAAGTCTGGCAGAGTTCCAAATGTGAAACTTCCATCATCCTCACAGATGAGTTACCCTCCTGGCACTAAGTATGATGATGCTCGAAGAATGTTGACACCCAGGAAGCTCACCTGAGCCTTTTGTGTCCAGAATTTTATTGAGGCTTCGTCACCTGGGAGTTATTTATTTAATTATTGTCAACAGCGTTGAATTCAATCTTCACCTCCCCTTTTCTCCCTGGAGCTATGTGGAGCTATGTAGCTCAAAACCTGTGGTTGGTCTTTTAGTATGGCCAGCCCCCAACCCTAAGTCTCCTTGTTAGCATAAACTACCAGGTGTGATCCATAAGGCCTTTGGTGAGTTACCTAGTTAGGAAAAACTATCAGGTATGAGGGGAGGGGCACCTTAAATAAAAGACACTCCTATCACTCAGGGAATTCCAAGGGTTAAAGGAGCCAGGACATAGACCAGACCTCTCTTTAGGTGAGACCAAATTCTTTACTACACATATGTAATAATTCTTTAAAACACTTTGCATTTTATTATGATAAATACATTGCTCAATGGTTTATTGGGCCTGAATTGTCACATAGACCCTAAATTAAAGTCTATTACAAATTAGCCCAAAGGCCTAAATTCTCTCTCCTAAATGAATGTGGTTCAACGTACCTCTATGGTTCTCATAAAGAAAGGGTCAGAAGAAATTCCAAAGTTTCTCTAAAGGAGAAGATTTGGGTGGCAATACAGCCAGATGGCTGGGACCTTTGTGTTTGCCTCTGAATGCTAACTTTAGATGAAGCTACCTTTAGTAGATCAAGACTACTGTTGAGTAAGATGGCTTATTTATTAGGTTGGTGCAAAAGTCATTACAGGTTTTTAAAAGGTTAAAAATAATTGCAACAACCGCAATTACTTTTGCACCAACCTAATATTTGGAGAAGTTTAGATTGCAGCAACAACCGCAATTACTTTTGCACCAACCTAATATTTGGAGAAGTTTAGATTGCAGCAAGAAAAGGCTAATTGAGATAATACGGTGGCTACTCCTTGGGGCTGACCTTGGGTGAAGAGAATCCAGGCTGTTTGTGACCCTGTGATTGCAAAACATGGGAAGTCATGATATGTATATAGCATGATTGGTTGTTGTGAATGAAAAAAAAATCAAATGCATGCATGTCTTGTTTGCATATATGTGGCATCTTTTGTGTGCTTGATGCCATCATATATGGTAAATAGAGTACTTGAGTATCACTCTGGCACACTCAAAAGTCCGGGTACATGGATGAAATCCTTCTGGCTGCCTTCTCTATTTTGACGCCTGATTGAATGTATGATCATCTTTTCCTGATCGTACTCTTGGGCATGCTTTCTTTACTTTTTTTTCCCCATTTTCTTTTATTCATCTAAATTCTTTGATTTCTTTTTCTAGGGAACTAAAAATGCTATAGGAGAGAAAGAAAAACCTTCAGTAGACTATATTTTATTTATGTCTAATTTAATTTGCCAAAGACTAAAAACTGAAGGTGAAAATGCAAGGTAGAGAACCTTATAGATGTCTTAATATACAACTTATCTTCAAAAAATATTTCATTCACTTTTTTTTTTTAATCCAAGCGTCTTTTTGCTATAATTTCAAAAGCAAACTTGGTATAGAGTCACAGTGCAAAATAAGGTGATTTATGGCCTGATAGATTTACAAAGTTATTTTTACTTCTGATCAAATAGTTTAGTCAAAAGATGATTGAACAGGTAGCTAGGTGTGAGGGTCCCTGCTGACCCTGGGTGGGTCAGTTTGTCTTTCTAGGCCTCAGTTTTCCCATCTGGAAAAGGACAAGGTTGTCCCAACCGATGATCTCTCTAAGGATTTCTCCTAATTGTAACATACATTTTATATTGGGTTACATGACTTGAGAATTTGACATGCTGCTGACAAATTTAATTAATATAGATACATAACTTGAATGTCAGTTAATGAAAACCATAACTTATGATTTAATTAATTAGACCCTGTCTCCAAAATAAAAGCTCAACTTTCCAGTTTGAAGCAATACCAGCAATTCTTATTTCATGTATAAGACACCATTCCCTTAACTAGTGCTTTTAGTCCACAAAAATAATTAAGTGATAGTAACATGTACATTCAACATTGCTCTGCCAATAAACATCACTGTCACTGTGATACAATGAACAGTATATATTAACTAAAAGCAGAATGAAGTGTTCCTTCATTATCTAATTTTCTGGTAATAAATTCCTTTGTAACAGAGTAGCTATATTACAATACAATTTTTATAAACTACATTAAGTTATCTGAACAGTAGAAGTATTCCTGGTAAATAATGTACACCTTTTGTTTATTCATGGTCAGTTGACCACAACAGTGCCCAGTTTCCCACCCTATGCTTTCCTCTACTTTGGTCAAAATTTTGTCCAGCTGGAACTCTGGAGATCTTGACAACATCGATTCTGTCATTCCCATCAGAAGCTTTTTCCAGAATGTGGAATGTACCCTGCCCTGATTTGCCTTGTACCAGAGCAATCTTCCTTACTCCTTGTCTTTTACATAAGCACACCCATTCTCTCCTTCCACTGCTGGTAGCTCATTATTTTGGACTGTCTGCTGAAGCCTATTTCATGTCATCTAGGCTTTTTGACTTTATTTTGCTCCATATTTAATGATATTTTATTACCACAACAACACTTTTGTCATGCTTTAGACCATACCCTAATGTTTCCTGTATTTGTTTTAAACTCAGGTAATGACGTTTCTGGTAGGAGTGTGTCACCGGATTGCATTGCCTCTGCAAATTGGAGGTTACTGAACTAGGATAGAAAACTCATTTCCTTGGCATATCAGAGTATTATATTTTGTACTTGACAAAACTTAACAAAACATTACCTTACAGATTGAATGGGATTTGTCAATTTTCTAAGAACTAGAACACCATTTAGTACAAATAGTAGTAGGTATGTACCAAATTAATTTTGTATCTGTTGAGAATTCAGAACGCACTCCTGTGCCTCAGAGGAATCATTCTGCACACTAATTATTGTTGTTCACTGCAGAAACAGTGGTTAGTGGAGGTTTCTGTGCATAGAAGGGCAGATAAATCAACTTCCCTGTAGCTAATTCTGTAGATTGTGGATAATCCCTTTATGCAAATGCCAATCTTACTTCAGTTTATATTGAGGTTTAAAATCCAACAGAGTTATGATGTGTGGAAGAAAATTCAAAGACAAAAAACGTTCTTTGTGATGTACTTGACCCTGGGATCATTAGTACATTTCAGCATAACTCAACTGCCTGGAGAAAGAGCAGTGCTTTAGAAGTAGTTTAACGAAGGCAGTTGGGGCAAAAATGACATTAAATATAATAGTTTCAGAAGAATATGTTTCAAAAAGACAATTAGAAAGCCAGGTGTTCGACAATGTGACAAATGTGTTCCTTGAAACTGTGAATACTGGTTATAAACTATAGAAGTATAGCTCTTAATTTCAAAATATGATTCTAGGATGAGCGGAGTAAGGCATACTCTGGGAAAGTACAAGATTATACTAGTTATAATGTTTTGGCAAGGACAGACCATTTGCTTTTTTGAAAAAGGAATAACTGACATGATCCAATTTTGAAATGGCCGAAATAGTGTACATTTCCACTTGTTGCTCTCTAAGGAGGATCATAAAGGCATATAGTACGTTTATCACTTATCCAATATACATATTTAAGACATGATGGTCATAATTTGTCAATTTATCTAATATTTATTTTTGAGTCCTTAGCAAAGTAGCTTTACTTTAATCTATCTTTATTTACTGCATATTTTTGTAAAAGTAAAGCATGTAGGCATAGCTATCACTTCTCCCTGAATTTCGCCATATTGGATCAATTTACCTAATTCAGTCAAATAATCCTTAATTAAGTTGCCTCTGTGTGTGAGGATTTGATGTACTAATAATTGGACACTGATAAGACAAGGGCTTCTGCCAAGGAATCAACAGTCCAGATAAACAAATCAACAATTTGTTGTGTACAGTAAAGGAAGAGCATATTCTTAAAAGAGAAAAACAGAAGCAACTTCATGGATGTGTGAAAGTTTAAGGGGACTTGGGGGTAAAATATAATTGTTACTAAGCACTGTTCCAGGCACTGCTATGCTAAGAGCTTTACATATATTATCTAATGTGATACCCAGAACCATCCTTCAAGTTAATTTTACTTTCCCTATTGTACAGATAAAAGGCTAAGGATTAAGGGGTTAAATAACTTGACCAAATTGACACCTCTATTAAATCATAGAGCTGTGATCTGAATCTTATTTTGACTCCATGGCCTATGCTGTTAAGAACCGTGCATTAGAAGTATTTTAACTCAGGCAGTTGGGGTAAAAATCACATTAAATATAATAGTTTCACAAGAATAAGTTTCAGAAAAACAATGAAAAGGCCAGGTGTCTGACCGTGTGACAAATATGTTCCTTGAGACTGAATTCTGGTTACAAACTATAGAAGTACAGCTCTTAATTTCAAAATATGTCTTAATGTGAGTGGTTTAGCACAGCTGGAGAAAAAAGGTTCTGGGAAAGTGGCAGATTCAGTCTTTTCACCAGGCTGGTGAAGGCCTTTGGGAGGATGTACACTGTATTTGTACTTCTCTGAGTTTTAAAATTTTATTTATGAATGTGCATTGTTTCCAGGATTATGGTGATACCAAATACTCCTCCTGCCAGACTTCTGAGGAGCAAAGAACAAATATTTCCTGGTGTCTTAAAAATACAGATTTGCGTTCTTGATTTCTTTTAGCATGGAAAAATTACCCAATGTTTAATATGTATACTGTTGACCTCATGAATTCTTCTCCTTTCTTCTTGTCCTCCATCCTATTATCAATCATTCTTTCCTACAGGGACACCCTTTGTTTATCATAAGCAGAAGTCCCTCCATGTTCTTGCTTTCAAGCATTCCACTCTCCAACCATCAGCTACATTTTTCCTTCAGTGGTCTATACCCTGCATATTTTTCAATCCTACCAAACAACGTAGCTGTTGATTCAACCAATTATTCTTTGTTTCTGATCCCATTAATGTCTTCTTCCCTCTGTTTAAACAGCTTACAGTCCGTGTTTGTTATCTCTTACCTATAACTATACTTAATTGCCTTTTCCTCTGTATTCCTTTATTGTCTACTTCTCCTCTCATTCTGTTAAATATGGCAGGGAAAAGTTCAACCACATTGGATGGCCCACCACTCTAAATATACTGCCAACATCAAGTGGTTCTCAGACTGCCCAGTAATTATATTACAGTTCCCTTGTTCATTCTCTTTTCTCCTTCCTTGGTTGACTTCTCCTACCCTGAAATCTTTACTAGTTCCTCTCCAGTATTCACTCTCAGGTGATTGCCATGCTTCCTATTTCAGTGAAAATGTAGAAGCAATTCTAAAAGAAAGTCTACTTTCCTCCCTCTACCTACTACCTATCCCCATCTTTACCCTTATATACCAAGAAATGCCAAATCCTCAACTTGTATACTAGACACCATCACTTTTTGCTAATCCCTGGGCATTGTTCCAGAAAATCCCACCCAAACCCCTGTGCAGCAGCGATCTTTCCCATAATCAAACTCTAAATGAATCATTCCAGAAATGTCTTCCTTTGCTCTCTGCAGGTAGCCTACTACTTCAACCAAAAGAAACTAACTTTACAATATCAAAACTACTCTCTCCATTTATATTTGTAATGATTCTTCAAGTTCAGCTCAATTTTTACATTCAAACAAAAAAGATAACGCAGTTATATGCAGCTAAATAAATGAAAACTGTGTGGTTTCTTATATCAGCCCTCAATTTTCCTTCCTGGGGAACTAGTAATAACCTCCAATCAGCCTGACTATGATGAGATGACTTCTGATAGAATGGTAGATCTTCTCTTATGGGTCTCACTCAGGTAGCCCCATTGGTACAGCGATGTCTCCTAGCTTCTATATTGATGAGTTATTAGTTTTGCACTTACTTGCAGAATGTTCAGCCTATGACAAATGACATACTGTTACTTTTCTTTCACCTTCCACATTTTTTTTAATTGGGAAATATTGGGGAACTGTGTGTTTTTCCAGGATGTCAAGTCTTTTTTTTTTCAATCTAGTTGTGAAGGATGCAGCTCACTGGCCCATGTGGGACTCAAACCGGTGACCTTGGTGTTATGAACACCACGCTCTAATCACTGAGCCAACCCTCTGCCCACCAGCAGCCCAGCTCCATTGTCTCTCATGTGGGAATCAAACCACGACCTTGGTGTTATGAGAACTGTGCTCCAACTAAGCCAACTGGCCACCCACCGGTGGCTCAGTTCTAAGCTCAATCTGTTGTTTCAATCTAGTTGTGGAGGGTGCAGTTCACTGGCCCATGTGGGGATAGAACTGGCAACCTTGTTAAGAGCTTGTGCTCTAACCTACTGAGCCATCCGGCCTCCACCTTTCATATTTTCTCTTCCTTCCCTACCACTTTCATTTTCATGTGCACCCCAGGATCTCAATTTTAACTGCTTCTAAGCATTCTTCCACATTTTTAAAATTCGTGTAATTATACGTATGCACACACACACAAGTTTCAAGTCTTTTATTTGTTTGTTTGCTTACAAAATAGGGATATTTCATCTATAGTTCTCTGCATCTTGCTTTTTCTTACTGAACTACAGAAATCTTCCACATCAGGTGATGGAGATTTGACTCATTTTTAAAAATAACTTTATAATATTTCACAGCAGAGATAAACCACAGTTTAACCATTTCCCTATGGATACATATTTAATATTTCTTTTCTAATTTTGCCACCAACACAATATATTGATGAACATTCTTGTATATAGTAGTAGTTTTACTTCTGTGGGAGTAGAATCACTGGTATGTGTTTTAATTAGAATACATGCTTTCACATTGCTTTCCAAAAACTCTGTAAGAATTAACATTTCTTTAAGCAATGTATGAAATTACCCATTTTGCATGGGGAGATGTTAGGCATTATCATAATTTTGATCACATCCCATCCACGGGAAAATAGTCAGATCTCAAGATTACTTCATTTGCATTTCTCTCACTCTCTGGAGTGATTCATTATACTTCCACATACTGATTGGTCATTTTGATTTTCTCTGTAAGTTGTCTTTTCTTCTTTTTTGGTTCATTTTTCTATGGAGATGTCAGTCTTTTTATTACCAGGTTTTCAAGCTTTTCATTTATTAAATATAATGACCCTTTTTAATTACCTGCATTACCAGTATTTATTTCACAATCTATTATTTATTAATTGCTTAAAATATGCTTTTCCATATGCAAGTTTTAAATGTTTACATAATAAATATGTTCATATTTTGTTTCATAGCTTCTAGGCTTTCTGTCTTATTTTTAATGAACTCTCAAATATCTAGGTTGTATATATAATCTCCTAAATTGTCTTCTAAGATTTTTATTGTCTTATAATTACATCTTTAATCAACAGGAATTGGGTGAGACAGGGATCTAATGCATTTTCGTCTAATGGATAGTCAGTTGTAGCATCCATTTACTAAATTAGACCATCTTTTTCAAATGAATTGAAGTACCTCCTTAGTGATCCATTATATTCCACAATATACTGTGATCTCGTTCTGAGTATATGTGCTTCTCCGGCAGTGGCTTTAAAATTTTACATTCATATAAAATCTTCTCTCCCACTAGTTGGAAGTTCTGTCTTTTTGCTTTGGGGTCTCATAGCACCTTATTTTTATTTTAGGCAATTACCACTTCCTACCTGAAATTATCATTGTTTATATACATGTCTCCTCATTCTCACTGTACCATCCTTGAAGAGAAAACCCTCATCTAATTTATCTTTTCACTCTCCACAGTTTCTTGAGCAATTTAGAAACTTCTCATATATTTATTGAATGAATATACTAATGATTAAAAACAAATTTTAAAAAGCATAATAGTTTCATACAAATTTAGATACCTTAAGTGATGGCCACTCTAATCGAGATGTGGCAGGCTTTTGTTCTTATTTTACTTTGGAACTTCTGGCTACAGAGAGTGAAACAAAGAAATTTTGTTTATGTAATCTCTTAGTGTTCTGTTCATTGGTGCATATAAATCCAGACTACCCTTTCATGCATAGTTCACTGTACTATAGGAACATGTATTAGGTAGTTCAATTTGGCTTTTGAAATGCCAAACTTGCTGTAATACAATAACAAATGAAAATCACAACAACTAAGAGTTTGAAATCAGTAGCATGTTGGCATAACACAAATCATGATATTCAAGTCAGCAAAATAGAACAATTAACAGATGTTTACCTGTAGCTATCTAAAATCATGATGTTTTAACTCTGGGCTATAACAACTGTAGAAGAACTGTGTGTGGTAGCCTCTGGGTGAAATAAAATAGGAAATTCTGCTTCAGTTCCAGCCATTTTGTGTAGTACACTAAGAAATCCTGAAAGCTGACTTAGTCTTGCCCTTTTTTTGATGTAATGCTTTTTCTCTTTCTCTTCAGCATATAAACTGAATATAAGCCAGTGTGCAATAATTTTTCATACTCAAATTAGCATGTAATGATACTACTGAGATACAGTCCTTGTGTTAATAAAACATAACAACCTAGTTTGCCTGTCTTGTTCTCAAAGTCCACTGGAGTGACACATTGTTTTCTCTTCTGTTGAAAGCTGTCTCTCTAGAGGTTGGCAGAGGTTCCAAACAAGAAAGAAAAATTGGTGAGATAAGTTATACCTAGTGACACTGAAAAATAGATAGGGAGTCATGGGTGAGAGTCAGGGAACCAGTGTCAACTATCAAATGTGACTCAAAAATACAGTAACATCAGGGCAAAAGCTGAAGGGTTGTGACAAGGCAGGTTGATTGGCAAGTTTTGTGAAACATTACCACCTTTTAAATATGGTTATTTAGTACGTTTTAGGCAGCTCTGAGATCAGAGGCCCTCCATTAATGTTTTAGTAGACTTCGTGTTCATGTTCTCTTATGACCTTTATTTCCTACAGAAATATCTCTTCATTCCTTGTGGCTCCAAACTTAGCAAAAAAGAGCAAATATGGCCTTGGTCACCATTGGATGTGTTGGATGCTGTTTTTGTCCCCATTGCTTTTTCTCTCTGATTGAAGCTTCTCAATTGAGATAGATAATGTAGACTTTTTACCAGGAACAAATCAGTGACAGAAGGCCAACCTAATAAAAATGAGCCAAGAATCACCAGTCTAATGTCGAAGTCTTTGATTAACTTCTGGAACTTGGCCAACAGGGACATCTAGTAACGAACTATAGAAATGATCCCTGAAAATATAGTCTTAACAGAGACATCTAGATCTCAGAGTCCAAAGCAAAGAGATAATTTAAGAAAGCAGTTAAAGGGTTAGAAGAAGTTGCATAGGCAAGAATCTTATGACCTGCTAGTAATTTTAGTACTATTTTGTAATACAGTCATTACTCAGTATCTGTGGGGCATGGGTTCCAGGATACACCCCTGCAGATACCAAAATGTGTGGGTGCTCAAGTCCCTTATATAAAATAGAGTAGTATTTGAATATACACTATTCACGTCTTCCCATAAACTTTAAATTATTTGTGATACCTAGTTACATTAGATTACTTATAATACCTAAAATAATGTAAATGCTATGCAAATAGTTGTTATACTGTATTGTGTAGGGAATAATGACAAAAAAAAAAGGCTGTACATTCATGTTCAGTACAGGTAAAACCATCCTAGGCCAAACTACATAATGCACATCAGCAAGAACATAACATTTTTTTGTAATGTTTTTGATCCAAGGTTGGTTAAATACATGGATATGGAACCCAGCCAGATACAGAGGACCAACTGTATTGAGGCATTATTATCATTCACTTCTGATAATTTTATTTCTCCAGAACACAAATAAGCCCAGGGTGGCTTGGGTGGTCTTGAGCTTTGAAAAGAGAGGCAAAGAAGTGACTCTTTTGCAAGAAAGGAGATAATAGAGGGGCAGTGTTGAAGTAGACCTCAGACAATCATATTCTCTGACTAGCAAACCTACTGGGTCTAACTTGCCATCCGTGCTAATGAAGCACTATTTTGTTTTTTTAATAAAAAGAAAAGCAGTTTATTGGAACAGTGGATTGCTACACATGGGATCCATCATAAAAATCATGAGACAAACAAATATTTGTACCTTTTAAAAATGATAATTCGCAAAAAAGTGAATGACAAAGTATTTGAGTGATTAAAACCTAAATGAGATAAAATATGCTAGAGCTATATAAAATATGCAAATGAAGTGATCTTTTTCTTCATTTACTATGTCTTAATGGTGGGGGAAATAATGTACTTACAATTGATACTAAAAGGAAACTGTTTTATTATGTTTACTACACAATGAGCCTGACTAAGGCATTCTCTAGTTATGTTACACATTAGTAACTGTTACAAACCGTTACTCTGAATAGTACCCAAGAGGCCCTTAAGTTAATATACCTCTTTATGTGCTTAGCTACTACAAGAGAGTAACTTAGACACTAAAAAGTGACTGCTTGTTCATTGACTGATTCTGACGAAACTAGGATGAAGTTTGAGGTGGAGTTGGAGCATGTCAGGAAACAAAAGGAAGAAGATAGGAAAGGTTTAAACTCATTGAAATAGAAAGTCTGAATACTGATTTTATGATACTCTGAGGTATCTAGGGTATCCATTTCAATAACTGTTCTGGCATTGTCCAAACAGTAGGAAACTCTGTTTCTGATACACACACACACACACACACACACACACACACACACACACACACGCGCGCGCGCGCGTGCACGCGCACACACACAAATCTTTGACAGGCATGTGGTATGTGGTTTCATGTTTCTCCAGACTGCCTCCTTTTACCAGCTGCATCTGCTAATAAGTAAGTTATTGGAGGAATGCATAAGGTTTGAAGAACTTATTTCCTTCTTTTTCCTCCCCCCGATCTGTTAAACTTACTTGATCAGAAAATTTGTCTATACCTTATATTACTCATGTACTCCTAAGGATAGAGATAATTAATGGTTGATTATTTAAGAAATGTTATACCGGCATGTGATGCAGTTATCTCCTCCCATTTTTTTGTTCCAGCTTCCACTAGAATGTATGAGTATATAGTTCCTTTTCTGATTGAATTTATTTCTTTATTCAGTAAATATTTATTTGTGTGTCTACTACGGTGAGTGCCAGATAATATGCGAGGGGTAAGGGAAAAACTCAGATAGGTATCCATGTCCTTTTCGATAAAATTGGAAAACCCTTAAGTGAAATTCATGGATTTGGTTTATTTTTATATTACAAATATAATAGTGGTTAAATAGGACATTTGCAGTTTTTTCATTTACTTTATTCTAATTCTCATTCCTTGTGAATTTTCCTAGAGTGGTGAAGCGGTTTGGTTTTTTTTTGTTTTTTTTTGGTAGTACAAAGTTCCTCATTTAATTTGTATGAATGGTATGGCAAACAGAGTTAAGATTGGTTATAGGAACTAGAACTGTCCTTGCCTTCAATTCTGTTCTTCCTCAGCTTCTTCCCAGTGGACTCTCGTTTCTTATATTCTAGAGATACAAGAAAAAGCAGATACAAGAAAGAACAAATTAAAAAGGGAACACAAAACATAGAAGGAAATGAGATGGAAAAGAGTAGAGTATGTAAAGCAAAGACAAAGACATTCACAAGTGAGGAAACAATCACTAATCTTAAAGACAAAAACAAACTCACCCTCATTTATCCTTTCACACATCAAGCACAGACACTCATTCTTTCCTGTGAGATATATAACCATTTATGTCCAAACATCTACAGGAAAATCTTCATTGTGTTAAATAATCTAACAGATGTCTGAGAGATTGCATTTAAGAAATTATAGAACACTGTTCATCTATTATTTTAAACCTTCTTTTCATATTCACTCTTTAAGGTTGTCTGTGAAATATTTGTATTCTCACAGATGACGTTCAAACAAATAGCACAAACCCAACAAACCAACCACCACCACCACCACCAAAAACAACAAGACCCACTACAGTTCAGGGTGGAGAGAAGGTTAACAAGAGCTCATGATGGAAAAGCCCTTGGGGCACAGTAGAGAGGGGTCTTAAAATAGATACAAACTGGGATGTGGTCAGGAAGAAAATACATGTGATCTTAAGTGGCATTGTGAAAGTATAATGTGCAGAAAGGAGGTGATAATTACACTCTATCTGATCAAATCTGCCATCGATTTTACATTTCCCACAGAGGCCTCTGGACAGCCGATATTCTGTTTAGAGAGTATGACCAGGAGATTGAGTAACTGCCTCATATGAGATTTGACTACTGATTAGTGAAATGAGAAAACAAAACTAGAGGGAACAGCATGACTTCCTTCACTTATATGAAGGGCTGCCATGTGGAACATGTATGTTTATTCCTGTGGCCCCAAGGATTTAGGTGGGAACATTCACTTATCAGAGGGTATTATCATATTTACTGATGTCAGTAACAGATTCATTTACTCTAAATTGCTGTTAGTCACAATTAGCATTTCTACATAACTACTTGGTAAGAATGTTGATTCAGGCATCAGTTGGGTAGTTGAATGAAGGGATTTCTATATCTGTATTCTAAAAAACAATTTCCTGAATAGGAATAGAACACAGAAATATAAAGTTCTTCACTCCATCAAAAAATGTATTTACTCACAAATATCTTAGTACAGTTTTCCTAAAATAATTTTTATTGCCTTATGTCAATGAATCCATCAGTCATTTGTATTCTTTTTGGAATACGATAGGATTCTATCTGGTATCCCTCATTGAATAATTTTTGTCTTATTCATTAAAAAAGAAGTTTATGTCCATCATTAGGGCTTGAGTAAATGAAGTCATGTGCCAAAAATTGCACATGTAGATGTGTGTCTGTGTGTGTGTACATTTGTATGGGGGAAGTTGTTTATTCAGGGATAGAATTCCTTCTGGTTCATAGAATTCCTTCTGGTTCAGGAGGATTAAAAAGGGGGAAAAATTCTGGGGCAGCAGAGAAATTTTAATTTAGTGAAGAAACATATACAGAACAATATGTTGTCAGAATCTAAAACAACGTGAAAGGGATGTTTCATTGGCTTGATAAAAGGTAATTGACCAAATAGACAAGAGCAGTTTCTTGATTGTGGCTAAGCAAATTGAGGGAAGCCAGTGATCCTGTCTCTGCAGAGCTGTTAAAGTAATATGCAAAGAAACAGAAATTCTCCTCAGTAAAACCAGAGGAGAAAAAGGAACTAAAATTTCTTGTCTTCCTGTTTTGGAATCTTTCCTCCTATAGCCCTCTCTTTTTTCTAGAACCCAAGAGAGTCAGTGAGTGTCTTGGCAAGAAATGGCATTCTGCTTTGGAGAATTTTACATGCTCTTGTCAAAACATTTGTCCAGTCTCTAGCTATAACTATGTCCAGTTTCCCTTAATTCCTGAGGTTTTGGGATGACCACTGATACCATGAAGAGCCCTACACTTATATTATGCAGTAAGAATACCAAGAGCAGTTGTTTGGCATACTTTTAATATCTGCTTTAATGAGAAAAGAAAAGTACAATGACTTCCATTTTCTTCCAGCACATTTTATTCCAGTATATACCTGTTCGGTTAGAGGCCCTCTTCCATCATCTTTGTGCTCCATCCCTTATGTCCTTTGGTGGTAGGTCATGCTCAAGGTTTTGGTGGCACTTGATGGAGGTCAAAATCTTCTGTTTTCTAAATCACTCCATACATACTATTATATATTGTAAATAATATTTATATTCACTCACATGCATGGACACTTAAAGTCCTTCATTAATTTTGTCTTTCCATCCTCTTTCCTTCACCTTATTTTGTTCCCCCTCCTCCTATTTTTACTAATACTACAATATTAGTAATTATACTAGTAGCAGTAGTAACAGCAGTTATCTTCTCCTTATTACACGAGGACTGTGTTAGGTGTGTTCCTGTCATCACACATAATGTACAATCCTAAAAATAGCCCCACACATTTATTATTTCTCTGTTTTACAAGGGTGGAAACAGGGAAAAATGGTTAAGTTATACAGGTAGTAGAGAAGGACCCCTGGCATTGAATTATTCTAGGAATCAGGGTAGTATTGAAGCTAAAAATTCACAATTTGTAAAGTTAAGAAAACTTACCTCATGGATATTGCAATAACAAGGGAAATGTGTTTTACATAGGTGAATAATAAACACTTACCATTTGTGTAATTTAAGAATAAGTTTATAAATCATGTGAGGGTATATACTGAGTTACTTTATTGCTATCTTATATAGACAATTTCACTAATCATGAGTTAATTGAAAAATGATTATTACCAAATTTTTATCTGTATAATAATGATTTTGAATTTTTTATTAAAATTTATCTGCTTTATGTCTTTCTAAAATTATCGCCTTCATTGGTGCTCAATTCTCTAAATCAGTAATGATAAACAGTAATTAGAGTTTATTTTGAGAGGATACTTTGAGACTTCATATTTAAGGAGCTGCAAATATTTCATGAGTAATTATAATGTGAGAATAAATTAATAGACTAGAAAGACAAAAGAAGGGGCTGGCATAGTTTTCTTTAATACTGAATATTTGTCATATATACTGAGCCAAAAATGTAAACTTGGTACCCAAAGCAATAATGTGAGCCTAAAGGGAATTCTTACACTTGATAACCAAGTTATATTTATAGCTTCTTCCAACAGGGAGTATCTAGCACATACTTGGTATTCAACATATGTTGGTGAATAAATGAGTGATGGGCAACATAGACTGATAGTTGGCTTCCATTTAGCATAAAAAAATTTGTTGTTTGAGGTAGGGAATGATGGCCAAAGTCTTGGAAGGTAGAAAGATATTCACAACTGGGAGAGGCATATTCACTAAAGAGAAATGAAAAATAATAGTACTAGAGAATTATTCAGAGAGTTTCACATACTGACCCTTCAAGATCTTGCCATGAGAAATCTATCATTTGGTGTAAATTATCCAGTTAATTCATTAAATCAGAAAATTTGGTTTATATATAAATGCATTGTTTACTAAATAAGAAGAGTGGATCTAGACTAAACAATTGTGAGCCATTCAATTTGGAGGAGTCCTCATGAGAGAAACATTCAACGATATTCTGTTTTATCATGTTAATGATTTTATATGTTTTAAGTTTTGTAATATTTTTCAAATTAAATGGTAGTTTAAGGTTAGGAAACTAGTCTACACAAATCTAGTCATTTGTCAACATTCAACAATTGCAAAAACATTTGTTAAAACAATTGCATACATATGCATTTTAATAGTTATAATTTTGTAATTTGAATTGTAATTTTGAAGTTTTTTTCAACATATAAAAATGTTTTTTTTATAAATTTCTTAGTTTCCCATTGCCTAAGGATGATTATTACTCAGCAATAGAGTTCTGACACTGACTTCTGTTTTTTTCTACGTGAAATTCTCTGTCAAATTCATATGTATTCATGAAATACTTAGAAAATTTATCCACATTAGAAATGGGAAATCAGATAGTCAAAATATATAATAAAATAATTTTATTTTCCAATATCTGGTTTGGGTGCAAAAAAGTATATGTTCAGAGAATAGTACTTAACTGAGTTTTTAGAGTATATCCAATTTCTGCTATACGAGAACAGAGATGCTATTCGTGAAGCTCTTCTTCTCTGATCAAGAATTAATTTACTCATCACTTGTTGATTACTCAAGACTATTCAACAAGAAAGAAAAATTGCTGACATAATTTACGCACTAAGTAGTTTATAAATGAATGAATACTCCCTTCCCCCAACTTTAATGAATAATCCTGTGCATATTTACTTCTTAGGATCATGAGAAGATTTTCATCTCAACCATACCCCTTTCAAAACTGCTTAAACTCTTGAAATGGTCACCATTCATCAGCTTACACCTTACATATTGCATATGCTAAATAATCCCTCAAGGTCACCTTTTAATTATCTCTCCCTAAGAACTTTTATTAATTTTTTCCATCAAATTACATTTGTGTTTCAATTTTTTTAACTTATCAAATGCATAAAATAGCCAACAAGAAATGCTGAATTATTATTCTAGTCAAAAGCAAAACAACCTAAAAACAACAAAACTAACATTTTAATTGGCCTAGATAGTGCTCCATCATTTTATTTGAGGCTCTTCATAGCCCAGAAAGTCCAAGTTAGGAGGTATAGTTTGGGAGGCATTAATAGTTAGCCTTTTTTCCCCTTCCATCCATCTTCTCCACAACTACCAGAATATCATATTTACCATGAAACTCCTCCTCTAGAATCCTTCGTTAGTTGACTAGTCCTTCCCGGAAAAAGGAATGTAATTGACATGGTTTGCTGGGGCATCTATAGCCTGGCCCATCCCTCACTTTCCACCATTGCTTGCATTATAGTACACGTTCCAGAGACTAAACTATTTGGCTTCTCAATCCACACTTCCCTTCCCAACACTCTCCCCACACTAATACATGTACTAGTGTGGTGTGTTTCCTGCAAGTCACACTCCCTTTTATAACCTAGCATTTAGCTCAGAAAACTCTTTGGAACTTTTCAACATGTGCTCCTTTGGCAACTCATGTGTTGGATTGACACATGTACATGCTATGCATGCAGCTGTCTGGCTTTCTAGGTGCTTAACTCTTTGAGAAGTCTATGTCCAAAGAATCTTCTATTTATGGAGATCTACCCAGTGTCAAATAATGGAGGGCAGGGTTGGAGATGGGCTCTAGGCTAACAGGAGAGACATTAGAAAGATAGAAGAATAGAAGGTAGAGTTCCTCTACTTAACTTCCTTTATGCCAATGAATACATGAGCAAGAGGGTCTTACTGGTTATGATTTGAACTACCTAAAAGAAGAGTTCGGAGTCAGTTGGCTTCTGCTACATTTTTCTCTCCCTTACCCATATCATTGGTAAAAGGTGGCATTTCCCCTATAGGTAACTAGAAAAATATCCAGTTTCCTTGCTGTTTACATGTTCCATATATAAAATGTATAATTTTCAAAGCTCAAGGCAATTAATGGAGGACCCTAGTTTCTACTGTGTCTCAAAGATACAGCAAAATTTGGAAGTTTTGTTCTCTTGCTGGAATTCTGGAAAATGACATACCTTAATAGAAAGAATTTTCAAGCTGGTAGGAACCTTAAGAGATCTATAGCAATTCTTTATTTTACAGATAAAGAAACATTTGCTTATTTATCCATCATCCATTTCATGGTTAAACATGCCAGGAAAATGCCTGGTGTTATGACAAAAATGAGTAAGCGTACTCTTCTTTGGGGAGTTCAGTCTACTTAGAAATAATGATATGTAGTAAGATAATTATACAAGTAAAATGGAATTTGGGCTCAAAGAGGTGAGTTGATTTGCCAAAAGCATGCACAGATAACTAATTGGTGGTTTGTTGATCTAAAAGCTTAAGGTACACATGAGTTATACTAGCTTCTGTCCTTTGCTCCTTCTCAAATTAATAGTTTGCAGAAGTTTTATAAACTACAAAGTGACATATGAATACTTCAATCTCATTGTTGCCCTCTGTTTACTTTTCTGTTAGTAGAATATTAAATCAATATTTATTACAATATGTTTAAAATTCTAGTTCAGTGTTGTTTCTCATGAACTCCTAATCCCTGTGAGAGAAAGTATGGTATAATGATACAGAAAACAGGCTTTTGAGTCAGGCACTTGAATCACAGCTCTAGTCTACCACTTACAAGAAGTACAACTTCAGATAAATAAATTGACCTTTCTAAGTCTCAACTTCCTCATATGTGTAATGCGCATGTCAGTTTCTTTCACCTAAGGCTTTTGAGGGGATAAAATAACGTACTGAATGTGATGCAATGAACATATAGTAAGCACTCAATACAATTTATGAAATGTCTGCTATTTTGGTCATTTTTGTCAGGAAGAGCCCTTCAACCTTTATAGTACAGCTTGTGAATCAGAAAACATGCTGCCAATAACATAGCCCTTCACAAATGAATTCAGAGTTCATTCATATAAAGTAGAAATCTCTTGCTCACTTTTTTTCTGAAGTTGTTCCCTCAACTTGCAGTTGTCTTTCACCTGTTTTTAACCTCTCAGAATCCCTATGATTTTTCAAGTTTCATCTCAAATCCACTTTCACGAAGAAGCCTTCACTGAGACCTCACAGAGACATCTAATTTCCCTTCCCATAGTAGTTTATTCTAATTACTTTTAGATCACGTATTTCAAACATCCTGATTTTAAAATTGTCTCCATGTCTGTCTTCTCATAATATGATGAGATCTGTGTGCATGGGTAGAATGGTTAACACAATTTTGTACATAGTAGGTTCTTAAAAAAATGTCTGTTGAACTAAACTGAATTAAAATGAGGAACTTCATTATCTTTGTGATTCATCTTAATTTTGAAATCATCTGCTATCATTTAAAATCAAACCCGTGAACTGAAATGCAGATGTGATGATTAAGGTATTTGAGCACTTTGAGAAATATCATAATTCTAGAAAGCTGTAGAGAAGTAATCTTCTTGAATGAAGAGCAATGATAAATTCACCTGGTGGGGCTAAAGAAATACCTCTTTAATGAGTAGGTACTCACGGCAAAAACTGAGAACTTGAAATGTGCAAGGT
Source organism: Rhinolophus hipposideros (assembly GCF_964194185.1). NCBI lineage: Eukaryota > Metazoa > Chordata > Mammalia > Chiroptera > Rhinolophidae > Rhinolophus > Rhinolophus hipposideros. The sequence continues at coordinate 70,536,411 of NC_138048.1, read as the reverse complement.
TTGTATGTGACACTATATTTTAAAAATAATAGCTAGTAAAAGCAGAAAATTGGAGCTTCATTCATTCATCCGTTTTTGTTTTTGTTTTTAATATTTATTGAACCTTCAGCAAGATTTCAGAATTTAAATGTTATTAAGACCATACCCTCCAACAACACCATATTGCTAAAATATGGTAACAACATTGGATTTGTTGGTTAGAATGTTTACACTTGCTTTTACTTTTAAAATAAATTTTAACATTTACTAAACAAACTTATTTTGTACATGCGCTATTGTAAGAATGGATTTCTTTTGGGAAGAAGATGGGGAAACAAATTATAATTCTAAATATATATATATACATATATATACATATATACATATATGTATATATATACACACACACACATAGGTATATAAATGTACATATATATACATACATATATATATACACACACATATATAGATATATATACCTACATACTTATATATACATGTTCAAATAGTTGAGCATTCTAACTTTAACATGTTATAATTAACTTACAGCCTTTTAGTCTTGAATTTAACCGAATAACAGAAAAGTGTAATCTTATTTTTAGAAATTCTGTAATTCCCTTACATTAATGTATTGATTATACTTTTGACCAGAGAGGGAACAAAATCCATGGTACATGTTTATTCATCACATAAATGTGTTTTTCAATTATTTAAAGGGAGAGTTGAAGAGAGTAAAAGATTATGGTGCATTTCCATTTTCCTTATGTATATGTTAAAATTTTGATAATTTATATTCTCATCTTAAATAATGTACAGTAGTTTTTTTTTTTTTTAATTTGAAGAAACAGTTTATTATAATGAAGTGAAAATCAAATTTGTTCACATTTTCTCACACTGAGTGGAAAAATTTTAGAAGGTATTAGGTGAAAAACAATATGGAAAAATGAATAAAGCAAAATTATAATCATTGTGCTTCTCAAATTTACCCCAAATCAAATTTTCTTATATATTTAAATTCATGTATTTCCTAATAGTTCAGTACACTCAGAACTGCATGATCACTTTCCCTTACTTTAGTTTTGCAAGTTTATAAGTTCAAAGAAAACATGATTATATCATTGTTGTAAGCACTCTGATTCTAAAGATAAAGTTAGAATCTCCTGTGACGTTTACCCAATTTTCTTTCCATTCCCAGAAACAACTACTGTAATCAGTGTATCTACCATCATTTTCTGTATATTTTCATGCTACTCATTAACACTACAAGAACATTTTATACGGAGTTTAAAAGAGATCTTATACAACTCATCCTGCACCTTTTTTTCTGTGCCTTTTTTTTTTTTTTTGGTGATTTGTACTCTTAATAAGGTAATAGTTTCATCACTAATGCATTTAAAATGTTTAACTTCTCTTATATTTTTGCTTGATATTATGGATGGACTCTTCTCATAATATTTTTAATTGTTCATTCTTATATTTGAAAGCTTTTGATTCTTGTGTGTCAAACCTGTTGAACTCATTTTTATTATTTAACATTGATTCTATTAAGTCCTTTATACTTATTTGCTATTTTATGTATATTTGCTACAAATTTTGAAAATGTTTCTTTTTTTCCCATATACATTTTGTTTACTTCTTTATTTGGGGGGCGGTATATTTGAGGGGGCATAAAATTTCACTGTATTGAATGGCATCAGTGGTGGAGATAAGGACTCATTACATTACAATGATAAAGAAACTTTTATCTCCCACCCCTATCTGTGCCTTTTAACCCAGTTGGTGGACTATTTCCTGCTCCTTGGATGAAAGCTCTGGCAGGTCACACTTAGTTTACAAATATCTATATATCTATATCTATATCTATATCTATATCTATATCTATATCTATATCTATATCTATATCTATATCTATATCTATATAGATAGATAGATAGATAGATAGATAGATATACATATGTATATATATATATATGCCTAGACAATTATAATTATGAAAACCCCACATTTTATTTAAAGTTAAGCTTCTCTGCTGCCCCTGCTTGTTACTGCTTCAGATCAGAAGCCTGAACAGAGAATGGGGTGAAGCAGTCTTCTTCTCTTCCCATTCCAGCTCCTTGGTGACTCTAATCTTCCTTCCCCACTCACCAACTGGGTCCTTTTGTTCTTTTGTGGGCTGCCTGACTCCTCCAACTTCAGCTGTCTCTCCCTCAGCCAGCAGGTTATAATTCCCCTCACTTTTGTTTCCAATGGCATCACTTTGGCCTCCTTTTGAAAAATCTGTCTTGCTTGGGTAAGCTTTCTTTTCAAATGACCCCAGGTCAACATCCCTACCATGAATTCCACATCCATTTTCCTGGAAATAGTCACCTGTGCTCCTCTATCAGCAGAAGTGTAGTTACTGCTGAAAGACAATAATCTTCTGCCTGCTGTTAGTCAGCATTCACTGTACCTTCCCTCTCCATGGCCCCCTGCCCCCCGCCATGCTCAGGGAACTCAGAGGCACTGCATATCAAGCTCTCCAAGTTCACTCTTCAAAGCTCCTCTTGGACCCACTCCCAGTGAGTGAGGCAAAACATCCATCTTCCCTCTTCCATGGGTAGGGAAGGGAATATGCATCAACAGATAACTTTCTCCAAAAAAATTCTCTGCAAAATACATTGTTCCACAAGTCTTTTATTTCCACGTAGTCAATATTGGGGTAGGAATCCCAAACCAGCTTTTTTGGTCATCTCCTCTGCAAGTTTTACACAGGTGATCTGGAAGCTCATCTTGGTATTGTTTTGTTCTTGGTCTTGTCTAAGCAAGAAAACATTCATATAAATATGTTGTTTAAAAAAGCCCTTTGCCATTCTTGATTTTAATTGATCTGTTTGTAATATGTTACCATTGAAAATGAAGTTTGTTACAAATTTCGGGTAGATAACTTTCATTACTTACTTAAAATTTGTTGAATTAATAATTGAAGTGCCTATTTGTATCATACACTCTTTTTGATGCTAGAAAAGGCCTCTGTCTCACATTGTATTAGGTTGGTGCCAAGTAATTGCAGTTTAAAAAGTTAAAAATAATTGCAAAAACCTCAATTACATTTGCACCACCCTAATAGTTGGGTAATACATTTTTAAATGCATACAGATAATTACACATATAAATATATACAAGTTTAGAAGTGTATATGGTAAATGCTATGAAATACTGAAACGTGGTAATGTGACAACATTTCTGGGGTTTGAAATTAGATGAGTTGGAAGAGAAAATGTTTCTCTATAGAAATAGCATTTAAGGTGGATTATAAAATGGAGCTAGTCATGTGAGGAACAGAGAAGAGAACCTTCCAATCAGGGAAAGGAGCACATGCAAAGTCATAAGGATCGATGTACCTGCATGTCTAAGAAACGGATTGAAGGATGGCATAGCTAGAAAATGGCAAGGAAGGAAAAGAGAGGTGGATTCATTCAAATAGAAGAGCATGTGGGCCATGGTAAAGAGTCTGTATTTTTATTTCCAAAGTAACAGGAAGAAATTGAGAGTTTTAAACAGGCGAGTGATTTAAAGGTGTAAACTTAAGTCGTCACAAATAAAGCTTGATGTCTATTCTGAGCATTATAAGATGTACTGGGCTTACTATATCTGTGTTGAACTTATAATAACTAGCAAATAGAATTGCAAGTACCTAAATCTTTAAAATATAATTCATTATTCATTATTAAATAATTTAGATTATTTTATGATTTTATGTTCTTTATTCCTCTAATATTGTCAGTTTTAAAACACACATGTTTCTTCTTGTGTGCTTTTAATCTTTTAATGGGATGTGCTGCTATCCTGTGAGACTTTGGTCTTTGAATTTGAACAGATCTGGATTTGAACCTTCTCTCTGTCACTCTGTGACCATCGGTAAAATACCGATCTCTCTGATACTTCTTTTTCCCATGATAAAGTTGGGATCATGCCTACTGCATGAGGTTGTGTAAATTTGCAATGTAACACATTTAAATCTCCTTTCACAATGCCTGCCACTCAATAAACATCCATTGCCACTGTTCTTACTGATTCTACATTGGGTTTCCATCCTGGTATCACCACTTATTAATAGTATAAGATCAGAAAAGCAACTTAATATTTCTGAAAGCATAGCATTTGGGGGTTAATTAACTGTAAGAGTGGGCAGAGAAGTACCAACAAACAATAAAGCATTTGACAAATACAAAGTGTGGAAAACAGGACTAGAGTGACACCTTTTGTTAACTTAGGACATCAAAAAATACACCACCATTACATAGTTACAGAATAAAGGGAAATATAAAGGAAATGAGACAGCAATCATAAAGTAAAAGTATTTAGTACTGAAGTTAAAGGGAGACAGTCATTATAACAGTTAGTAACCAAGTATGAAAATGTCAACCTCTGTCTATCTACTTCAGACGTTTTGCTGGAGTTCTCTCCTGTGTATTATAGTCACTTTCTAGCAGCAACATTAGCTTGTCTAGTCTACCTGTATTATTCCTATAGGTTCTCTCACTTTCACTTCCTTACAGAAAACATCCACGTGAAGAGACTTCACTCATATTTGTCTTAACTAAATTTCTCCCTTGACCATCAGTCCCAAATTGGTGCAATTCTAAATAACTGTAATATCGTGCAAATATTTAGATACCAAACAAGAATCGTTGCTTAGAAATGGTCATTTTTCAATACATCCTGTAACTTGTAAACTATATACACTGGTTTTCAGGAGCCCTTAAGCTAAATATGAACAACATTACAATAAATGAAATTTAATTAATATGGATTTTATAAAGAGTTTGGTAAGACATAGTAAAGGAATCATGGCTTGTTTAAAATTATAATTGCAGCTTTCTTCCTCTCTTATTTTTAATATTTAACAATATTAGTTATTTGAAGAGATTGCATTTCCTTACTGTTAATAAATATAATCAATTGAAATTGATAATATAGTTCAGTCTACTCTAGTGTTGACAAGCTAATACAGCTGTGATTACTCCAGCAATGTGGGAACTCTATTTAGTTGACTGTCCCTCAGGAATTGCCTTTGAATATCATATTTTCAGTATTTTATATGTGAGAGATGTAAACCAATTAAATAATTAAAGAGCATTTCCTCATATTTTATCACTTCTGATGGAAAGGCAGATTCCTATGGAAGCCACATGAGTGACTTTGCCATTATGTGTTTATTTCCCTCTATCTACAGAAATAATAAAGGTGTCTCTAGAGTGATTCTCTAATAAAAGGGAGTGGTTTTGCCAAGCTAGATGTAGATACCATAGTGATCCTTACTTATGATTCATTGAAAAATAATTCTTGTAGGGAGGGTAGTTACATGGGTTTAGGTAGCAATGGAATAGATTTTCATTGGATGATGTCCACTGAATACAAATCAAGCCTGTGACCCTGACTTCATTATTGCCATAATCTTACATCCAAGCCAGGAAACTAGATTCTGTAGACCACACAGATAGGTGCTGATGGATTCAAATTTTTGAAAATAAAGCTCAGTCACAACAGAGTATCTATATAACTTGGAAAGCAATAATAGTAATTAAAACCACAGGCTCTGTAATACTGCTTTAAATTCAGGTTCTCCATTCATCAGCTTGGGCAAATTACTTAGTTTTTCTAGTTATCAGTTTGCTCATCTATGAAATGGGGATAATAACAGTACCTACCTCATAGAGTTATCGAGTAGAATAAATGAGGCCGTTCATACATGGTTGTTTTCCCAGTGCCCAGAATATAATAGATAATAAATGTTAGCTTGATTAAATTTTATTGCAGTCATAAGACATGACTTTGAATATCCAAAGTAGTTGTCATGGATTCTGTGGAACCTTCATAAATAAGCAGTAGACTCTATCCCTAAACACTGAAATGACTGCTTTTGAAATGACATTTACTACTCTTTTCCAAATTCCATACTGGTCTGAAAGGGATCATATAACTACTCCACGTTATCTATTTCATCCATGGAAAATAAAGCATGTTTGTGACTGGTAATGAGAATAATCATTTCATTAAATAATCATTGCTCCAGTGGTATAGTACATTCCTGAGGAGTATAAACCCATGAATTATTAATCAAATTCACTTTTCAATTGAGGCACTAAAGTTCATCCTCGGTCCTTGAAAGGCCATTCTTGATAGAGAGGCTGGGGTCATTAAAGTGTTTTTTAAAATAGTATAACAGTTTTTCAGTGTCCATTTTTTATCATTTTTTTTCATGATCTGTGATTATACATGTGTATTTATATTTATATTTATGGATGTCTTGTTCATGTTGGTCCACTTTATCTTTTCTAGTTTTAGGAAACTCTTACTTAATTTGAAATCAGGATATAAATTGTCCCAAAGAAATGCCTCTATATCTATATCATTGTTGAAATGTAAGAAAAAAAATGGAGAAGACTAGAGGCTTGGAAAACATGCAGAAGACTTTATTAGACAATGGCTTTAGGAAACAGAAGTGCATTTTTTTGTGTGCCAATGTTTCCATCTTATTACAGATGGCTCTTCCTGGCAGAAGATAAGGGCAGAAGGAAGCCAATAAACTTGCCTTCTTTCTTCTGAGAATATATGAATAGCATGGCATATTGCTCTTAAAAATGAATTTGTGGCATCATTCTCTATTAATATGTGTTCCCTTTTGTTTATCTGCCTTAAGGTTGCTATACAAAGATAATGCTTAACCGCCATATTTCTTGTAGAAAAAAATAATACATCGCTATGGAGTGGATTTTGTCTCTCAGTCCTTCCTTGCTTAACGATGAAGTTAATGTTTCAAAAATGTATGAAAAAATCAGTTTTTAATTGACAGTTGATGTATTTTCAATAAGCCACTTACATTACTTCATGTTCTTGAAATATAGGAACAAAAGTAGAATTTAGAATTACATGTTACAAAGAACAATATGGATAATTAATTGATGTGATCAAAGATTGTGATATACACATAATTTAACTGATAATTTACAGTGGTGAAAATTATCCTTACAAGGTAAAAGTAAACACAAAATTGTGCAATTTAGTTTGCATATCTAATACATCCCTGGTACAATAAACAAGATGAGTGGGTTAGCATAACATTTAATGTTTTGTTCATTAAAGTACCAACTATTTTAAATAAGGATATTCCTTCAATAAGAATTAATAATACTCAATGTATCCTACATCAATATTCTCTGTAAATCAACAGTAGGGTTATAAATAGGATTTTGATAAGCTGGAAAACTTTGAGTGTGGTTATTAATTCAAAAATTCATTTTAACACTTTCTAATAATTTTTTTAATACTTTATTTTTCTGAGAAGACTGAACAGAGTGCATTTTTTGTTTTCCCTTACATTGTGTCTATAAAGCTTCAGAGGGTCAACATTCTGAGTATCAATTACTATTATTCCACATGGGATTATAACTATACAGGTAGAAGAGATTTGGATGACTCTTTAGAAGATTTAGGTGAAGGGTGATTTTTTTGACTATAGTAAGTTCTCTTAATATTTGTTATTCCCTCCTTATTTATTTAACAAACCTTTACTGAGTTCTAAAATGTGTCAAAGCCTGGGCAATAACTTCAGGTATAAAGATGAATTTGGCCGGATCTCTTTCCTTCAGATGCTCAAAATCTATTGGAGAAACCAGAGAAGCATCAAACCAAGTGAAACCAGTGTGACAGAGATGATTAATGTGGCTTAAACTAACCATTATGGAGCATAAGATAAATCTGCATATTACAAAAAATAAAATTAAGCTGATTGCATTTCCATTAAGTAGATTTTGAGAAGAGTTATCAGCTGTGTAAGGCCTATGCACTGGGTAACAGACCTAAAAGATAAGAAGCAGAACGTGGAGTAAAATAATGAAAAACATTTTACTAGTTTCCCTTCATCAACTACTACTTTTGCAAGATTGTATAAACTGTTCATAAATTGACTGTTCATTTTACAAATCCCTTTAACCATTTTTTTTTCATTTCTGTCAGCTCTTCTTTTTTGCCTAAAAAGTGCTATCCATTTACCTACAAGGTCTGTGAGTCAGGAAATTAAAATACATGGATAGAATTTAATAGTTGCATGCATAAAAAAGCTGCACATTTTCTAGACAGCTGTCCATGAGATGTATCATTTGTTTTTTGAAAAGTCCATATTTAAACTTAAAGGTGACACTTTGTCCTTAATTCATGCTACAATGCTTCCAACTTCCCTACATAGTAATATGAGTTAAATAATGTATTCCTCTACAGTTGCTACTGCTGTCACTTGGTTCCTATATTCAAGCATGACTCTTACATGTTTTTCTTTGTCTGATACATAAACATATCCATACATGTGCATGTATAGGCTAATTGGGATCATAAATGGGTTAAAATGTTACACTCATGTTCAGAATGTGAATTTAAAAGCAGACTCAATAGTTTATCAGCTGTAACAGTTGCTAAGGTAAGTACAAATAGCTGGAAGACTTTAGTGGTTCAGAGAATACTTCTTGAAACATACATGCTTTGGAATTGCCCATCAGCATCTTCAATGTTATATGCATTGGCAACCAAGACAAGAGCATAGGCCTTGCTAACCCAATCAGATTATCATCCTGTATGGCCATTTTATTGACATGGTAAAAAATGAATACATTTACCCCAGTAAAGTGTAAGCTTCCCACTAGCATTATAATTGATTGGATAAATTAAATATTTATTCAAAGAGTAAATAGAGATTTTGGGACAAGTCAAATCAAAGTACCATAGAGCAAGAAGTAATCTAAGAAAAGCAGATATTTAAAGGTATGCCTAGAGTATTTACTTGATTTTTCATAGGTTTAACAGCAAGTTAATATTTATGACTATATGATATTTTAAGTGATAGAAATAGTATACATAAAGGCAAACATTGAGAAGTGTAAGTAAAAAAGTAAAACTCCAACATATTTCCCCATATGACATACAGTGCCCACTCACTAGAGAAAACAATTTATGTAGCTTATTGGATATCCATCTAGGAAATATCTATGTATGTTAAATGTGTGTGTTTAATCTCTTTTTCTTTACAAATGGGATGATGCTTTTTGTATCGTTCTGGAATTTGCCTTTTTTCCTTAATAATATGTTAGATAACTTTAATATCAGATTATGTGGATCTACCTAGTTAATTTTAACAAATGCATAAGACTGAATTGGTTCACTGTTATGGATGGGGATAGACAGTTTTGAGTATTTTAGTTGCCATTTTGGTTATCATTCCCATTTTGGGATTGACTTAATGACTACATTGTTATTAAGGGCACTTGCTCATGTCTGGATCTGAGGGTAGGTTCAATTGGTCTCCATAAAAAGTATTGGATCAAACATGGGCAATATAGTTACCACCAGTAGATAGTGATATACCTTTGGACGGGAGGGGTTAACTTCCAATGTATCTGTGATTACATTTATAAGAGGGATTATATTTATAAAACAGGGACATCAGCCCGCGACTTACAAGGTGGTTAGGAGTAAAGCATTGTACATTGAAGTGTTTTGGAAAATAGGAAATATTTATTTAAATGTAATGTAAATTCAGCACTCATGCTCTTGGTGGAATCATAAACTATAAGCTCACACCTGGGCAATGTTGCATGCAAAAAGAACTTAAGGGAATTTTATTTTATTATACTTTGCTTGATCTGAGATTTAAAGGAAGTTTGTGATCTTACAGGGCAACAGGCATGACAGAGTAGATAAATCTGCCTCTTCTTGCTTCTTCACTTACTGTTATCACAACTGGCCTTGTGAGCCCCACAAAAGCAATCCTCCCATCAGAGAGGCTTCAAAAGTTTTGAGGTATTTTTGTCTACTGTGTGTTGGAGACAGGAGGAGTCAGCACAGCAGAATCTAACTGAGTGGCCATGGGACAACTGGGGAAGATCGACTGTTGAAAGAGCACAACAGGATAAAGTACATACGAGGTGTGTGATCAAACAATACGGTGAATGATTAAAATAATAAAGAAAAACAAAAGTATTACAGTAAAAGATACATAGCCATGAATCCCCGTCAAAATAGTCCTCTTGGCTTTAAACACACTTATCCCATATTCTTGTCACTTTCTGAAGCAGTTCTGGAAGTCCTTTTTTGTGAGTGTCTTTAGTTGCTCTGTTGTGGCTGCCTCAATGTTCTGAATCGATTCAAAACGTTTTCCTTTCATGGTCATTTTGACTTTGGGGAAGAGCCAGAAGTTGCACGGTGCCAGATCCAATGAATAAGGTAGATGAGGACACACCGTTGTGTTTTTATTTGACAAAATTGCTGTATACCAGACGCGATGTGTGACACAGAGTATTGTCATGATGGAGGATGAAGTAAAGACATGAAAATGGACTTCCAGAACTACTTCTTATCAAGAACAATAGGACAAGTGTGTTCAAAGCAAGGGGGAGTATTTTGGGGGATTCATGGCAATGTATCTTTTACCGTGACAGGTTTTTTTTATTACTTTTACTGTAATCATATTTTTTTAAATTTAAACATTCACAGTATTTTTCGATCACACCTCGTACAACACCTAATGACATTCCTGACAGGTTCATAGACACTCAAATGATAATCCCCTAGAACAATACAGATAAGCAAATTAATTCGATTATAGTAAAGGCAATAGGTAATTATAGTAAAAAACAAACAAAAAACAGCTCTCAGGAAGACACTCTGTTTTACCATAGAACTCAATAAAAAATTATTGAGTTTGTGCATGCATTAATGCATGTGTGTGTGTGTGTGTGTGTGTGTGTGTGTGTGTGTGTGTGTGAATCTTGGTAAACTGATAACTTAAAATGGTACATCTGAGCACTGCATATTTTCAGAAAGTTCACTTCCTCATAACAGCTCCTATTTTATGAATGCTTATATTTTATGGACTTTTGTTCCTGAGAGCAAATAGTAAAATAACTAGGTTTTCATCTATTTGTTTCATGCCTCAGGCAGCCACTGGGAGAACAGGAGAGGGAACAGGTGTGGCCAGGTAGATTTTATTGTGTGCTCAACGCTTGCCTAAACCCTTTCCTTTGCATTGTTCCTCACCACCCATGAATTAAAATTTGTATGGGAATTTTTCAAATACAGCTTTAAATTTTGTAACCACACTTCATTTTTCCACCCTTTAAGTATTCACAAATAGTTATATTGCTTTTCAAAAAATTAGAAATTACTATTCAGCGATTAAAAAAAGAAAAACAGAAAAGGAAGTTCTTAGTATACTGATATAGAAAGGTCTCCCGGATACATTGTTAAGCAAGAAGAGCTAGGGACAAAACAGTGAATTTAGAATGCAACTTTATGTAAAAAAAGAGAAGACAAAAATACATCTGGTTCATAATTGATTTTGTCTATATAAGTAAATTTATTGAATTTGCATGGAGAATACAGAAAGGACACGCATAAAACCAAGGAGTGGTTACCTATGTAGGATTGTGGGGGAGGGGAAGAGGCGGGAGCAGGGCAGCTAAGGTGGACGAGACAGGACCATGACTTTATAATGTACCTTGCATTTATTGATTTGATTTTTCAACTTTGTGAATGAATTTTCTATTCAAAGGATATGATTAAATGAAAAAAAATGAAATCCATAGCGGAGGTAGCATAACTTGTTTGAAACAGCATAGACTATAAGCCTGAAGGGAGTGGGTTTTTGCCGCACATTTGTCACTGTTGCTAGTAACTTAGGACGTCATTAGACTCTCAGTCTCCCCGGCCTCAGTGTCCTCACCTGCTCCAGATGAGGAGTTTGCAGTAGATTTTCTCATGCCCTAGATGTCACTTTGAGCTACATTTTAATTGATCTAAGATTATGTTTAATCTAGAGCTTGGGATGAGTGACACAGAACACTGAAAGCATGGAGAGGTATGTTCTAATTTATTTTCCAATCCCATAGTTCTTTGAAGAGGTCTGTTTTATAATTTTCCTGTAGCAGTATTTTTTAAAGGTAGGAAAACTATGTGAAATAATCTTTCATAAAAATGTTTGACGATGTAGCAGATTTTCTTCAAGAAATTCAACTTTTCAACAAAATTTTAAGCCTAGAAATACGTCCGGGTAAGAGTAATAGAATTCATGGAGCACCAACTATATGCTTGGTAGTGTACTAGGAGCATTATGTCTAATTTGGTGTAATTTTCACACCAATCCAACAAAAAGTGTTTTTATCCTCATTTTCACTTGAGAAAATAAGGCTTACAGATATTTAGATCATGAAATAGATACTCTAAGTATAAAATTTGAGTGTCAACAGAATGTATTAGGATAGGTAAGGATGATGAATATTAATGTCTCTCTTTGGAATATGTTAGCTGTAGACCTGTCTGGAGGCAATAAAGCACTAGATAATTTGAGCCTTTTTCCTGACACACTGGGTCTGAGAGAGGGCGTATATGATGGAGCTTCCTTCCCTTGTCTGCCTACTGTCCCACAGGCCTGCTCAACAGAGAGGCATGAGAAAAGTGGACATACTGAGACACACACTTAGTGATGCTAACACAGATGGAAGCAAGCAAGCAAGCAAGACACACACCGGCCATACCCAGAGGCACCCGGGGATATATGCAGAAACAGAAACACATGCCATCAGAAGCACAAATCCAGAGACGCCCACTATAAAGACGGATACAGTGAGAGGATCCGGGAGACACCTCTCGGAAATATACAATATGGATAGAATTGTGCACAGGGTGTCAAAAGCGTGCAGAAGCAGAAAAAGGGAGACTCATAAATGGAGACACAGGTAAATATATGCAACACGTAGGGGTGGAAATCACCTGCCTCGTCAGAGAGATGCGCAAGGCGGAGTGAAGTATGGAAGCCAGCAGCAAGACATAACTGGATACAGTGTCATACGCTGAGAGCCATGTACACACAAAACACAGTGAATGGCATGTAAGTCCACAAGAACGAAACATATGCTTAACTGGACAGGGAAATTCACACACAAAGAAACACACACACAAAGGCAGAGAGGACATCCATACAGACAGAGAGAGACACACAAACAAAGAGAGAGACATAGATGCCCATAGCCTGAAGACAGTAAGAATGAGACGTCAGTTCTTACTACAATAATAGTTCAAGAGCTTTCCTGCTTTTCTGGCTCCTGCACGAGGCACAGGGCCAAGAATTCATGTTTCCCAGGCCGCAGATGCTGCCACCACCCTTGGATCACTGTGCTGTGTTCTTATTGTACTTTTTTATACTTCTGTTTATTTCATCAGGTTCTAGGAAGCATATTTCTCTCCCTCTTGGACATTTATCCCTCTTGGATATTTTTTGCTACATTTTACATTTTCTTTACATTACATTATTTAATTTTCCTAAAAGTATGGTCTGAACTGCTTTAGGTTTAGGTACATTACTTTGCCTTACTGATTTCTTCCTGCCAGCCTTAGTTTGGTATGATAAACCTGGTATGAAAGGTTTGAAACCTGGTATGAAAGCCTGGTATGATACTGTATGAACTAGTAAGGTGAATATTCTTGGTTATATGTGAACCTCAAAGAATCTAAAATATTGTCAGCATGAAATAAATTTTAAACCAATATGGTGTGAAATATTTTGAGATAAAGGTGATATCTTGACTATATTTCCAAATATGAAAGCAAAGGCATAGAGCTATTTAATATCTTTAATGTCATGTATATGTGTATATAATGTATGTGTGTGTGTGTACATGGGTTTTATACATGAGATATATATATATACATATATATATAATTTGTATATATATATATTTGTGTATATATATATATATGTACCTATATGTATATATACATATATCTTTATATCTATCTATCTATCTGTCATCTATTGAAAGTACTCATATTCTCACAAACTAAAGTGATATTTGAGGATAGGACACTGTTTATTCTGGGCATTGTCTTCTGAGTGAGAAGGAACCATTCAAGTTGAGCTTGTAGTTTCATAAACGTTTCTAGCTGATGTGTGTCATAGCTAAGCATATGCACAGAGTGGTCAATTTTGTTTATTTATGTACAACTTTTCATTTTACTCCCTAGTAAGAGTTAAAATAAGAAAATAGTCAAGATCTCCTAAATAGAAAAATAATCTAGATCCAAAGTTTTCTGTGAGGTGTGCTCAAAAGACCTCATTCATCATTAAATTGCTGAAATCTAGGCTGACCCTGAGCAATCTCAGGGGGAAAAGGAGGTAGAAATTGTCATTTTTAATAAGCTCTCTAGGTATTTTATAGGCACACTCATGTTGGAGAAGCGCTATCTAGAGAGCTAAATTTTATAGATTTTCTTATAGGGATTAATTCTGAAAAAATACGTTCAAATACACAAGCAGGGCTACGAGGGGAAATTATTCCAGCTGTGAATTTGGTACATTAAAATTGTCCTGACTATCCGTAACTATTCAATTTTCTCATTGATTGATTGATTGATTGATTGATTGATTGATTGATTGATTTTGAATGCTGAAATGTTTTAGTCTTTCTAGGTTCCTGTTTTCTTATGAGTTTTCTTACTGCCCTTATTAACAAGGAATGCCTAGAATATTTAAGCAGCCTGCCAAAACAAATTTCTACTTCATTTCAACAAAATAGTGTTGAAAATCATGTATTTTCAGTGAAAAGTTGTCTTTAGGTGAATCACAAAGGATACAAGAACCTAAGTACTGGTATATGCAATGGAAACATTAGATACAATTTCCTAACATGTACCAGAAGAGGTGAGTTTTAATACTAAATAAATACAGATGCGTCCATAGTCAAATTAAAAACACATGGGAATAGTAACTTAGAAAACATGTTGGTGTGGTTATTCCCTCATATGAGGGATTTATCCAAATAATTCACCAAAGGGTGCCAACATTGCAGGCTCTTTTAGTCTATTTAAAATGTATGAACATTGATTCCTGTGCAAAGTTTTGAAATACATACCTTGCCTAAAGTCAGTGGCATATTTTTTATTGCCTTAAATTTTAATACTTCTGTTTCTAGCTTGCTATATTGAAATGAAAATTCTGTGATATTCAGGACATAGCTCTTTATCTAAATGTGAAATATTTCATAACATCATATGTAATTTCAACATTCGAAAAAAATGCTTTTGTTGTAAAAAATATTGGAGACTAAATGTAAAAACATTTCTATTTATATTGGGAAAGATATTTTCTTCAAAGCCAATAGCAAAATATTAGTATTAAATATGTTGTCTTTGATAAATATTATTATTCTGGGCTATCTTACAAAAAGTAGCTTGATTTGAGGCATTTTAATAGCTTAAAGGAAGAACGAAAATGCAGGGACGGAAAAAAATCAATAAAGCATTGGGCCTCTTATCCTATATTGATTCTTGTAATCCAGCAACCATTAAATACTTGAAGGATAAGCCTCTTTAAGATGGCATGTTTATATTTTGAAGATCAAATCCTTTAATTTTGCTCATGGGTTTCCCCAAAAAAAACATTTCATGCACAAGATAGAATGTAAGCTTTCAGTGGTGGTGTTTCCTATTGCAGATGTTCTTAAATTGAGCATCTTCAAAGCGCGCTGTGAATGGGGTCACCCTCAAGCAATTGCTTCTCACAGTGCTGGTGAATGAAGATAGACACCTTTTAAATAGCACTACAGATTACGAAAATAAAGGTAGAACATCAAAGGTGGTTAGTAATAAAAATAGCAAAAATGCTTTGGTATTAAAAATAATTTAAAAGTACAATTTTAATCTAGAATATCATTTTTAACTTTCCGAAAAATTTTGGCTTTTTAACTGGGTAGCAAGTATTAGAAATGAATGCTAGCTTGTCCCAAACATATCAACTCTCTACTTAATGAATATTATTACAAAGGAAAAAAAATTGTTATGACATTTTGCTTTTCAATTTTTTGCACTTTTTCTTCTAATGCTAAGAATTGAGATCCGACATTTTGCTAAAAAAAAAAAAGTGTTTTTTTTATCATCATTTGCAGTAATCAATTTCAAATCTATGACTAAATATTAAATGGGCAAGGATTTTATTAAATACATTTGAAATCTTCACTTTTTAAAATATACCATAAAATACCTATTTTTTCACTTGTAGTTGCTCTAATATCAATTAATCTAATTTTTTTAATGTTTCATTTACTGTGTTATAATATTAATCCGTAATATTTATTGTGTCCTTAAAATATGCCAGACACTCTTCCAAGATCTACTCATATATCACCACCTTTAATCTCATAAATCATGGTATTAGCTTGGTATTATTTCAATTCCCAATTTACAGATGGATAAATTGATGGCCAGCATTGTCAATTAACTTGCCAAAAGTCTGACAGCAGGTAGGTTAGTGCAGCCAGGATGAAACATGATTCCAGAAATATGATTCCAGAATCTGTGTTCTTAATTGGCACATAAAGAAGCAAGAGAATTTTTATTAAAAAAAAAAATCTATCTGTATATATTTTTATTTTTTAATTATATATAATAAATATATATACTTACTATATATGAATAAATATAATAAAATAATAAATATAAATTAAAATAAATATAAATAATTTATATATGTGTATGTATAATAATATACACAACTATATATATTATATATAATTATATATTATAAATCTATCTATTATATATATATTTAATTAAAACATATATGTGGACTTTTTTCTATAAGATAATACAAATACTCTTCTTTTAAGTATGTGCTACAGCCATTCCTTTGTGTCATCAGTGACCTTTGTACTTAGTAGTTCCCACTGTTTCCACCCCACATAATGCCAATGATATAACTCCCCCATTTTATGTGTGAAAAGCCTTTTTCAGTGTGTTCAGAAACACCATCTTATTTGATGCTAGTAGAACAATCACCCAAGGTGGCTAGAAGATATTGTCTTCCTTTCTACAGCTAAAGAAAGGAAGACTCAGAGATGTGAAATGACTTCAACAGTGTCTTAGAGATTATTACGTAGTTAAATGGCAGAGCTCAGACTGGAGCCCAGGCCTTTTGTTGCTGCTGTTTTGGTCTCTTTCACCAGAGATCTTGACAGCTCCAATTCTGAGATAAGCCATCTCCTGCCGCTGAGGCCTCTGGGTGTTGTGGGAGCAACTGCAGCCAGCTTCCCCATCTGGGCCCTAGTGTGCCTTAGAGTTTACACCCCTGGGACTTAGTGACAGACCCAGGTTCAAATTTGATGTTCTCCATTTGAATAGACCATGTTTTCTGCCTTCTTCCAGACTGCTTTGCCCCCATGAAGCTAACCCTGTACTGCTTACTTAGGATTTCTGTATGGATAGGACATCTATGAGACTTTCCTTTTGGAACTAACTAGATTGAATGATAAGAAACCTGGGATCTAAAATAGCTTTGGGGCCTAGGCAAAATCTGTTAACACTCTACTTTTTTTTCTTGAGGACATGAAATTACATGGTCTGATAGTCACTCAGTACCATGCCTTCTAGCTCTAGCACCGTATGACTCTAGGTACCCAATCCCTTGATTCACAAGTGTTTCTATAGTGTCTACTGTAACCTTAACATGCATAGTATCAGGGGAGAGAGAACACAGAATTGTGTTCATGGTAAAACAGAATCAACCCATGTGGAGTAGCACATGTAATAGAAAGAGGAGTGAAACTGCATTTCCCTGAGGACCAGAGATGTTTAGCCTGGAGGGACCCATGTGAGACTGGAAACTGTCCAGAGGTCATCTCAGAGGAACACGCACTCACCCCCAGTCTAGCACCCTTGAGACTTGAGCCTTAGAGGGCTTGTCCTTCACTGGCTCATTTTCCAGTCACATCCACTCAGAAAATAGGATCTTAATAGTAGCTGGTTCAATTCGTTTTCTTACTTATGGAGATCAAACTTAGTAATGTCCAACAATTAAGGTATTTCCACTGTCAGGTCTTGCTGAACAGTGTAGAAGTACCTGTAGTTCACATCCTACAGATGACAGTTTAGGCTGAAACGCACACTGGCACTCATTTCTTTCAATGTAAAAACATTTTTACACATTATTCTAGAGGAGATTCCCTATGCTCATCCACCTTCTTTCCTCTTCTCCAAAGTGAGTTGTCATTAGAATTTCGAGCAAACAGCTCTATGGGATAAAATATACAAGGTATGAATGTGAGGTCCATTTTCTGTGCAATAGTGACAAGACTCATGATGGAAAAAGTTGTATTTTGTTTATGGTTTTTTTTTCCTCACATATTTCCTTTTTGTTTGTTTATTTTGATGAGAACATTTAAGTTGTACTCTCTTAGAAAATTTCAATTATGCAGTATAATACAGAGAATTTCAACTCTAATCACTATTTTATACATTAGATTCTCACACCTTATAATCTTATAATTAAAAGTTTTCACCCTTTTACTAACATCTCTCTATTTTCTCCAGCCCCTAGACCCTAGTAATCATTTTTCTACCTTCTGTTTCTATGAGTTTGTCTTTTATTTTTTTAAGGTTCCGTATATAAATGATACCATAATGCATTTGTTTCTCTCTGTGTGACTTATTTCACTTAGCATAATGCTCTCCAGGTTCATCCATGTTACCACAAATGACAAGGTTTTCTTCTTTTTGAATAATATTCATATATATATATATATATACCTCCATCTTATTTTTTTAATATCCGCCTTATTTTTTTAATCCATTCATCCTCTGACAGACATTTAGCTTGTTTCCATACCTTCCACATATATCCACCTTATTTTTTAATTTTTTTTCATCCATTCATCCTCTGACAGACGTTTAGATTGTTTCCATATCTTGACTATTGTGAATAATGCTGCTATGAACATGAGTACAGATATCTCTTTGAGATAATGATTTTGTTTCCTTTGGGTGTATACCCAGAAGGGGAACTGCTGTATCACATGGTAGTTCAATTTTTGATTTCTTGAGGAACCTACATACTGTTTTTCATGTGGCTGTGTACAAGGATTTCAACAGAACATAAGGGTTTCATTTTCTTCATATCCTCACCAGTGATTATTATCTCTTACTTTTTGGTAATCAACATCCTAACATATATAAAGCGATATTGTGGTTTTAATTTGCATTTGAAGTGATTAGTGATGTTGAGCACCTTTTGATGTACCTGTTGGCCATTTGTAGGTCTTCTTTGAAAAAATTCTATTCAGGTCCATTACCCTTTTAATTAGATGATGACGATGATGATGATGATGATGATGATGATTGGTATTAAATAGTATGTGCCTTCTATATTTTGGACATTAACCCCTTATTGGATATGTGGTTTGCAAATGTTTTCTCTCATTCAATAGGTGGCATTTTTATTTTATTGATGATTTTCTTTCATTTTAATGTAGTCCCCCTTGTTTACTTTTGTTTTTGTTGCCTTTAGTGTCAAATAAAATTTAAAAAAACATCATCGCCAGGATGAATGTCAAGGAGCTCAATGTTATCTTTTAAGAGTTTAAATGTTTTGTGTCGTACATTTAAGTCTTTAATCCATTTTGAGTTGATTTTTGATTATGGTGTAAGATTGTGTTTCAGTTTCATTCCTTTGCAAGTGGCTATCAGTTTTTCCAACATCATTTATTGAAGAAATTACCCTTTCCCTATTGTATATTCTTGGTTTGTAGAGTGTTTATTCTTTTTGCTCTGTATGTCTGCTGTTTCTTTTATATATATATATATATATATATATACATACCAAAACCATACCGATTTGATTACTATAGCTTGTTATTATAGTTTGAAGTCAGGAAGTTTTGTTCTCCTTTCTTTAGATTGCTTGGGCTATTTGGGGCCTTTTATGGTACTATACAAACTTTAGGATTATTTATTCTGTTTCTGTGGAAAATGTCATTGGCTTTTTGACAGGGATTGCAGTGAATCTATGGATTATTTTGGGTAATATGGGCATTTTGTGTGCTTGTCTGGCTTTGGTATCATGGTAATGCTGGCCTTGTAAAATGAATTTGGAAGTACCCCTTCTTCATCCATTTTTTTGGAAAAGTTTGAGAATAATTAGTATTATTTCTTTTTAAATGTTTGGTAGAATTCAGAAAAAAGATGTATTTTAGAAAACAGTGGAAGGAAGAGATAAAACCTGTAAAGAACAAGAAGAATCTAATGGTTCAGTCTGAGGCATTTAGTTTAAGATAATAAGGAATAAGGAGATTGCAATCCATGAACATGGAATATCTTTACCTTTATTTGCATCCTTTCAATTTATTTCATCAGTGTCTTATACTTTTCAGTGTATAGATCTTTCACCTCTTTGTTTAAATTTATTCTTAAGTATTTTATTCTTTTTGATGCTATTGCATAAGGGATTGTTTACTTAATTTCTCTTTCTGATATTTCATTGTCAGTATATAGAAACACAACTGATTTTTATATATTGATCTTGTACTCTGCAACTTTACTGAAATCATTTATTAGTTCTATCAGTTTTTTAGTGGGGTCTTTAAGATTTTATATATAATGTTATTGCATCTTTAAATAGAACCAGTTTTACTTCTTTTCTGATTGGAATGCATTTTTTCTTTGTCTTGCCTACTTTCTCTGGATAAGAGAAATGTTAAGTAGAAGTGGTGATAGTGAACATTCTTGTCTTGTTCCTGATGTTAGAGGAAAAGCTTTTAGCATTTCACTATTGAGTATAATGTTAGCTGTGGCCTCCATTTCCGCTAAACAAGTTTGTTGAGAGTTTTTATCATGAAAAAATGTTGCATTTTGTAACATTTTGTAACAAAAAAAAAGCATTTTACAAAATGCTTTTTCTGTGTCTATTCAGGTGACCATATAATTTTTATCCTTCATTTTGTTAATGTGATGTGTCATACTTATTGATATGTAGATGTTGAACTGCCCTTGTATCCTTAGAAAAAATTCCATTTTATCATGGTGTATGATTCTTTTAATGTATTGCTGAATTTGGTTTGCTGATATTTTGTTGAGGATTTTTACTTCTATGTTTATCAGGGATATTGGCCTGTAATTTTCTTTTATTTTTGTGTGCTTGTCTGACTTTGGTATCACTGTAATGCTGGCCTTGTAAAATGAATTTGGAAGTATCCTTCCTCATCCATTTTTTGGAAGAGTTTGTGAATAATTAGTATTATTTCTTTTTAAATGTTTGGTAGAATTCAGAAAAAAAAAAAAGATGTATTTTAGAAAGCAGTGGAATGAAGAGATAAAACCTGTAAAGAATAAGGAGAATCTTATGGTTTAGTCTGGGGCATTTACTTTAAAATAATAAGGAATAAGGAGATTGTTTATGATTTTTGAACATAGTGAAACAATGAAAGTGATGTTTAATAAACAGTATCTGGTCTTCATTAAAAATATTTTAAAGGCCTTGCTTTCATTTTGAATAAAAAATATATATTCTTTTTACTCATGAACTTCGAAAACATCAAGATGAGTACTAACCTATAGTTTTCATCGGTCTTGTTACAGCTATTTTAAAACTCACAGTGCAAGATGGCTGTATATCCTTTTGAGTTCCTGCTTCCTTGGAGGGCTGGCAATTTTAGTGTTAAAGGGAGTTGAATGTGTGTGCAGTTTAGCTGGTGATAATTTGATGTTTACGTCTTTTTCTCTTTGGGTTTTATCACCATTATTATCTAAAAATTCAAAAACCTGTGGTATACAAAATGGCCTGGTAGACAGTCTAAAGTCTGAATAACAATGGAAGCAACCATGAGGCTCCTGCAATGATTTAGGCATTTAGTAATGGTGGCCACAGACTATAATTATAGGCTAATGAAAATGCAAGGGAGTGATAGGAACACATTTTCTTTGTTTTAATGAAATC
Organism: Rhinolophus hipposideros; assembly: GCF_964194185.1. Classification (NCBI taxonomy): domain Eukaryota; kingdom Metazoa; phylum Chordata; class Mammalia; order Chiroptera; family Rhinolophidae; genus Rhinolophus; species Rhinolophus hipposideros. The sequence continues at coordinate 70,514,648 of NC_138048.1, read as the reverse complement.
TAGCTAAGACCAGAGGGAAGAAGAGGTAATGGTTAAAAAATATTCTGAGATTTAGAGTTTGGAAACAGAGGAAGAGGTTATACCTCTGAAAGCAAAATTTGTGTTGGGAGGTAAAACTGGATTTTAGATGGATATGATGGGCATCCTTGCTGTACTGAGATGGGGGTGAGAGATCCAAGCAGAAATGGCTTGCATAATATTTATCTTTGTATGAAAATAAAAATAAGTAGGATATGTTAGTTCTCAGTATGTTAATTCTTAGGCAAAGTAAATTTAACTTTAAATACAAATTTAATAGATAACTTTTTAAATATTTATAAAATTTCAGATGCGCTGAAGTCTTAGATTTTACTTTGTGGTGATATTAATTTTATTTGCAAACAGAAACAGAATAAGACATTATATAGACTCCTTTTCCATCATTTAATTTCTTCTAATAAGCTATTCTCATCTGAAGATCACATAATGCAGACCTCTGTTTAAAATATCCTCAGCCATATTTATTAGAATAACTTTGCCTCTTTCTGATTTTCTGTTCAAACTCAGATAGGGTAGAGTTTGCCAATATGTGGTTAAACTCTTTAAATAGCTTCTTATTGATTTTAGGATAGAGACAGAAATCTTCAGGCTAGATGAGCTGTAGGCTCTGATTGATGCCTGTCTAGCTCTCCATACTCACTTTTCACTACTCTCTGTTCTATTCCTTGTATACCAGCCACACTCACTTCTAGACCCTCTCTCATTTTAGGACCTTTTCACATGCTATTTTTTTCTGGCTGGAATCTTCTTCTCTTCACTGACCCATCCTCAGTCTCTTTGCCTGATTAGTATTGACTGTTCTTCAGTCTTCAGGCCACATTGCACTTATTCGACAAAGACTTCTTAAGCTCAGTTAGGTCCCCCTGTATAACTTCTTATAACACCAAGACTTTTTTTTTTTTTTTAACAATTTGTAAGTATAGGTTTATGTACGTGGTTATTTGTTCAATGTCTGTTTCTCTGACATAATTAATTTGCATGACGGCAAGGGTCTTGCCTGTTTTGTTCACCATGTGTCCTGAGTACCTTGCATGATATGCATTTGTTGGATGGCTGGATAACTGAATACTGCAGCCATGCCAAGGAGGTTGGACTATTGATGTCATCCCAGTTCTCAAGCCTTGCTGAAGTATCTCTGAGCATCTGGTGGCACTTGTGTCCTCACAATACTGCACATACATCTCTAGGTAATGGGTGAAAAGCAGTGGTGAGTATATCCTCACAAAGTACTAAGCGTTATATAGTACACAGCCACATTGCCCTAGATGAGAAAGGAAAATTATTCTGACTTTCTTCGTGCTATAAAAATACTACATCATCGTTAAATCATTTGCATTGAAAAATTAAATATAGTGTTAAAAAAGTAGGAAGATTGTACAAATTTGGTGATGCTCAGATTAGGGTTAGCCTATTTTACTTACTTTTCATCTACCTTGATTTTTTTTCTCCAGATCCTATCACTTTTTTTCAAGGTAGGATTGCTTTGACTTCAAAGTTTTACTAATCAAGGTAATTTTATGAAGACAAAAACTTATCTTGTCTGTAAGTATAAATTAGCGCTTCTCAATGTACTTAGCCTGAAAAGATTTTTCTCTCTTTCCCTATTTTAGCGTTAGATTCTCTTTTTCTCAAAAATCATGTTTTAAGCTGTGCCCTGCAGAATCATCAAAGAGCATATGTTTTGTGTTCATGTAGGTGATATCTTTTAACACAAAGATACACATAGAGCGTGCTTGCTGCTTTCACACTCTTGGAAGCTGGTCTCTTCATAGAATATATACGTATGAACAACTAGCTAAACATGCAATTCACCTAACAAAGTACTCAAACATCATAAATGACATAGCAGTGCCACCAAAATTTGCACAGATAGGGATTCTTTTGAAAACTATTAATTGTTCCCAAGTTTACTTTCAATATCTCCTCACAAGTCTTTGCGCTATATATTTATTCTATCACAATGCAGATTTATGACATTAGTCAAAAATGTTATCTTTTTAATTTCAAAAAATCACGAAAGAAAATTATTTTTAGATTTGTTGTCTTTATATCTGTTCATATAACCCATAGTTAAAAACTGTGATTACTTTTCGTGACATAAATATAGTAATATCAAAATAATAAGTATTTTTCTAAATCAGTTACCTTCTCTTATTTCTGTATTCTCAAGAGGTACATACTGTAATGATATGAAATTGACTAAATTTCAATGCGGAAAATTCAGTAGTTTTGCAATGACAGCAACTGCTGTGATATCTAATTTCTTAAAGTCATTGTATTTTAAAGTTTGTCAATTTGGGAAAAATATAATAAAATACTGTAATTTTTAATGAAAATGTATTGAATTCTGGTATTGTCCTCCCTATGGAGCATAGTTAGGTTTATACCTTCTTGATCCACTTTTATAAACTAAATTTTTCCTTAAAAGTATCTATGAAAAGATTTAGCCTGCTTTCAGTTGTTCCAGAACAACAATGGCAACATTCTTAAATTCTCCCATTCTGTGGAAATGGCTTTAGGACTTCTTTAGAGTTGGTGTAACTCAAAGGCTGCTGAGTAAAGAAGGTGGGGAAAGAGGAAAGCAAGGTCATTAACCAGGGCTCTCCATCTATCAAGATGGGACTAGCTGGATCCTAGAGTTCTGAATAATCCTAAAAATTTCAAAGACTTGTTCTCTTAAGAAGGATACATTTCTCATGGCCAACTTTCTAAGTCAGGCGCTAATAATATCCTCAACCTACTTGCCTTTTGCAGATATGTGTGACACAAAGTACAGATAATTTCTGCTGAATTGAACCCATAATGAAGGAATTTATAATCAGTTCTAATGTATTTGAGACCTAAAATATATTAGCCCTTCATCAAAGGGAATGATAAAAAGCAGCATTAATATGGGCGGATAGTAATTATTTCAGAGCTCATAATTATTCTCCAGTTAACTACAGAGAAATGCTGATTTTTTTATTCCTTTTTAGAAAAAAATAAAAGGCACCTGGTCAGAAATGTAAGAATGTCCTTTATAAAGGCTGATGCTTTGAATCATGCTTATGTTAATGGCAAAAGAACTACTTTGGATTTAAATGAGTTCAAAGTTCAGGGTTTGAACTCAGTTAGGAGTTGCCTTTACCTTTCCTGGTCCTGTTGTTTCACCACTGAATCTATTTATTGCCTACAGGAGATATAAAATATAGAAATTACTCTCACTCTCTTTCAAAATGACATGAGGTCTACTTTCCTACTAACTCTAATGAGAGTTATGTGTGCATTCCTCAAGGAGCACAGACCCTACAGAGTTTCAAGGTAGAATAAATCACTTCCACACTCAGGTTTCAGAGGTTTCACTTGCTTTATATTGTGGTGCTTTAAGATACCCACTGAAACTGCTAGTATTGAAAATGCACTATTTGTAGTTTAAATGAGACATAAGCTGGAGTTGCAATATTGTTAATGATTGTTATGTTGAAGCATAAATGTTTTACCCTTTGGGAAAATCATGTTGGCCAACTTGAAGGAATGCAAGGCCTCTAAAATGCGGTTGCCTAATACGTGTAATCATATGTGAATTAATGACGATTATGTCTTAAAATATTTTCCTTCCATCTAATTATAAAAAAATTTTGACATAGGTAATTACATCAATTGTAACAATTTAGATTAAAGGAAAAATGAGCCAGAGTTGCTGATATCCTAGAAAGAAGGGAGTTCAAGGTAATAGGATGTTTTCTTTCCAACCTGGGAACAAGGAATCTTGAGATCACGTAGGGATCTATTTCTGTAACCCACTAGCATATGTTTACTCTATTGAGACTTCCTAGAGAAACCAATGTTGAGTTTCTCAATTTGCAACCATGGACCCTCTCAGATATTTATTCTCAGTACCTTTAGGTATAGGAGATAAAGGAAATCCGTTTTCTTTCTTTTTTAAACCAGTTTTGCCAAAAACTGTAATCAGCCCTCTTCTTCCCAGGGAACCTTTAAAAATGAAATGTGTAAAAGCTATTGATATTAAGAAAACCCAGTTATGCTGAAATCACAAATATTACTGGAACTCATACTGTGGAAACAATTTAATATCATCTAAAAATAAGGTTTTACTTAGTATTCAGTAAGTGAAATTCTGTAGTTGGGAGAACTCATTTTAATTGTTCTCTAGGATAATGATGTCCCCATCTATTTATGATGCTGAAGCAATATCTGTATTGGTTTTTAACTCTTCAGATTTACTGTAGTGAAAGATGTCCATGCAATGGATGTATGTAATCATTACCCCCCATAAGTTAAAAGGCATGCAGCTTCCTGAGTAGGGAAGATGATAATAAATATGTAGCAAAATCTGGTTCAGCCATTGCATCCATGGAAAAATTCTCATTGTATATAGAGTATCATTTCCATGGCTTCTCTACTTATGTAGAGTGGGGGTCAAATAGCAACTGAGAACTATTTCCCACATTCAAATAAATGGGAGACGATGTTTTAATAAAAATTCTCTTACTGTCACATCTCAAGTACCCCAAGAGCTAGCAATTCTGCATATGTGCAAAGTACGTAAAACTACTGGCTCATGGTTGTAGAACCTGAAGGCTTTCCCAAATAATTCATGTAAATTGCCTTGAGTACCTTAGGAGGGGAAAGAAAGACATCTTAATTGTCTAAGAGAGATGCCTTGTAAAGCCTGACACAAAATGAAGAGAGTGACTTAAGGTAATTGTGATAGTTTACAAGTGTCTCCAAATATTAGTGAACTGATGACACAGCAAAAAATTTTGAGCTCACATTAGTGGTTTCTTAATATAGCCAAGAATTAAGCAAACTAAGTAATTTAACTAAAATTTGAAAGTAGATAGTGGTTTGGCAGCAATAAATAATCGCCACCGCGCTTGATCTGTGTTCTTCACCAGTAAATAAAACTGTAACTTCTATATAGAGTACTTGAAAATAGAAATGCAAGAAAATACATTTGTTGAAGTCTGTTTGTTTACTGCTTTAGGTAATTACAGAAAAATAAAAAGCATAAAAATATAGTTTTTTAAGTTTGATATTTTGTATGCTTTAAAATTGGAAAACTTCAAACAGAGTTCTGATACCAGCAATTTTTATATTTAAATTAAAAATATTTCTATTTTTCAGAAGTATAGCAACATTGTTGCATGAACATCAAATAATACTGAGGGTTCTTTTTGCATTCAAACAGGGTCATATTAAAGAAATGTAGACTTCTGTGAACTTGGAACTGAGTGCCAATTAACATAAACTATTGCTTTCATCTAGGTTTTCTCTTAATGGAATGATTACTAGCAGGAGTGACTATAAAAGTATATCACTTAAATTATTGTGTACAGCTTGTCTGTCTGTATTTGAAATGACCTTGAAACCATGATTAACAACTGAGTAGTCAACAGGTCTCTTTAATTACATCATTGGTTTCTCCATTTCCAATCTTTTGATCTTTGCTAGTTATTACTACTTTTCAAGCTGAAAAATAGTCTCTCTGAGCTGATGATGCATAATTGTATTATTATATCTAATCTTTTACCTTCTGTTTTCTGGGAGGGTGCTTTTCATTCTTTGAGGGTTGTGATATTAGGTATAGTTGTGAATTATAAACATAATGCATGGTAATCGCTGAATAGACTTAGAAATCTTTCTCAAAAATGTTTAACAACCCTTCCCTATGAAGTGCATTTAGAATTAATGCCTGCTTCTTTACTATTTATATTATTGAAATCAACACATGACTTTCAGTGTTTCTTTTCTTCTCCTTTTTCTGTGACTTATTTTATGCATGACAAAATTCTCTTGCTTACTGCTCTGTGGTTGGCTGTCTTTTAACTTGAGTGTCCTGTGTTTGTAATGATTGCTTTTTGCATGAGGATTATGAAATGTCATACAAATTAAGTGGCTGTAGAAACAAGAAGAAATGTGGGGCTTCACTTGCTTTTTTTGTGCTGAATATGTCAAGTATGTGACACTTAAAATTACTTTCATATGGCCTTTGACTTCCCCTTTGGTGCGCTCCTTTACTCTAGCAAATTAGTATTGTTAAGTAGAGTAAAACATTTATTAAACATTCACAGTGTTTTAATATGATTATTATCCTAAGATATGATCCCATTATAAATAACTGTACTGGGCATGAAATTGCACCAGGGCATAATTCCATTATATTCCTAAATTGATTATGAAATATAAGCCTTGACTCTGTAACTACCTTAACAGCTAAACGATGACTTCCATTGACAGTACCTTTGCTCTACCTAGTGATGAGATTATCTGTTCCTACATTTGTGCCGTTTGCAAATGTCTTAAATCCACAGCTAGTGTTTAATCAAAACACATGGGGAAATATTTGTGTAATGACAAGTAATTTTAAAAAGTCACAGTTTTGAATAATGTATGATATAAAAAATGTGTAAAACCCGTGTTGATGCTCTTACAAAAAACCAAAAGAAAATGAAAAAAAAGTTCACCCTAAAAATGTTCATATCTCTGTTTTCCCTAATGTTATTATATTGTCCCAAATTAAAGACTGTTAGCCTACATTTTTTTATTGTTGTCACCAGCTTTAATTAGAAAAGACACTGAATAAATTAAATTCTTTCTGCTAATAAAACTGTTCACTTTTTTGTATGCAGTGTGTATTTAAAAAATTATTTTTTTTGCCTATAACTTGCGTTTCAAATCATAATGTATTTTTTTATGATGGATATATTCACAAATCAAATCTTCTATGAGATATTTTGGGGAAAGGGATTTTTTTCTTAAATAAAATAGATAATCAACTTTGACTTAAACACTTCCCCACTCTTTTTGGAAATATCCTTGAGAATTTTAGTATTTACATTTATTTTTTCCCCTCAGTCTTGTTTATTCTTGAATTGTCTTTTTTTTTTTCCCCCTTCCATTTCTCCGTTCTCAATCCTAGGTCCCCTTACAAAGAAACAGACAGATGATTTAGGTGATAATGACGGTGCTGAAGATGAAGGTATTTTTTCCACCAAATCTATTTGCATGACAAGGACCTCAATCACTTTTTCCACCCCTTTCTATTTTTTCACTTCTCGTCTTTTTTTGAAGAGTTGTTTTTAATTCCCGTTTTTGATGTGTTTTGTCTTCTTGCTTGTTACATATAAATATACATTTTAAATTTTTTTTAAATGAATGTTAAGTTTTGCATTTTGATACCACCCATTAAAACGTTTTAAAAAGAGGGGCATTTTTTTGTTTTTGTTTTCTTGAACTGACTTTTGATATGTTTCATCCCACGTTTTGACTGAAATTTGTCCATATTCTTTGAACTAACAATCTCTCCCCTTTAGTCTCTCTGTACCCATTTTGCATGTTTTCTAATATATATGTAAATATCTTACCCAATATCAAAATGTGTTTCATTTTTATATTTGATATTTGTTTAAAAAGAACCCCCACTCAATAAAGTGAAGGACAAAATTAAAAGCTGATACAAAGTGTTTCTTGAGCAACATAGTTCAGATTTCAAAAATACTGTTTTCTATTGATGGGGCATAAATAAATGATGTTTTATAGGTAAGAAAAACATTATACCTATATAGATAACTGTAGACAACTTAAGTACTCTGGGTTCATATAGTGAGTGTTTTTGGTAGAATTTATAGGGTTTTGTTTTTTTTAACAAGATTATATAGATACCTTTTAATTTCAAAGGCACATAATTTCTAGACTGGCAAATTAAAAATATTCTGTTTTTCAAAGTATTGCCAACTATAAACAATAAAATATTTCCTGCTTCATTAATACCAAAAGTTTTTTTTCTCTTTCTAACTTTCTTATGACATATAATTCTGATTTACTCTGTAAATCTAAGTGCACATTACATGGATTTGACATTTCTCATTCTTTTACCTGGTGTTAAGTGGAATGTGTAGGAAGACCCACTGATTCTTTCAGTTCATCTTGGTTCCAATTACAACTTCCTTTTTTTTCCTAAATGCCACCCTAGCTATGATTCTTGCAGAGATGATTAATGAAATCCCATGTTTAAAAGTAATTTCCAGAAACCTAGAGATTAAATCTCATAAAGACGTTAATAATATAGTAAGTAAGGTTTTCCAAAATAAAATAATCCATCAACAGGCTAGCAGAAGTGCTAGCTCCATTAATTATAATTATGAATGATTGAATCCTTAGTAAATGGTTTGATTTGTTTTCATTAGATATATGTTTAATAAACTGTTTCACAGTAGAAAAGTAAATGATAGAAGTGAAGTATTGAAAGCAAACAAAATTATATTGGGTGTTAATATTTTCATAATATTTAAATTAAAAATTATTTTATCATAACATTTATGACATTTGATTAAAAATTAATTTACTATGACCCTAACAGTAGGTTAAAGATTAAACACCAGGCAATCATACATTTTTGAAATAAATCATTATAGCTACCAAGGGTTATATTTTGAATGCTAAATAGCTAGAAATAAACATTATCAAAATCATGTTAAAATGATTTTTTTAATTCTGTTGGGAATTTGAACTATTCAAACACTCAGGAAATTTATAGACTTTGAGGACATGGTTACTGTTTCCAGTGCTCAAAAGAACACTGCTTCCCTGTGAGGAGTTTTGGACTTGTTGAACTTTCAAAAAATCCTTAACTCGTAGATATTTGTTATCTAAATAATACCTAAGTATAAATGACTTTTTATTGAGTCGCTTTGTAAACTCTAAAATTTTCCAGAGTACTCACAAGGCTAGTATAATACCTCATGTTTCTGTAAAAAAAATATTTTGATTGCTGGTTTAATGTACTTCTTTTTTACTTTTAGTTAAAAAAAAACAAACAAAAACAGCATCAAATCAGACATTTACATGTTCACAAAAGATACAGCTGAGCAACTGTAGTTGAGCTAAGCCCTGTCAATGAGTCTATTTTATAGGCCCATTCTGAAGCACATGTAACATTTTTAAATAGTCATTAAAAATATCTTAAACCCTATTTAAATTGACAGGTACTATTCAAGTTAAGCACTAAACCAGTCAGCCACAGCAGTTTTCAAATCAATAAATGTTTTTGAATGCTCAGAAATATAGAATGTCAAAGTAGTCTATTCAAGTTCAGCCCGTTTCTCTGTGTTGCTGTTGTTTTAGATAATTGTTTAGAAGTCAAGAAAGATAAATTCAAATATCCTCCAGGATAAAAACCTTTGTAGAAAAGTCTGAGCATCTTCTATTTAATTCCTTTTACAATTATTTTGTAGACGTGAGTGGTAACGCAAAAGCAAGACCAATTTTCACCTTTAATTTGTTCCAAATTTTGAATCAATATCACTAACCATAAAACAACAAACATAAATTATTTGATAAACTACTTTTTTTACTTTAGTCGGAAGTCTAGTTATATCGTAATTTATATGAAATTCTCCATTATTTCCTGATAACCCTACTGCTTTTACCTGATGTCCAGGTCCTTACCTCAGCAGCTGGGTTGAGGCTACCTGACACGTTAAATGGGTGTGCCCCTCACTCTTAGTGGCCTCTTAGTGGAGTATACTAATATTTCACTTCTAATTCTCCTGTGTGTCTTTGCTGTTGTTATCTTGCCACTTTAGGCCAAACACAATTGTATCACTTTTCATTTGTGTTTTATAATAACCAAAAGAACTTCATATTTTACAGGTTATTTCCATAGTTTCAAACAAGACTAATCTGAGGTGATAAAAAATGGGTCAAAGCAACATCCTATATTCGTATGGAAATATTTTGGGAATTTTAGATATATTTTAAATTTTTATAATTGTGCTAAGATACCTTAATGTTACAGTATTTAAATGCAACTTTGTAGATCCAAATCTACATATAGCTTGTAGATTTTTGAGTATTTTTAAACTAAAAACGTGTATCTTTGATCAGGTACAGTTCAGTAAGCACAAATTCAGCCAACTGACTTCACTGACTTCTATACCATTTTGCTGGTGTGAAATAACAGAGGGTCATAAATTGAGTAGGGAGCATAAAAATATTTCAAAATATCTCTAAATGTGTATGTCAGAGAAAAATTTAATTGAGGCAATACCCCACAATTTAAAACTGTTAAATGTCAAAAACTCTAAAACATAGGCAATTAAAAACTTTGTGAGTCCATGAAGAAGACAGAAACCAGTACACAGTTAAGAGGTGTGTGATAAGTAATTATTCACTAGGACCATTAAAAGAATTGTGAATCTAAATGTTGGTTATCAGGCACAAATACATTCCCATTAACTGCTCTAGATCTATTGGTACTTGGTTCACTGGCTTAACATTTTTGTTAATCCGAAAGTTAAAATAGTTACAAAATTTAAAATCAAGGTGTTACTTAAATTCCAAGTTTATTATTTTTTGAATGTGAAAAAATTTCTTACCGTCAAAAATTTAGAACAAAAATAATGAATGGTTAATCTTTCCCACTTAACATCTTACTTTTTTCAGCGACCTAAATACTTAGCAAAGCTTTGAAAAAATGGCAAATCACATAAAATACAAACGTGCTTTATGAACATATGTGATTTTCCTGAACCTGAGCTAGTGATTTCTTCTCTGAGTATGTTCATTTGATTTTACTAAAGTTGGTAGCAGCTGTTTAGGCAAAGTCAATAACTTAGGTGAAATCCTCCTTATTTATAGGGAAACATATGAAACAAGATGTAGAGGGACACATTGGCTCTAATAAATTGTAAATTTCTAAAGTACTTCTAATATATTTGCACTAAAACATAATGGTTCCCCACAGTTTTATTATCAAAATGATGGCATTAGCAGATAGTATTGAATAGTAGGCTATCTGATATGTCAGTTTAACTTATAAAGGTTGTGGGTTTCTTCAAAATTAAAAGTAAATATAAATATAATTTAAGCTATTTATTACTACAAGCAAGAACACCCGTATTATGGAGAATAATTAAGTCTAAGGTAAACCTCTATGATAAAACACTATCAAAATAAATCTAAGATGGACTACTCTGATAAAACATTACCAAAGAACTTGAATTGTTCTGTGATAGAAATACAGCATTTTCCCAAATTTTGTTGGCAATATAAAGGGTTGTTATGCACAAGAATTTTACTGACATTAATAATTAATTAATACCTTGTGCAGGTACCTTAATACCTCAAGCAAAAAGAAATATTTTTCAGAACACAGATTTGGGAGATTATAGAACTTTCAGGAAAACAGTTGTTCAACATATTAAGTTCTTAAGCAAGGCTGAAATCTTTGTGAAGTTTGCAAAGACAGACTGAAAATTAGAATCAGCTCAAAATATCAGTAATCTTTTCAAGTCTAATTAAAAATATAAATAAAGAGATAGCACTCAAAATAGCTCCTAGACTCTATTGTCCTATTTTCAGTGTTTCCTGACAATGGCCACTCCATTCTGTTATTAGGTATAAAATGTGGCAGGTCTTCTCAATGTGTGCCTGTATTGTTTTCCAGGTGAACAGAATGGTTCTACCAAGATTTCATTACTGTTCACAGTTGGTGCTTTGTAATTCTATGTAATTTTAATTAAAGAAGAATTCTGAAACGGCCACCCTCTGTGCTACCTCCAAGCATACAATTAGCAGAGTACAGTGTCTGCTGTGAACAGTCAGTTAATGATTTCAGTTTAATAATTTATTATTGCTTCTTCAATGCCAACCATAGTTGGAAAATAAGCTAAAACTGTATGTAGGAAATAGGCATTTAAGGAGAATAGCTTAAAATTTTTCAAAAGGATTATTTTCTGTGTAAACCGAATATCTCCACAAACTCCCCAAATCTTTACAAATGAGTGAATACCAACTTCCCTCCCAAGACTTTAAGGAGAAAATGCATTTAAGTTTTCCTCCTATCTATATCTGGGTTTGGTGGATGAGTTCTATGTCAAAGTACGCTCTTCTCATCACCAGAAAAGAAGACATTCTTCCCAAGTACACTCTTGGTGGGGGAAGGGGAATATGTTAAGTTTATATACTAGTGTTAAATCCAAAAAAAAAATAATAAAAATAAAGTCTCTGAATTCTGCAATGAGCTAGTTCCTCAACTTGAAATCTGGACAAACTTGTTGAGGTGAAATTGTTGATCCTAAATTGAGTTTTCATTTAAAGAAGTCACTTTATTATTACAGTAGAAACATTGAGGCATTTGTATTTTTAAAATATATTTTATTACTGGAAATGTAAAGTAGCCTCTAAATAATCACCAGTTTTTTTCAAAGAGTTTGTATCATATTAGTCTTTTCAGAGAGCTGAAATCTCAATCATAAATATGTAGGAGACTTAAGCTTGATAAAAAATAATGTCAAAAGCAAAGGGAAAAAAATATACTTTTAAATGACACATATTAGAATTAAAAAAAAGATAATGTACTTTATTTTGTTTCAATTGTAATTTTGTAGATGTAATTTTGTTTCAATTGTAGATAGAAGAGATCATGGGCTATTATGTAATAGTAATGTTTTATGTATGTATGTATGCATAATCATACACACACACACACCCATACACACACACAGAGGTTGCCACAAAAATACACATTTTAAGAAAGGAAAAAATTATATTAAAATTGTAATAATATATACCGATAACAAAAGACGAATACAAGGCATGTTTGACTTCTGCAATTACAAGAGGTGTTCAAGTGGTTACCATCAGTGTAATTTTAATACAGTTTTTTCTTTTCTTAAAATGTGTATACATTTTTGTGGCATCCTCTTTGTGTGTGTATGTGTGTGTGTATATATATATATATATATATATATATATATATATATATGATAGTTAAAACCATGTTTGCCAATATACAGTTTAGCATTTTCTACACAAATTACTCTATTTTTAATATCAATTAAATTATCTCATGTTTCCTTTTTTATATTTCTAGATCCTTGTTGAAAACTACATAATTGAGGAAAGTATCCTAGAAAAATAAATACATTTGATTAAAGTTCAGAGCTGTAGAGATCACTTCAACATATCCCTAAATTTTGGCACCTTACACTTGGACTTAGCTCTGTCCTGTGTCATGTCAACCATGGCAAAATCATAGACCCAAAGTAGGGCTAAGAAGTGTACAATAGTTACACAAAGAGTAAAAAATATAATTGCGTCTGTGTTGTTTCTTTTTCCCAAGAGTGTAAGTGTAGTTGGAATGAACAAATAATTTGGACTTAACTAAAACATACTATTGTTGTTGCATCTCTTAAATGCAACAACAGAAGTACAGATGTGTGTGACTTTACTACTTAAAAATTCACCTGACAGTACCTGAGTAGTAAAATGAAACTTGCAACACGTATAACAGAGTGTAGTAATTACATTAACAAACGGGAGCATAAATTATTCAGTGTAATTATGATACACTGAATAGAAATCTTTACAGTAAATAAGAAATGGAAAAACAGAGTGTTTTATTCCCAATAGCAATAATACCTTCGTCCTTAGTTTATGGTTCATAATTTCCATATGAGGTCTATAACATTTAAAAAAATAGTTCTAAGAATCATTATTATTCTATTATTTCTTTTGGTTATACTTTCATGTCAGGAATTAATCAAAAAGCACTATAATTCATACTTGCTTTCAATTCGTCCAAGTTTTATAATTTAGTTTATACTTTTAAACAATATTTGGGATAGAAAATAATGGATATGTATTTCTTTTTTTAATAGCTCTCAATATGAGTTGCTTAAGAAACACTTTAACAAAAACAATTTAAAGAGCTATATAAAAATATGTCTTTTTGTCCCTAAAGTGGAAAACGTATTCTATGCTTTATTATGTGTGTTTTTTTAGTATGCGAACAATTGCCAATCATTTGTTTTTCAGACATTCGGGACAGTGGGGGTCCCAAACCAGTGATGGTGTATATTCATGGTGGCTCATATATGGAAGGTACTGGAAATTTATATGATGGGAGTGTCTTGGCAAGTTATGGCAATGTGATCGTCATCACAGTCAACTATCGACTTGGTGTACTTGGTAAGAAATCTCTCTTTTTTTCACCATTAATTAATCCATGAAGTATGTGATAGTTTGTTTTGACTCATTTTGTTTTGCTTTGCTTTGTTTCGCTCATTGTTCTATGCTTGTTGACTTTGTTTGAACCAAGTTTTTTGACATTTTCAATAAATTCTATAAATGTTCATAAATTACTAGAAAACGACAGCTTAGGGTTGATTTTAAAATTTAGAAGTAAAGATAATGAAATGATTCACATTGGTGAGGAATGTTATTTCTGATTTGGCCCTCTTGAACTGTAAAAGGCAACAATGGCAGGGTCTTTCTGAAGACGAATTAGTCCCTGGACACATTTTTCCTTCTTCTACTTTTCTACAATTCTATAAAGTTCTCTGATGTTTGCCATGAACTTAGAAGCATGTTTATATTCTCATAACATGTGTGTAGTCTGGCTTTGTGAAATGATTATTTGTCAATGTGGTGTAGGTTTGAGCTTCTTTTTAGTTTGTCAGATAATAATTAGAAATATTTGTCTAAATGTATTTTGATTGAATTATTTGATTTTTGAAAACATGCATTGATTTCATAAAGTGAGAAAGAGTTCAGTTCAATAATATATACACATGTGAAACAAAATCAAAGTGGGGATTCTTGGTTTTGAAGAAATCTACAGAGAAATATTATTTGCAAAATAATTTATGAAGTACTCCAAAACAAGCATATTGTTTTATGAAATAACAAACTTTTAAAAGACAATCTTGCTATTCTACTTGTATAAATTGAATTTTTTTAATATTCTCATAATTTTAGGAGTAAAATTACTATCTCATTTAATAAAACACCTTTATCTGTAGCATTTTAGTTAGTGTTTGCTATGACAGTATAATTTATCACAAAAGATTTTATTTTTTAATCTTTATTGTTCTCAAAGTCTTATTCCATGCTGTACACTTAAATAGGTATAACTTGTAATGCTATTTGGCACAAAGAGGCGCTTTCCTCTTTCATTCTTCACTCTAAAATATTTTGAGAAAGGAATTTGAATTATATTCTCTTTTATGATAATTGTTAATGTCATGTATTTTAGCCATTGAGAAATCAGTTTTATTCCTCTTCACTGTCAGTTATTCTAATTCCTATGTAAACATAATCTTATGTTTATGGTAATCTCAAAATATAAACACAGAATAATTTTTGTCAATCAAGTTTATATCTTGGGGAAAGAGATACTTTAGCAATGCAAAGTTGAAATCTTGATCTTTTTCTAGTTTGCTATTTTAAATTTGGATATGGCAAGTGATGTACTAGATCCACTATATTAATGTAGGTATAACATAGTTCTGTAGCCTTGTTGAAGTATAGAACTTTCTCTATAGTGTCTAATCATGCATTGCTTCAGCTGTTGTTATAATTTCAGTGCACAGGGTTGAATGTCTTCCTACCAGTGAAAACTCTGTATATTAGAAGATGTATAAAGAGATATTCTTACCAATTCTTAAGTATTTTAATGTTGTCATTTGTTTCTTATGGAACATTTTAATGAGGATCTTCAATATCTTTATGCATTCAATTTTAATTATAGTATTGTTTACAGTGAAGTTGTTTTCATTATTTTTTTCACGTTTTTATGAACTTCCCAAGTTGAAAATCCTGATGCAGTGACCAGTTTGTTGATTGAAGATATAAAATTAAATACCAAATTGTGGTAACAGTGTTCTTAAGGACTTAAATATCCATTTAGACACACATACACACACATACACACAACACCAAATCGTTTGGCCACACCTTATGTTGCCTTGTTATGTTATTGGTTGTACTCACATAAAGTAAGATTCCATTAAATGAACTGTTGTTATTTTGACATAAGCTCTGTCCATTGTTTATGTATTCAAAACTGATGAAGAACTAATTTGAATCCTATATTCCTGTCCATGTCCTGTTTGAAATGCCACACTTTAAATAATTGTACGGTAGGACAACAGATTAACCAGCTAAGCAATGAAGAATTCAATCACTTGTTTGTTCTGTAAAATGGCAAGCAGTGTTGATGATGATGATGGATGATTTACCCAGTGTTAAATATTTGTTCTGGCTCTATTGCAGTATAGGATTTAACCTTTAGTTGGCTCCTTTGTTTCTCTTAGATGCATCATACACTAACACTAACTAGGGAACAGCGGTCCTTGATAGCCTTCCTTCAACATGATAAAGTACAAAACTCTGTTAGGGAAACACTTTTAGATACACCTTAGATCATTTGTTCTACAATAAATATATTCTGGTCACTTTCTTCCTAGCATATGTGTTGGGCCTTGTTGAAAGGTATTTTAATTTAAATTAATTTAAGTGAATTAATTCATAAAAAATAAATTATCAGGACATTTGTTTCAGCACACTTTGCATATGTGGTACATACCACAGCCAGATGAACAGCTTATCTGAAGGAGTACTGCAGTAAAGACTGTAGGGTGGTTGCTGTTGTTGGTGTTAATAATTTATCTAACAGTAACAAGGTAAGCCAAGGTTTCTTGGATGTGGGATCCAAAAATATTGCTGTTTAGTTTGCACTTGGGAGAGTGTTGGAAGTCAAGTAAAAAATGAGTTGATCCCACATCAGAGGAAATCTTGAGCTGTGTTTAGATTTGGGTGTTTTGGCGTGAAGGAAATGAATTTTGAAGTCCAATGTACAAATTAGCTAATTATAGTACTGCTGCTGTCAGATGATTGGCAGATAAAATCAGGATGTCTGAAACAGGCAACGTAATTAGTATTGGTTTGAATTTGCCTTCCCAGAGGAGAAATATTACAAGATTTTTTGTTTGTTTGTTTTAGCAATAAGTAAAAATGTGATAATGTTGCAGTCATTAAATTCATACAGTTGTCTGACAGCCAAGGTTCTAGTTTCAAGCATTGCATGTTTCGAAAAATATTTTGTTTATTAGAAAGCAGAAGTAGATTAAAAGCTAAGAATACCTCCTATGATAGCATTGCTCTGAAGAAGCTGGGAACAGGTTGGAGTTAGTTCCTCAACCAAGACCTTTTTGTTGTTTCCTGTGGAGTGGTAAATAAATGTAGACTATCTTTATTATTGTATGGAAAATGCTGTTGGAAGTGATAAGAAGAACTGCTACTAAGGTTGAAAAAAATGTCGGGGGCTACAGGGTTCTGCCTGCTAACCTCACTTGCCCAGTTTCATCTTACAGCTAGCTCTCTGTAAGCTTCTCTCATTCAGTCTCATACCTCTAATGAACAATTAGAGTTTCTTTCAGTTTTGATTACATACATTCTTTGTCCTCAGCCAGTATAAACTCTTCATCCTGTTATCTAATACATCATTATATAGTACTTTACAATATATTTAAAATAATTAATAGAGCTATTTTTAATATTAGACATAATTAGTGAAAATTATAATATTGGAAACTTAGAAATATTTCGATTGTTTTCTTAAAAATGGAAAATAATATTAAATGTTATGATTGTAAATAGGATAAACATATGTACTTATGGACAAGAATTGGAAGAGAATTTGAAATAATTTGTTGACTATTAGGATGAGACATTGTGCAATGAACATTTTTGAAAATAGAAACAATCCATATGATATATTTGCAAATTCCAAAAATGGAAAAAAAAAATACGTCAACGAATTTAGTGTTAAAAATGTGTTTCAACCACCTTTTTTTAATTAAGAATAAATTTATAAGTTATTTTTAGAGAAAAAAGAAAAATTGTATACCACTGTTGGGATCTTATTTAGACAAATACGATTTTTATGTGATGGAAATTTAATGTTACTTTTATCTTGGTATGGATATTTTAGAAGCAATTATGAGTTCATAATTCAAGCCTATATGATTTATTTTAGAAAAAAAAGTTTTAGAGATTTCAGAAATACTACTGCTATTTATTTGAAAATTTGGCAAATTTTGAGAAGTCTAATTAAATGTTTTACTTAGTACTCTAATGTCTGTAAGATCCATTATGGAAAAAATAATTTGAGGTGCTAGCTCATCTACTTTTATTTGAAGAGTTATATTTAGCTTACTTTATAATGCCATGTTGGACTAAATCACTTAAAACAAATTTTGTTAACTTTACTGCATATCAATTTTAATGAACACATAAATTTATTTTTATTAGAAATGGTTAATGAGATTTGTTGATTTTTATAATTATATTGTCTATGGAGTAATAATGCTTCAAGTATTATCAGATAAATAACATAAATTAATATAACTGTGATATGGTCATTCATCCAATATGTAACATTGGTTTCCAGCAATATCTCCTATGAGGGATTAAAAGGAAGAAAATATAGTCCTTATCTTTAGAGAGTGTTTAATCTAACTGAGGGGAGAAATAAATATTTAGTATTCTACTTCATATTTTACAATAATTTGAGTTTATTAATTGATTTGTGTGTATATAGACACTTGATATATAAAAAGAAAAATCAGAACAACAAAAAAGGAAGCATAGAATATCAGATTCATCAATCTGAGAGGTGACTAAGATTCATATTTGAATCTGAAAAACCTACATCAAGGAGATTGGGTAAAATGTAGGTAATGCTGATGACTTGAAAAGAAAAGCATATTAATTTCTGAAGTGGAATAATGTTATGTCATTATTTTTTTCTCTTTTGCATTGTTGTTGTTTCTGTCTGCTTATAAATCCTAAAACAAATAAATAAACAATGATACTTAAATGTTACCTTATATTTGAGAGAATATATAATCAAGTATTCAATTTTATGATAGTTCAAATCTGCTCTTCGAAGGTGGGAGAGGGAGTCAGTTCATACTTGGAGTCAAAAATGTCTTCATAGACTTGGTCATATTTGAGCAAGGCCAGGAAGAGTGGATTGTTACTGGGATTAGCTAAAGGGAAGAAAGGACGTTCTTTTTTTTTTTTATTTGTTCATACTCTTTTTTCTTCAAAAAATAGAGATAATTTATGACAAGTGCATATACATAAATATGTTGCTAAAACAATATCAAATAGGAATACATACATTGTAGAAGAAAGGTACAGAAATTTAGACACTGAATATCTACTGGAATTGAACAGAAATGTATATCCCAATTTCTTAGAGGCAAGGTAAAAAGGATAATGGATTGATTTTCATAATTGTTATTATCAGATAAAATGATCACATAATTTGTTTTTATTTGGAACCCTAAACAATATGGGAAACATGTGATAGTGTTTATGTCATTAGAAGATGCAGAGATATTTGCAGTATATGATTATTTATATTAAATCTCTGTAAAGGCCAAAGAAATAATAATAGATGGCCATATCCATTTATAGTGTCGTTTTAGGAAAGAATTAACCAACTGCAATTCAAGTAAAATATTTGGTCATTTCACTTATAATAAGATAAAGGTAAACACCAATTCAGAGCAATGGATGGTTAATTTGGTCCATAGATTTCTTCTTTCAAATATCTGTTGTATCAAATGGGTTGTAATATGGCCTTGATGTAAATCTATTTTATATTGAGTGCTAAAATGAGCTCCTGGAGTAGAAATATTGTTTATCCTTTTTAAAAAGAAACTTTAGATAGATACAATGCAAAGTAGGCTATTTGTTCACTATTTTCAGATGGATTTCAATAAAAGCAATTATTTGGTTATGCCAAAAACTTAAAAAAGATAATCTGGAAAGCAAGCATGTCAATTAGTGTGGGTATTAGTTTAAAAAGTCAGTTTAATATATATATGTAGTAAGTGCAGTCATGTCGGGTCATTCATTAATTTATTTATTCAGCCAGTCATTCAGTATAAACTGAGCGATAGTATTTATCAGGCCTTCTGCTGGTTACTGAAGATACTGAAGATGCAATCTGTACTCTCCAGCAGATACTAGCAATTAGGAGAGATAGAAAATAAGTGAATGATTAAAGAAATTATATCTTTTACATAGATAATGATTTAGCAAAAAGTTGACTTTCTTTGCAACCACCTATATGATAAGTGCTAGAGAAATGACAAAAACGATGAGAAAAGAGCTCATTTGTTTTAGATACTCAGAAAAGCTTTCTCAGAGGACGTGACATTCAAGTTTCCCATTCTTATGCACTATGGAGAAAACCCTTGTCAAGATTCTCAAGGACCTCCAGATTGTGTACTCCACCTGCTACTTCTCTGTGCTTATTTTACATGGTCTCTCCATAACACAGGACACAGGTAACTAGTCCCTTGTTATAATACTTATTTCTTGGCATCACCCCAGGATTTCCTTCTACCTCAGTCTGCTCTTTCTCAGGCTGCTTTGCTGGTTCCCTGTGTTATCCAGATTCTAAATGCTGAAGTGAGATTAAGAATAAATTTTGGATTATTTCCTTTCTTTCTCTACAATGTCTCCCTAGGGGACTTCATGCATGGCTCCAGATACCAGCTCTATGAAAGTGACTTCCAAAACTCTATCTTCAGGCCTGACTATTCCTCGGAACTCCAGACTCACATGTTTCTACCTACTGATATCTTTGTGTCTAATGAATATCTCAAACTTAATGGCTAAACTATGTAGATTTTCTCAGGTCTGCATATTTCATTATCTTTCCCATCTAGATTATAATAATGATAGCAATAGTAATAATAGCCATATTCATTGAAGACTTATATCCAAAAGTTGTTTAAAGTAATTTACATTAATTGCATTATTAAATTTCCACGGTGACTCTGTGAGGTAAGATTGTCCTTTTCCCAATTTCACAAATGCAGAAACAAATGAATAGAAAGGCTAATCAACTTACTAACAGTCACACACACCAAATAGCAATCAGCGGTAGAGCTAGGATTCTAACCCAGGCAGTCTTCTCTTCAACCGGACACTGTACTGATGGGGTTGGTCCTGTCTTGATAGATTCTCCCTCATTTGTCTCTCCTTTATGTTCAACATCCAATGCATCATCTTCTCTACTGAATTATTCCAACATACATCCTGGACCTATCTCTGTTTTTCCATTTACCCCTTTACCAAACTAAGCCAAGTCTCCTTGAACCTCTTACATTATTTTCCTCTTTCACTTTCGTTCTCTACCTATACATAATCCCTTCTCCACAGAGCAAAATCAGATTATTTTTTAAAAACATAAATCATACCAGTTCCCTTTTCTGCTAATTCCTTCCAGTGGCTTCCCATTATTCACTTAGAATAAAATTCAAACCCCTTCCCTGACCTTGTGACAAAACTCTGAGTAAATCTGTAGCCATAGCTCTTAGTACCAGTAGCTCCTGTCTGTGTCTTAGATCCTCCCGAAATGCTCTTCCTCTCTGTTCTAGCCATCTTTTGTTTTTCAGACAAAACTCATTTCCACTTTAGAGATTTTATATGTTTTGTTCCCTCTTCCCCAGGTCCTTGTGAGACTAGTTCCTATTCTGATCTTGGTTTCTTCTTCTCAGAGAGACCATCCATGTTTATCAAATCTAAAAAGAGTCACCACTCCACAAGTCATATACTTTAAAAAAAAATAAAATAAAAAAAATTATTTGTACTACATTAATCATACCCTTTATTTCTTATTTATATTGGGATTGTTTGTTTTATTATTGATTCCAAAGCTTAACATAGTCCCTGGCACGTGGTATTTGCTCAGAAAATATATGTTGAATGAATTTAAAGTGGATCTGAAGAGTCAATACGTGTTGATCTGATGTGGTCATAGAGTGGAGGGCCAGGCTGAATTTCAGGCGGGGAGGACAGTCTGGGTGGAAGCCAGAGGAAGAGTGAAGCTTGGCATGTTAATGGAGCTGAGCAAACCCAGCTGGGCGCTGGGTTGTGTAAGGGGTGGGCAGTGTCAAATAAGGTTAAAAACAGGCAGCAGGCTATGCAGCACCTTGTTAGAGATTTAGGACTGATAAGAACAATGAGAAACAATGATAGTAGGGCATTAAGCAGATAAGTGACACGATTAGATTTGCATTTTGAAAAGTGTGTTGAGTGGGCCTAGATCTTGATCAAAGTTGACATTCTGCTATGACATTCTGCTATGAACAAAAAAATGGCTGTGCCACATTAAAATGAGATGCTTGGTAAATCAGTGACTGAGACTGATATTTGTTCATAGAGAACTGAGGGACCAGCTGAGCCTGACTCAGGTGAGCGTGGGTGTGTCTGTCTTTTACACAAAGACCAAGAGATTTTGCCTTTTTTTTTTTGTAATGGAATAAATCAAACCAAAATTACGGAGAGCTCTTTTGAATTCCTGCTTTGAAGGAGTGTGAATCAGTATGATCAGTATTATTCCAGAGTTTGGCCAATATAAGAGATTGTAATAAACTACTGTATTATGATGCCACCTTATTCGTCTTTCTGTTTTATGAATAGGGCCTCCTTTAAGCTCTTAGTTGTCCTTAAAAGGAGATATTTTTTATTAGTTCTGGGAGGAAGTTGGGAGTATGTGTTTCATTATTTTCTTGAGACATTAAGATCAGTGATTTGGAATAGGACCTCAGAAAATAGAACACAAATTTTGTTCTTTCCTAGTCAAGATATTTTTCTGGGTCCAGAATTGAACAATTCCCAGGTACTCAAAGGACTTCAATAAACAAACCATAAACAAAAAGATATCTAGTTTCCTTTGCACAGTAGAAGTCCTCATCTTAGCTCAGGCATTCACTTACTTATTCATTAATTCCCCAGCATTTTCTACGTAAGTGCCCACTCTGGGCTCCTCTTAGTTGGGTGCCTGTGTTTACAATGTTGCCAAAAATCAAACTCAATCCTTCCTCTCTGGACTTCACAGTGAGTAAGCAAGACTGACCTTACACCCACAAAACTATTAGCTCAAATTTTGATAAGCTGTGTTTCCAGAAAGAGCAGGGTGTCGAGAAAAAGAATATTTGTGGAGGTGAAATGTAGACTGAGGGTTTCAGGACAGGCCTCTTTGTACCTCTCCTGCTAGCACAGCTGTGGTTTGGGTTTTTTCTTTTTTTTTCTGGGGGTGGGGCATCAGCTCCGTGTCGCTGTCCTTCAATCTAGTTGTGGAGGGTGCAGCTCAGCTCCAAGTCTAATTGCTGTTTTCAGTCTTTAGTTTTCAATCTTTAGGGGGTGCAGCCCACCATCCCATGTGGGAATTGAACCGGTAACCTTGTTGTTGAGAGCTCGCGCTCTAACCAACTGAGCCATCTGGCCACCCCAGTTTAGTGTTTTTTTTTTTTTTTTTTTTTTTTTTTTTTTTTGGTAGTTGTTTGTTTTTTCCCCATGCATTTGCAAAGTCAAATATTAAATGATAGGTACAATATTTCGAAACAATTTAAAAAGATGTAAGATAATTAGAATCAAAATAAGTCACTTAAACAAGCAGCTGTGGGAAAAATACAAAAATCCAAACAAACAAACAAATAGATCACCTACAAACAACTCAGGTATGGTTCTCTATTTGACTTAAATGAGCAAAATTTGTTTGTGAATACAAATACACAGGAAAAGGATCCCAGGGGCGTGACTAGCCCTAATTATTGGATCTACAGGATGAGAACATTACTTTATGGTTTTTCAGAGACACTTGAATATTTTCTCTCTCATCTGCTCTACATTACTGAGGGGGAAAAAGAAAAAAACAAACAAACATGCAATATAGTTGTCATACATTACTGGTTTTTTTAAATGGAGATGTGGGTCTCCATTTTCACCCTGTGTGAGTTTTCCTCTTTGTTCTAAACAGAGTGAGGCTTGGATTTTGCTTTTTAGGTTAGTTTGCTTTCTGGGACTTTTTTCCTGCCTTTGATGATTCCTCGATAAGAAAATAAGGCAGTCCTACCACACCTTCCCGTGACCTAGTGCTACAATCCTTGATATTCCACCCACTTTCACTATTTTGCCTTAAAAAATATACTGCAATTTCATCTGCTAGGACACCTTATAATATCTTTTTCTAAAGTCCTTCCTGAACTACTATTTACTTACTCCATAAACATTTGGATATTGCTTCTTTTTCTTTGTCCTTCTGTTTTTAATAGACAGAGTTCAGTTTGTTGTTGTTGTTATTATTTTGTTCTGTTTTTGTAATACGTTATATTTGTCTCCTTCTTTCTATTCCTATTGCTTTTATCTACTCACCTTGGATTTGCAGATCTTCCATCTGACCCCTGGACCTCCAGACCCAAACTTACATGCCAGATCACCTTAAACATACCTTAAAAGTACAACAGAAAACCAGTTTCTTCAATTTTCTTCAGCTTTACATCTTTATATATTTCTCAACAACTCTGGGATCAATTCCAGATTTTGCTTGTTGCTACTCTTCTTAGGAAACTGTGTCTTCTATTAGTTTTTGGAAAGCCCCTTCCACTCAAGGCAGGTGAACCTCCTCACTGCCTACCAGGATCATTTCCAACTGCTTACTTGCCACATGTACCCGTCTTGTGCAATCTACATAGCCTAGCTATCACCTGACTTGTCTATAAAATGGCCTCAGGACGGCTTGATCCATGTCTTCCCAAGGCTTGCATAGATTTGACAGCCTGACCTTCGCTTTAGCATACACAAAGCCAACCCCACTTGTTATTGTCGCGTGTATTAACTGCTCAATATAGTAGATGCCTTGCCATCCAAACTGGAAAATAAACAGTGTCTTATCTGGTTATCCAATTTCCTCAAGACTGGCAAAATGCTCTACATACAAAATTCGAAAGTCCATAAGCATGCACATTCATTTTCTTCAATCTGTTCTCAGGATAAGATAGGAATGTCCTGGGATACAGAGCAGGTAGAAAGAATGACAGGTAATGGAGATTGCGGGTGGTAAGAGTAATAACCGTGTGCATACCGGGCCTCATGTCTAGTTCTACATAAATGAGGTGAGGTCTTATTGATGATAGCAAACCTTTGCCCCCAGTAGCAGTCAAGAAAAGCCCCTGGATCTTCTGGAGAAATGCCCCATGTGCTAGAACTGTAGTGCAGGAAAATTGTAATTTATGAGTATTTTAAACTGATGATGTTTGCATTTACCATACATGTAATATTTGCATTATTCTCTTTCCTGCTTAGCATATAGTGAGTAAAAAGATTGGTGCTCATGCACATTAGACAAATATAAAAATGTTGTTGAAACACTTTGAATTTAAGTATATAGAATATTGCAGAAAGGATAACTATTGACTTTATGTATATAATAGACTCTGAATTCTGCAATTTTTTTCGAGCTCAGTTTAAAGCTCTTCTTTTGTGAAAAAAATGGGTTAAAAAGAGAAAAATATTTGTAATTTCTTTAACTTTGCATATTGCAGCTTCATTGTTTTTAACTGAATTACAGGTGCTCAATTATTGCCACAAACAGACAAAGGTTGGGGTGAGAAATCTTTAACTATATACCCACCCATTTTCTCTAACAGTACAGATAGGGCCATAGATTTAACCATTATTCTTAAAAAATTTCCAAATATGAGACAAGTTGTATTTCTCAACTGATTTATATATCGATAAAGTCATCATTTAGAAACTTTTCTAAAGGGTTGAAGCATATCCCTGAGATGGGAGATATCCAAGAGAAATATTAATTTCTTTCTTCTGGTATTTGCTAGCTTCTTTCATTTGAGCTTTGAAAATCAATACCTTTTCTAGAAAAGTCAGTTCTCTTAGAAATTATATAACGTAGTCAAACAGAAATAAGTTATTAAGCATTCTGTGCTAATATCATTAGAATTAATAGCAATTTTTCTGACAGAAAAGAATATATAATGATTTTTATGTAATTTGGTAGTGTTAGAATAAGTTTTTTTGACTTTGTATGAAAATAAGCCTTAAGAAATATGGATTCTTCTTTTTTAACATAATAAGAATGTTGCTTTACTAGATGCTGTTTTTCCCTGAAACATACCACAATATTACCTGTTTAAAGTCAACAAAAATTTTGTTTTTTAGAGTGTATATTTGACTTTTTTGTTTTAGAACCAACCCATAATATTTACCAAAATAGACAGTTTATAGTTAACAGTTCATACTTGATTTTGTTTTCTGGAAGAACATGTTTGGAAGGACCTTAGCAGGCATATGTAACTTTTCCCTAATTCTAGGTTATTCTGTATTCAAATGTGTACTAGCCACAAATTCTATTAGTGATATTTCATCATAATTTGTATAATCTTGATATTTAGGGAGGTAATCAACTACATTTTTAAAAAACTTACATCTTTTTATCCTTTTATTTTCTAGAAAGTATTTGTGACATGTTATGCGAGGATATACAATAAAATTATGTTCAGATAAATATAAAAAAATCAGAAAAAAAAAAGACCAAGAAAGGCAAAACAAAAAGCAAACAAACAAAATCAGAACAGTTTGAAAACATTTTCAGGTTGCTAACTTGGGCTCTGAACTGGAAACTACCAAGTTTTATTTATTTCTTAATATCAGAAGGGCCGTGAAACATGACAGTTCAGAGAAATCCAAGGTATTCTAGGCACTAATTTTTTCAAAAGAATTTTCTCGTGTGGGATTTTATGTTCAGGGCACAACTATAAAACTAGAATTCTACGCTGAAATGCTTAAAAAAAGAAACAGCCAAAACCCCGTTGTTCAAACTTATTCCTGCACCATTCTTTGCTGTGTTCTGTGTACCTGCATTCATCTACCCCATGGGTTACCTTTTTTCTTCCTGTTAACTGGAGTCCATCAAGAGGGATCTTCCAGACACAGCAAGTGGGGATAGGGAATACTGATAGTAATAAAGCAATGGAGAGAGATGGGTTTCTGTGCAACGTATGCATTCTGTACATACATTTTATAATGGGATATTTGTTTTATATGAGAAAACTACCAATTATTTACTTTGCTGACCCACTAATGCAGTCGGTAAAAAAAAAAAAAAAAAAAAAAAAAAAGAGCTTCTCTGGGGCTGGCTCAGTTCATCTGCTATCCTTAAGAGTAAAGACTAATTTACTTAGTTTTCTTTGTAAAATGGTATCAGATGATCAAGAATCCAGATTTATTGTTTCTTATTATTCTCTTAAAAAGATCAACTTGCTATATTATCGTTTTTTCTTGTCCTTTGCTTTTAGTCCAGTCTTTACATAGAAGAAAAAAAAAAGCCTGCTATTTTTCTGAAATAGAATTAAATTTGGGTAATCACAATTTAATGTTGTGTCAGTTAACTCTATATGACTTTTCTGTGTAACTCAAGTGGTGGACAGTATATATCAGTGGAAATTCCTAGCTGCATTAGGCTCAGTAAATCCCAATTATAAATATCTTCACATGATTTCAAAATTGTATGCATAAGTATACCTTTTGTATACTTATGTATGTATGTTTTGTATACTTTTGTATGTTAGAAAAATTAATTTATTATTCTAGTCTTGAATCTTGCAAAAGTTATGGACCTATTCTCTTAAATGTTTTTTTATAGATCTCCCTATCCGACACTTAACTACTTCTGGACCGAATGTCTAATAGAAATATAATGCAATCCACATAGGTAATTTTAGATTGTATGGTATCCACACTAAAGAAAAGTAAAAAGAAATAGGCAAAATTAATTTTAAGAATTTCATTTTATTCAACCTAATATTTACTCAATGCAAATATCCTTTCTAGATGAATTCAACATAAAATTATTAATGAGACATTTTGCATCTTTTATACATTGAAATATGGCATGTATTTTATGTTTACAGAAATATTTCAGTTCAGATGCTTTATTCCCAACAGCTAAAGGACAATATAGTCTTACTCAAAATAATAATAATAATAATAATAATAATAATAATAATAATGATAATGATACAGTTGTGTTTAAAAGAAAACAGTATTTGGCACTGCTTCATTTTTAAAATTTAAGTCAACTAAAATGATATAAAACTAAAAAAACATAGTTCTTCTGTAACACAAGTTTTAAGTTCGTAAAATCTAAAAGTGCTACATTTTAAGTTCTCACTAGTCACATGTGGATAGGAGCTGCCTACTGGACAGCACAGCTACAGACTGTTATTACTTAATGTTTTTGATTATACTCATCTGTTAGGAGAAATTTTTGAAGCAAGACCCTTCAATTCATGCTGGTATTTATAAATTATATACCTGTACCATGGTACTAATATTATGTATTATAAAAATACATCAGAGGTGGTCATTTTAAAGATGGAATAGTATTTTAAAATATTATTTTATCTTCCTTTATAAACATCTCTTTTTATAAAGCTTCATTTTTAAAAGCTCCATCATTTTTAAGATATCAATTTTACATTTTGTCGTCCAGAGATTAGACAACTTTCTAAGATCTGTTTAATGTTTAGTTTTAATGGCTGTTAGAGCTGAAAAAGATGATTCACAAAGACACCAAAGTACACATTTAAAGAGAAGTTCATTATTAATCTTAGTATATTTAAATCCATATACTAGTCTTTGTGATAATTCTGAAGGCTGAATTTTTATCAGAATTAAATTGTCATGGTTTTAATGTTGGAATGTAGTTGGCTATAAAGTGCACTCCTAACAGCAACACACAAACAACAACAACAACAAAACCCAACAGTGTCAGCTTTGCCAATTTGTGGCTTATTGGTACTTGTATAATAACATCTTCGATCTGTAACTTATTTGCAGGAATCCTTTGAAGCCAGCTGCCCCTATGAGTGCTAGTTTTATTAAAATCAGATGACTCAACAGTAAATCCACCTTACTGGGCTCATGTAGTCTGTAGTATGCTTTAAAACATGACCTTCACAAGGGCATAACAAGCTCCAGGCAATGTCCTCCCTTCCCTCAGGAGTCCTCATGCATTGCCTATGACATGTGTGTATGACATGTGCAGTTAAACGGCATGATCAATTTACATACCCAGAGAAGGTTTCAGTATCATTTTCTATATTGAAAAGGTAGATTTCTTTTTTTTCCCTTTTATAAAAGATAAATGTAAATATATGTGTTGCTATGTTCTTCCCACACTCCTTTGGATCACATTGTGGTTCCCTTGGGTAAGTGCTTGCCATTATGAAGACTACTGATCTAAGTTACCATGTTCCTTATCATCAGGAGTATTATTTGGTGACATGATATTGTGGTTTGAGAATTGTTCTCTTATTGACCATTGATAGCAGAAATGTCTTTTGTTAACTAACATTCAGCACCATTCTGAAAGTAGACTAGAAACCTTATATAGGTTCTGTCAGCTTTGTGAGTATATAGAAGCTCCATCCAACACTCTGGCAGCCTTAAAGTAGGCCAAAGCACCACTTAGACCTCCTCAAACTGTGTCCAAGAGAAGAGCACAGAAACTGGGCCAGTCAAAGAACAAATGCCAGAGTGGAGGAATTCAAATCTCTATTTTAAAAATATTCCTCATTTTCATTCACTTCAGAAGAATTCAAATTATGCTTTATTACATTTCAGACGATGATACCCCACTGAAAGGAACAGAGAGTTTTTTAGCAAAAATATTTTTAAGGGATGTTTTAAAATGTTGATAGTGTGATTAATTTTTATTTTAAAATTTAAAGTATAATGATTTATTTGTAAAAGCCATTATGATGATAAGCAATTTAAACTTTTTTTTTTCATTTTTCATAGTGGGAAAAAATACAAGAATGTCATTTTTTTTTTCTATTTCAATTTGATTGTAGTGTTTATGTAATTTGCTCGGCCTTGTTATATTTGTAGTGGCTAATATCAGTAAAATGTATTTGTTATTTAAAGTTTTCCTTTTTCTTCTATGTTTCCCCCAAAATGAAGTTTTTTATTAGTCAAAAAAATTGGTGTTTACATCCTGATCTCCAAAGCTCAAGAAATTCCCAGCCAAATTAATTGGATGCTCAATCGCTATTTAACATGATCTTTACATGTTGCTTGATATGCTTTTTTACTAAAGAAAAGTAGATCTAAGAGGATTAAATCTAAGGAATGGTAAAATTGAAATGATCACACTCTTCATTTTGAGTTTTTATTTCAGATCCTAAAATGCTTGAGGTTTCCTAGGTGAAAGATTAGTAATCTACTATAAGAAAGGTTTTCTCTAATAGCGAAAAGAGCCTAACCTGAGATTTTGGTTTCTAAATAGATCTTCTGGTAGAGCAAAATAACAGCGCATTTGAGCTTTGCTCTGATGGAAAAAATAGTGTTTCTTAAAGTGAGTTTTCCTGAGGCATAGAAAGATTTCAGAATTACACACAGCCTTTTCATTGGCTCAGTTCATAATAACAGATGGCATTGGCCAGAACGAATGACATGACTCCACCAAACTACATGAGGGATGGTAAATACAGGGAAGCAATAGAATATGCCATGAGCATTGCTGTTTCAGTCATGACGCCTTAGTCATCTAAGGCAACACAAACTTTCAGTGTCTGATTCCTGAAGGATTCATTCTGAGTTTCCACTAAATTTTTTTGTTGTTGAAATTTCTAGTTAAAGTGTTTTGAAAATAAGAACTTCTGCTTAGGGTGTTCATAAGGATTCATTTATTTGAAAAGCAATTACTATATGGTTTATTTATCCTGGGCTAGATATCGGGATAAAAAAAGGAGTGAAACATAGCCTTTCTGGTCGCTAAAAGCTTACTGATTTGTGAAAAAGATATGTAAACTTATAAATTATACTGGTAAATGAATTTTCTCATTTATTCAACATTTATTTATCATGTATTAGGTACCAGGGATCAGGACAAAACTTCTGGTTCATAGTGATTACATTCTAGATGGGAGTAGAGAAAGGTAGATAGGAAATAAGTAAACCCCCCCAGAAAACAAAAAAAAGACGTCACATCACAGAATAATAAGTGCTTTGGGGAAAATAAAACATTATAATGCTCAGAGATGAAGCGGCAAAGCTACTTTAGATTAGGTGATCAGTAAAGACTGCCCTAAGATGGAGTCATTCATGCTGAGGTTTGAGGAGCCAGCCATTCCAAGATCTGGTGGCAAAGCATTCTAGAGGAAAGACCAGAGTAGACAAAGTTTCTTAAATTATAATTAGTTACACTACAGAAGACAGACTAGTGACACTGGAGCTTAATATATCAGGAATAGAGCGAGGGGATGTTGGAGATGGAGACAATAGCTAGATTATGTAGGGTCTGTAGGCTGAGGTAAGGATTCTAATGAAGAGATGTAAATAATCCTTGGCTATTTAGGGGCACACAATTTGTTCTATTATCTTAGAATAGGGCAGGGAATCAATGAGAAAAATCGCTTGGGAGAGACGATGCCTGAGCTGGACTTTAAAAAATGAATGTGAGTCAGCTGGCCCAGCAGAGATGAGGGTCACCATGTGCAGGGAATGAAAAGCTGTGCGTTATTGTTAGAGCTGAAAATGAATGCAAGAGGACAGTACAGGAATATCTGACACTGCCAAGAGTTTGGAGGAAGAACAGCAATGGGACAGCACCTTAAAAGACCCCCATCTTATTTTTGTGAGCCCCACAAAAATATCAAACAAACAAAAT
Organism: Rhinolophus hipposideros; assembly: GCF_964194185.1. Lineage (NCBI taxonomy): Eukaryota > Metazoa > Chordata > Mammalia > Chiroptera > Rhinolophidae > Rhinolophus > Rhinolophus hipposideros. The sequence goes on along the minus strand of NC_138048.1, from coordinate 70,483,267 downwards.
TGTACCACTTCTCCCATTAATATTTGTCTTGCCTAAATAAATTAAAGGATGTTTTCATAATTTTCACAATCTTGAGTTTGTTAAAACTATTCATTTCATTCTTATGACTGAAACTTCTTCATTGTATGTATACATAATTGTGTGATTTGAGTTACTGTCATATCATATAGAGAGTTATTTAAACACTTATTAACTTTCCCATTGCAGATTTCTTTTTGTAGTGTGAATCCTGTCATGTTTTTTGGGGAGTTAAACTGTTTTGTAGGCCCTTTAAAAGCTTATGAAATTTAAAAAAACAAGACCGAGAGTATATATCCAGGAATGGAACAGGGATCTTTCTATATGATCAAGGAAGGTGATTCCTAAGTAGTAAGAATCCTTCAACATTCATCCAAGTACTAGTCACAGAATACTCTGCCATGCTAAATACTGTTTCAGGTACTGGGGACACAGCAGCACACAAAAGGGACAAAGTTCTCTTCCCTGTTGTGCCTCATATTCTTGAGAGAAAAGCAAAGCTATAAACAAGATAAGTGAAAAATAGAGGAGTTAAATAGAGATAGGTGCTAAGGAGAAAAATAAATCATTGAAGGAACATGGGGCATTTGAAGAAGGAGTAGCAAATTTTGATAGGGTGGCCAGAGAAGGCTTTGAATAAAGATGTGATTGAGACCACACCGACAGACATCAGGTAGAAGGTTGTTCTTGGCCAAGGGAAAAGCAAAAGCAAAGGAATTGAGCTGAGGGAGGGATTTATGTGTTCAGGAAACAGCAACTTGGCCTGCAGATGTGTCAGGCCGGTGTGGGGCACGGGATGGGGCAGATGATGTACAACTGCCATTGGAAGGAATTTAGCCGCCTTCCCCACTTTTTAATTCTGAATAATACGGGGAGGCAATGACGAGTTTTCAACACTAATGCCACGACCAGACTTACTTTTCAGCTGTCATCCTTTGGTTCCTGCGTTGAGACTAGAATGGAAGGGAACAAAAGTTTAAGCAGAGAGGCCAGGTGGGAGGCAACTGCAATAATCCAGGCAAAGTATGATGGTGGCTTGAACCAAAGCGGGAAGTGGTAGAAGTGCTGAGAAGTTGCTAGGTTCTGGATGTTTTGAAGTTAGAGATGACAGGACTTGATGGATGGATTAGGAGAGTCAAGCGTGGTTCCAAGGTTTTTGTCCTTCACAGCCCTAAGAGGAAGCTTCCATATTCTGAGAAGAAGGAGGTGGCAGGAGGAATAACCTTGTGGTCGCAAACGAGCTCAGTTTGGATATTGAGTTTGAAATGTCTGTTATGTGTCAAATTGGAGGTTTCTACTTGGTAATTGGATATGCAAGCCTGGAGTTCAGGGAAGAGGACTGGGTACAGAGTAAATTTGGGGAAATTATTGGGTTTCCATAATCTAAGTAATCATGACTTTCAGAGTTTGGATTCCGTGGTAGGGTTTATATGATTTGTTTTTTTTCAAATCCCTTTTGTTCGTATTTCTGTTTATTCTTCTGTCCTCTTGTATTCTAACTTTCAGTATTCAGCCCCTCTTATTTAATACTTGGCCTTGAGCATGGTCATGTATCTAATGGTTTTAAAAATCATGTGTGATGTTTATTTTCTTACCTATAGTAAGTCGCTAATTGATCCCAAGATGACCGACTGAGGGGTTGTGATATTTTCCAGATGAGTTTTAGTCAGTCATAGAATTACTGGAGTGGGATATACATATACATATACATATACATATACATATACATATACATATACATATATATATACATATACATATACATATACAATACACATATATGCATTAAAAAGCTTTATAGTCACTCAATTTATTAATATTTTCCATGTATTTAAATTATGTTTACTTGGATTTATCTGATCATATTAAAGAGGTACCTATTTAATATAGTAAGCTATGCATACAGCCAACCTTGTACTCTTTGAGATTTATTCTTCTCTCATTTCATAGGTCAGTTAATAGGATTCCATTTATCTCCCAGGCCATCATAACTTAATGACATTCAAGTGTATGTTTCGGTATGGTTTTAGACAAGGGAAGTCATGTAGCCAGTGCAGCAGAGAGAGGAAAGGAGATTGCCATACTTGAATCTGTACTATCAAAATGACAAAAAGGGTCTGTGCTAAACAATAGGTTAGTGCTTGATTGACGCCTACAGCATCAATTACAATGCACAACAGGCAAGTTATTTATGAAATGAGAACCTTGAAAAGATAGAGCTCTTATATTATGAATCTCATTTCTGTGTCCTTTCTAACAAAATAAATTAGCATGATCCATCTATTTAGAACAGACCGTTGCTTTACTATTTTTTAAGATATGATGACACCATATAACTAGGAAATATTGAAGAAATCTAATCCATGTAACAAATATAACACATAACTTCATTTAAAATCTCTGTTGTAATATTAGCTTTTTATACTTCAGGAAAAAATAAAATATAATTTTCTAGAATACAAAACAATCTATGCCAGTATTACTAATATATTATTTGCATTGTATACAGATATAATACTGATAATAAATGAATTTTCATATGCCTGTATTGGCTATAATCTTTGTCCAGTATAGTGAAGAGTCTAGAGGGATCACATGAATAATAAGTCCATGTTTACCTTGTATTCCTAACTCAGATCTTTATTTACTCTTTTTTAAAAAATTTAAGCATAGTTAGTATACAATATTATATTGGTTATATTAGTTTCAGGTGTACAGTACAGTGATTTGACATTTTATCCCTTACCATGTGATAACCCCACTAATTCTAGTAATCATCCATCACTGCAGACTTAGCACAATATGATTGACTATATTCCCCTTCACCTTTTTCACCCATCCAAGTTCTATATGAGTATTGAAGTTCAGGACTACAAGGAGACCGATGCAGAGTAACATCAGTGAAGAATATACTTGACCACTAGCTTTAGGTCATTTCAGATTTGGTCTAGAGTTATAGTGCTCAACTTAGTCATCCCTAATACCACCTTTTAAACGCAATGGTTGGTAGTCACCTTAAACTATCCTAGGGGGAAAAAATCATGTTTAATATTGTATTACCTACCTACACATATTTTTTATTAAATATTACAACCAAATTTCCCACCTGTAAAATAAAATAGAAGATAAAACAAAAGTGACTTTTAAAGAAATATGTGTTTCAAAGGGCAAGTTTTGTATTGGGGCCATGATACAAGACACTGAATAAATCACATGCCTTCCCCTATATGTAGAAACACTGTGAACACACAGCTACAAAGGCAGGCTGAAGAGCACAGGTGTGTTGTGTAGTGGCTCAGGTACCACTAGGGGCAATGTTATTGAATGATGTCATTTTATAAACTACGATACAAGTCTCCATGAAGTTTCAAATAAAACAAAGTACCATGTTTGTACTTTGTGCCAAAGTGTCATAACTGTAGTTTTTATTTGTTATGTGAAAAACAGGATAATTTTTCATTTTGCATAATAATATTATGCATTGCCTGACTCCCTTAGCCCACTTTATATCAGTTTAAAAAAATGTACTTGCAAATTTGTTAGATTTTTAAGTTGAGAATACTTGATCTAGAACTTTTAGTGACTCATTATATGTACTTGCTGGATGTCACAGCCATACATCATTTATTGTAATTCAATAGTGGTACATACATAATCTGGACAGAAATGTTTGGATTCGTTTTTCTCTGTGTTGTTTATCTTATTCATGGTAGAGGTCAAATAGCCAATCCATCATTAATTATTAATATTTTTCATACAACTTGGTCTATATTCTACTTTATTCTTAAAAGAAAGTGATTTCTCCTGATCATTGAACCATTAATGTTTCTTCCAACACAGATACCACCTTCTGTTAACATTGGAAAGCTTTTCTTATATTGCCTATTCAATTTATTGTTTCTTTCATATTTCACTACATTATTACTCCTCAATTTTCTACCACGTAATAGGGTTATTATTCTTTATCATATACTCTTCTTCTGTTAAGGAATCTCTCAGTTTACATAAATGTTTATTTAAACATTAAAAATAAAAAAAGGTGTTTGTGAAATACCTCCCTGTAATGAGTAGAAGATTATTAAAATGTAAAAAGAAACTGCTGTCAGTCATCAAAGCAGATATTTTCTTGAGTTATTAAATTTTATTAATTTAGTAAAGTATGAAAAGTTAACTTGTAGCTCTCATTCAAAACATTATTACTAGTTCTAATTTTAAAAAGTAATACATGTGTACAGTAAAAGTAAATAAAGGTTAAAGAAGGCATAGAAAGAAAAATATTTCCTTTGACCCCATTCATAGCCTTTATAGTATTTTAAGTTTCATATAGGTTTTAAAAATTTTTATGCAGTCAAGTTTACATATTTTTCCATAGTCAAATTTATATATTTTTCCTTCATGGCTTTTACATTCGATGTATTACTTCATAAACTAAGATTATATAGTCTTTCAAACCAGTCTGACTATTTTTTAATAATTTCATTATTTTTATGTTTTATTTTTCAATTAAAACTTATAATTTAGGATTTATTTTGGTATGTAGAAAATAAGGTTTTATTTGGTATACGAAAAATAAAGATCAAAGTTCTGTCCTCATAACCATGTTTTCTTCAAATGTTAGACCCAATGTCGTTTTTGATTAATACATATATTTCCCACTAATTTAAAATGTTAACTTTTCACATTCCAAATTTGTATTATATTTACATACATGCATTCATATTCTGGACTTTCTGTTCTATCCTGAGATTAGCTGTATGTATTCATATGCCCATACAAAATCTACTTAAGGTAGCTTTATAATACATTTTGATGTTGGGCACAGCTAGTTTCTGCCCCTTATTACTCTTTATTTTTTAGAAAAATTCTGACCTTCTCCATAAATTGTTTTTTTCTACATGCATTTTTTGAATGATCTTTTTTAGTTATAAAATTTTATCATATTGTGTTGAGATTTCGTTAATTTACTTAAGGAATAATGCCTTTCACAATGTTGAGTTATTCTATAGAAAACAGAGGTGGTTTATCATTTATTCAAGTAAAACTTATTTGTTTAGTTAATTTTCACATTTATAAATGATCTTCTGCTTTTCTAAATTCTATAATAATTATAATAATAATAACAACAACAACAACAACAATTACCCCTTAGGGAGCACTGTCTTCTCCAAACGCTATGCTACAAGCTTTACACATAGTATTTCATTTAATTCTTGCATCATGTAAATTATATAAGTAAGGAAATTAAGCATCAGAGAAATTAAGTAACTTACATATATTCGCAGTTAGTTGGATGCAGTACTAATTATCAAACCCCGATCTACATGAATTTACAGCTTGTGCTCTCTCTTACTCTGCTAAACTATATCTCTGTTTAATCACTCGGTCTCATTAAGGGAAAAAAAAAGCAAAATATATCTAAAAACTGAGCAGAGAAGTTAACAGGTGTATTGTTATGCTCTTCATTTTACCAGCAGCAAACCAGAATAAAGTTTATTGATTGTTCTATGGACAGTGAATGTGTGTGGGTGCCTATTTCTGCCAGTGTCTGCTCACCTAAATTTTCTTATAACTAATAATCTCCCTAAATAGGTGGTAGTATTTATTAATAGTATGTAGAGTTTTCCCCTCCTATGTTTGTCTGTTTGTACGTTTGTAACATCTTTTGAAGTTGGAAGTAATTTTTGCAGTTGACTCAATATTACACATATTTTATCAGAAAAAAATATTGTTTGAAACTATTTTCTGCACTTTTATATACAATTATTGTTTCATTATTGTATCATACACGAAACCATAAGTTTGATAGTGTGTAGACAAACGAAAAGAGGAGAAACTTCTCAATAAAAAATCTGTTTAATTTGCAATTGATGGTCGATAATATTAGCTTTGCTGAAAACTTCTCCTGGAGTGATAATTTAAACGGGCAATAGAATTTATAGCTCAAATATTGTCTTTGGGAAAATTTCATTGTCAATAATCTATATCAATGTGTTATTCGTTTAAATAGAGATGTAGTATATAGTGAATAATATATGTGTTATTGTATATAATATATAGGTAATAATATATTTGATATTTGACACACACACACGTACACACCACTTTCTTTTACGTATGCCCTTATCTATTCTCCAATATTTAAAATAACATTTTGATGCAACATATATGTAAAACATATAAGTTTTAAATATTGAATTAAAGCCATGAATCATAATCTAAGAATACTGTTTCCTTCTGGGAGGGAAAAGAGAAGTGGTCATCTGTTGAATCTTGAAAATGAAAAACTTAGAACAGGAGAACAAATATAACTCAACAGACTCAAGGAAGTTTGAAAAATAATAAATTTACATATCACTTTGGCATTTATGAGTTATTTTTGCTGTTCTTATCTCATTTGATCCTCACAACTCCTCTGTAAAGTTGGAAAGGTAAGTATTAATTCCATTTTGTATGTAGGACTTTGGAGACTCAAGGACTGTTCCATTGACAGTTATTTATTGCACACCAGAGCTAGAACTTGCAACCAGGTATCCTCATTCAGGATAAACATGTGATTTCAAAATGGTTAAGGTAAATCTGTAACATAAATCTATGCCATCATAACTGTAGGGGGTATTGAAGACACTAGAATGTTTTAGAGCACAGCCCTAACTTTATGATGGCTACTATATCAAGTATCAACCATTAGGGCAATTCTATAATAACTTCAAAGTCTTACAACATTATTATAAGTAAGACACATATTGGCATTTTAAAGTGTTATTCATAGTACTATGAAGCTGGTTATTCTTTGGGGTTAGCACTATATTATTACTTCTGTTTCTGTTATTACTATAACTAATACTGTAATGATAAAAATCATAGTACTGTGGATGACAATTATAATAATGATTTATTGATTTACAGACCTTACTCTACATGCAAGTTGGAAGATTTTATACATTCAATTTTAAAGAAAAATGTGTAAAGCCCTGACAATATATTCTCACAAATGAAACAGTATAAACTTTGGGGAAATTATGGTTTTATGGAATTTAGCAACTTCTTCCAGGTAATTTAAATTTAATTGACCTTGTTAATTTTACATTTTAATGAGGTATTATGATTTATGAAAGCACTTCCTGGACTGTCGAGACTCAACTTCCATCTTCTCCATTGCTGACAAAGAAAAGTTTTCAGACCCCTATCGCTATCCCTGCATCATAATTTTTTTCTAGATTCAGACAGTGTGAAACAATTCCATCGGTGGCATCAAAACTTAGAACAGTATAACATTTAATATAATTTCAAGTTAAAATAAGCATTGCTGGTTTGCATGCTTTCTAAAGCTGTCAAAATGTGGAAAGGGATCCTAAATATATAATTTCTTGCTAAATTGATCTAAGGCCCTGTTCCGATCTACTGGGTAACATGATATTCATTTTTGAAAAAACACTATAATGTGTTATGCAAATTATCTAAAATATATCTACATAATACATGTTAATATCTCCTTTGAAATTTTTGGATCCTTTCTACGGATTTACACAATGGACTAAATAGTTTAAAAATTGTATGTTAAGGAAAAAACTTTCTTGTTTTTTCCCCAAACTATACATAAAAACAAGAAATAGGAAATTAAGAATACTTCATTGTCATTCTTAATTCATCTTTTCCCTGGCTCATACTATAGCTACTTTATTTTTTAAAGACAAAAAGGAGTTTTTTAAAAGTTCTAAATACCTATAAATTTAAGCAAAATTATACATATACCTTAGGGTAACATTTCTATTAATTAAAAAAGGTATTTATGATTAAATAGTTATCACAGAAATTGTAGAATAAAGGGAAATCTGTTTTAGGACCATAAACATAGGCATGTCTCCATTCTTTTTGAGGCAATGTGAAGCGTGAGTGAAAGAGATAGACTGGTTCTCTGCATCTTAGCATGGAAGAGCAAACTCAGTGACTTCTTGTACATTTAAATTGAAATTTCACTGTATAAGATATTCTACTATATTTGTGTCCATACATTAAAGTGTTAATTAATTTTTTTCTACTGCACAGCTATTTTCCCAGCATACTTTAGTTTACATTTAAATTATTATTATATTTGTTTTGATTGTGGCAAATCAGAAAAACATGAAAGAATAACTAGTGTGAGTATGGTGAATTTCTGTGCAGAGGAGAAAGTTGGGAAAGAGGTTGGAAACTCCATGCAGTTCTAGCCAATGCATCATTATTCCTGATCTGTGTAAAATATTACACAATTTCAATATTTTGTTAAGTCAAGTGTTTTTTTAAACATCTTTATTGATGCATAATTGATATCCTAAGAACTACACATATTCAACGTACACAATTTAATAAGTTAACAAGTATGCATATACCCATGAAACTACCACTGCAATCAATGTAATAGACATAGGCATCACCTCCAAAAGTTTCTTTATTTTCTTTTATTGTTGTTGGGGTGTGTGTGTGTGTGTGTGTGTGTGTGTGTTAAGAACATTTAACATGAGATCTAACTTCTTAACAAACTTTTAGGTGCATAATACAGCATCACTGACATTAGTCACTATATTGTACCACAAATATCTAGAACTAATTTATCTTATATAACTGAAACTTTATAGTAATTAAAAATCAACTCCCCATAATCCGCTCCTACTAGCCCCTGCTTCTATTCTCTGCTTTTATGAGTTTGACTATTTAGGTACATTGTATAATTAGAATCACACAGTATTTGTTCTCTGTCATTGGTCTATTTTACTTGGCATAATGTCCTCCAAATTCATCCATGTTTTCATAAATGGTAGGATTTCCTTCATTTTTTAAGGCTGAATAATAAATATTCCACTATGTTTATATCATTATGTGTATTCCATTGTATATATTTTCTGTATTCAGTTGTCTGTCAATGGACATTTAAGTTGGTTGCATGACTTGGCTATCATGAATAGTGCAACAATAAAAATTCATATTTTTGAAATTTTGCAAATAGCATACTTACTTGAAAAAAATACATACTTGACAAAAAATTAGTCTAATCTTGATTCGACAGAATGGGAAACAGTGCTATTCAGGTAAGTGATAGGGAGCAATGGCAGAATTGATCCTAAAAACAGATTTTTGATTCCCTAGTCAAGGCCTGTTCCTTCACAGAGTGCCTGCTTACCCTGCACATTTTGCTTAGTGTGAATAGTTGAAATCACTATTCAGCTTGGTATTTTGACCAGGGGAAACTGAAAGACATATTTTGATAAGCAACTATATCAAAACAAAATTTTATTTTTATCTGTCTTAACATAAGGTTTGTACAAGGCTATAGCCTTGTGAAACACATATGATCATACACATTTTGAGTAGTTTACATTTATCATATTTTAGATAGTTTACATGTATCATATTCTGTTTGGCCAAATGCAGATTCATGCAGCATTTTATCTTGAAAGTTAGCTTTTAACCTTGATGTACTGATTTGCTCACTCACTTATTTGGGTCATCACATTTATCAAATGAAAATGTGCTTAGCAATTTTGTATACATTTGCAAATTTAAGTTCTTTGTTTAGTACAATAAATAACTTCTTCTAACCCTAGTCTTAAAGTCAATTCTACTACAATGTATGTTTAATATGAGCTGGGTATTTGTCCGCCTAATTTAATACTAGATTCCTAGCCCTAAATCCCTGCCTGTCACACAAGAACCATTCAAGAATTATTTATTGAATGAATGAATGATTCATGGCTGCATTTCTATGAAACTTGTAAAAGAAAAGTGGATAATTACATTGATAGAGTTTCAGACTATTTACCAGAACTTCTGAATTGCTTAGGGAGAAAAACTTATGATTGCTGAGGCAATGGATTCTATACTCATAGAGTGAAATTGTCTCTATGTTTGGAATCCTGAGAGTGTATGAATAAAAATATGATGTGCAAGCAGTCTAGTTTGAGTGATGTTTCACATGAAAAGTCTTACTATTATTGAAGTATATTTTTTCTTCTGCATATATTCATTCAGTTCAAGATGTTACCATGTATGAACTATTTTCTGAGCAAAACATTTTTTCTTAGTTCAATTTTATATTATCAAGAACCAAATTTTGAAGAGAAAATAGAATCCTCATAGTATTCTTTTTTTTTAACTCCTTGGATTGAATAACAATTTTTATATAGATATATACAGATTAGGGTATAAGCCAGGTGGTTATGTCACATTTGGTTAATGTGAATTGAACAGAAAAAAAAATATCTTTTTATAAAAAAAAAATATTTTTTAACTAATTTGCCATTATAAAAGTTTCTCTCTATTTTCATCACTCTTTTCTTATTCATTAAAATTAAATCATGTAAGTCAATGGTCATTTCCCTGTCTCTCAGTGTTTTGTTTTGTTTTTTAAGTTTCAAGTTAATTTAGAATGTTTACATGTATATAATTTGTCAGATTTTTAAACAATGCATTTTCACCCAGTAATGATCTGGGTGAAATCATCAGCATGATGAAACCCTGAAGACCCCCTGAGGGGCTTTAAAAATTTGTGTGCCCTTTTTTGCTTTTATTGCAGTAAGAACATTTAATGTGAAATCTACCCTCTTAACAAATTTTTAAGGCTGTGTGACTAATGCTTAAATCACCCCCAAATTAGTGACAATCAGGGAGGAGGAAAATTCATACGGGCTAACTAAAACCACTACATCACACCAGGGAATGTGTTTATGGCTGTAGGTAATAGCCCTACTATTATTTTCCCACGTAACTGATAAAGCAACTGAGGCAATAGAAAAATATATAAGTAATTTGAAATATCACACTGCTAGTTAACGGTGGATGTGGTTATTTGAACCCAGAGACAACCTGAGGCAGAGATTTCAGCCTAGCTACTGTGCTGTTTTATAAATTAAAACCTGGGTTAGAGTGTACCTTATATTTAATTTAACAGACAAATTAAGATCAGTAATCTAGTGCCAGTTTCTGAGGTAAAGAGATATGCCTAGACTGTGATTAAGAAAATAATGACAGACAATAACTAGACAATATAATGGTGGGAGACTATAAAGAGATAAACATTACCTACACAGGAGGGTTGCACTAAGAATGTCAGCATGAAAAGAAGGGAGTGGGTTTGTTGTTATTTGAGAGAGACATGAGAAGGCACCTCATGAATGGATGGAGGAAGGAGGAGTCAAAAATGAAACTATGTTTTTGATATGCCTACCCAGTTTTTAATACTTGTAAACCTGACTTTAACTTACCTGTATAACCTCTTTTTTTCTATCATCCCTGTGAGTATGTAGATGTCACCCCATTCTAAGAATTATGACCATACAGATGATTTCACACTATGAACATAGAAGCTACTAGCTTTATAATGATTATTTCCTTCTTTTTCCCAGTGTTCAAGCAATTCTAAAGTTTTTGGGAGTATTTGAAAACTCTACCAATTAATTTTCTTTATATCTCTCTATACAGCGATAACTATATCTATATTTACATCTGTATATATCCCAAATCAAATATGAGTCAAAGGTGACAATTTCATGGTAGTCAGTAAAATTGCTGTTGTGATATCATTAAGTTGATTATTATTACTTGTTTATGCATTTTCTCCAAATGTAAAGCGTCTGGTATGACTTTGTCCCATCCCTCTTGAATTAAGGCAGCTTTGGAAAAGTTTTGAATCCAACAGCTGAAGAAGATAAAATAGGGAGAATTACCCTGGCACCCACAAACTCTATGAGGCAGGAAGAGGTTTTTTCAGGGGGGATAGAAGATGAGTTTAGTCATTTATATGTTTGGTGATTTATGCTTATAATGAGATACTAATGGGGACATGCTTGATGAACAGTAACAAACACTGATCTGGAGGGAGCTGTTGGTTGGAGATGTACATTCGGATGGTATCTTTAGAAGGCATGGGTAAAGTCTTGGGTGCAAATGAAATTACTAAAGGAGAAATACTGGAGAGCAAGATCTGTTGAAGGTGGAAACTTGGAAAAGATGGTAGCAGTAGAAGAAATCACAGCACAGAAGAAGGATCAGCATTAATAAGAAGGAATACATGGCTGAAGGGAGAGCCAAGAGATGAAATATGTGGGTGACTGGTTCTCCAAGGGGGCAATGGAAAAACACTGGGGACTTTGGAGGCCATGGGTGAGATTTGGGAATATAGATTTTATAGAGTGATAGTACCAGAATTCAAATGGTAAGTAGTTAAGGAACATATGCTTATAATTAAGGAACAAACTTGATAGAACTAGCTTGTTCTATCAAGAAGTTTGTTAGCGAATGGCTCTCAGAATTCAAAAAGATAAATCCAACACTTGTTAGTGTGTGGTATGTTCTTGGATTGGCTCTCCTAATTTCCATTTCATCCTCCTTTTATTTGGAGAGGTTGTAAAACTAAAAAAACTACTTTTTCAAAGGCTTTCAAAGTGAGGGTGCTGGGTGTAAATTAGGTCAGGCCAATAAGATACGCTTGAGAAAGATGCACTAGTTTTGGTAGATGGAGGTGAGGTGGAGGCCATTTCCTGCTGCTGGTTAATAGGAAATAGGTTTGAGCACATAGGAGCATTGGCGGAAGCCAAAGGCGTGTTCCAGTGTCTGGTCACTAATATGGAGAGGTGAGTGGTGGCTCTGCTGCCAGCAGCAGCAATAGCGTCCCGGTCCCATGCAGTAGCTCAGAATCAAGAATCCAGTAACAGCCCCATATTCACTACTCCAGCTTTCCCTAATACTTCAATAAGCACTGAATTCTCTGCATTAAATCCCTTTCCACTTGAAACACATAAGGTAGTTTCTATCTCCTCCACATAAATCTGAGTAATGTATATTGCTTACAAAAGGCAGGCCTAAAATAAAATGACTAAAGCACTTCTTCAAATGGTATAGTAATAGCTATATATGATGTCAGAGGGGTAGTAGACTGTTGGGATTGTAACTTTGTGAGGGGTGTAAATGTCTAATTATTATGTTTTATACACTTAAAATTAATATAAAAAAACAAAAAGGTGGGGGAAAAAACAAGAAGTTTGTTAGCACTGACTGAAGGGGTAAAAGGCAGTGAGGAGAAAGCAGAGGAGCAGAAAAGTGCTGTATTGATTTTGGTTTTAGGTATTGGTGGAGTGTGTGGGTTTGCTTGCATGTAGGTGGGTATATTTGGAGGGGTTATCCTGTATACCTTTAAGGGAAATGAAAACAAAAATAGTGAAGAATGAGGGTTTGATGAGGGAAGTAATAATTGATGCAACAAGAGGGAGAGACTGAGGTACTCAGGCCTGAATTCAGAATACCTTTTCTTCAGCAGAGTAAGAAAAAATTTCAATTTGGTTGAAAAAAAAAAAATTCTGCTTATACATTTAGATTTCTTGATGTAGGCTGTAAGTATTGAAAGAAACAATGAATAATAATGTGTTTCATTATTTCATTATAGACATTTCTTTAACATTGCAAACATAGTTCTAAACTTATTTTACATGATTATTCATCAACATCCTCATTCACTTGACATTTATTAAGCCTGTAATATGGTTTACCCACCATAACAGTAAAAAAAAAAAAAAAAGACACAGTTGCTGAATTCAAGGAATTTGCAGTCTCGTATTTTAAACTGATCAATAGTTATTATGCAGAAAAGATTCTGACATAACGATGAGGTATTATAATGTGGGAAAATTCTTTGTAATGGGAAATACCATGCTTTTAAGATGGTATCTCTAGAGAGGAAAAGTGTTTGGTGAAAAGTCCGTTGGATTATGTAAAAAGGAGTTTCCAGGTGATCTTGAAAAATAATGATTTCCATAAAACGGTATCTGACTCTTTATTTTGTTAGTTCCATGCTCTCACCATTCCTGCTGATATTAGTTGAACAAATTCTAACATATCAGCAGACTCAAATGGCTATTTATGGTAGAAAAAATGTTTTGAGGCACTCTGCTAACGTGTAAAAAAAATCTGTGCCTCGATGACCAAACCCTGAAATTTTTCACAGCATCAATACATAACAGGGAATGCTTTATTGGATCTTCAGTATATGGCTTCTGTGTGCTATGAGGTACAAAGCCAAATTTCACCTATTTTCTACTATAGAACATCTGAGGTAATGATCCTCTATTAAGCAAAAAACAAAAAAACAAAAACACACCTGGAATAACTAATATTATTATAATGAGAAATTTCTATTATTGCATAGAAAAATAAATCTTTTCAAATATTTCTTTAGAATTCAGTAATATTCATGATAGATAGATAGATAGATAGATAGATAGATAGATAGATAGATAGATAGATAGACAGACAAGTAGATGAGTTATTCGAGCAGCAGCATAACAAGGAACATAGAATATTAGGGCTGGTAGGGACTTAAGTAGAAATTATTTAGTCCAGCTCCTTCTCTGTAGGTGAAAAATTGAGGTGAAGTGAGGAAAAATTCAGAGAAAGAAATAGGGCTGGAATCTAATTCTCTTTGCTCTCCTATTTTCTCATTATATTCAGTTCTTAGTTTAAAAAGTTTTGTATTTTAAATTTTAATTAATTATTTCTTGATATCACAGTACTCAATCCCTGGTCTTATAACTATCTATTTACTCATCCACTTTTTACTCAATTCTAAGATGATAATTTTCTTGGTGGACTATTTTTGCTTGTTTGTGTCCCCAGTACAACTTGAAAACATACTCATACCAGATAGCTAGGAAAAATTAGTATGAATAAGCCATCTATTCTAAATTCTACATTTCAAAATTCTCTACTTAAAGTTCTATCCAATGTTGCCTGCCAAATGAAGCCCGATTGAACTGGAAAACCTCTTGCTACTTTCTGTTAAATTCTCTGGCCTATCAGGGCACACTCAGCAGATAATAAGGTGACCCAGGGCTCAATGCTTTTGTACGTGTAAGGTAAATTGGTGCTGGTATTTCAGCGACATTTCTGAGGGGCACATTCCCAAGTATTTGGAATGAAAGTTAAAAAGAGATGTGAAGATTACCTAGAGTGCCTGGGATCAGGGAAGATGGGAGGAGGATAGAATGGACCCAGGCCTAGAAATACTCATTAAGATCCCACCAAAATTACAAGTTTTAAAATTCTCTCAATGTTACAACCAGGACTCTGACCTAGAGAGATGAGGAATCTGATTTCACTGTGTGCTGTCCTCTCCCATTTACACAAATGTCTTGAATTAAACCACTGAGTATCCTGAGATTGTATTTTACTTTACTGAGAAGGAAATTGAGACATGTGAAATTAAATCGTTTGCTCAAGGGTTAAAAATGAAATAAGTGTACTCACAGTACTACACCAATCTGACATCTGCCTTCCACATATTAGTATCACTGAACTTGTATCGATATATTCCCCTTCTGTCTATAAGTTACTAAATTAAATGGAAGCTTTTCCTTTAATAGCCATGTGAATAGTGGACATTTTCCTTATGTCTAAATGAATCAAGGAACCACTCTAGTAAATATCTCCACGGAGTATCAATAGTTAAAATAAATAAATAAACAAATAAAAATTAAAGCCTTTTATAGTTAATATTTTTTTTTCTTTTCTACTTTCCATGAGTGCACAAGAAAGGAAAATGTTAAATTGCCCATTATGCTTAATAATATTCCAAAGTAGTTGTCTTAAAAAGTATCTTAAATGTACCTCCCTTACTGTCTTCTTTTATCTGATTAAATGTTTAAAGAACAACTGTTTGAAGTGATGAACTTGAAAAAGACAGTTAAATATGTCTTTGCTTAAAAAAATATTGCTATCAGAAGGTTGTTTAAAAGATATCTTGGGATTGTATTCTGAGATGACAACTGATGAATGGCTTTGTTTTGCTCTTTTTTTCGTTTTTTGGCCCGAAAGACGGTTTATACATTACTGAAATCTCTAAATGCATTTTTCTCTTAAAGATGGGAGGGTTTTCATATTACTTACCAAATGCAAATTAAACACAAAGGGAAAACAGACATTTTGATCCAGTTATCAATTCTTCAAATAAATCTTTCTTACAATGACTGCTACCATCTATATTAGAAAGGCTAGCTTTAACGAGAGTGGTTTATTCCAATGAGAAGTTTTTTTTAAAGTTCTATTGTTATTTTAGACACTCATAAAAAGTATATGCATCATAAAATTGCATTATAAGTATGTAGAGAAAAAGATAAAACTTCATTATATCATGAAATTCATTCATTTTGACCCTTTTCTACCTATATCTTTCTGTAATTTAGCCTTGGCCACTTGGGTACATTTTTACAAAAAACAGTAAAGTTAACTGTATCAATTATTCCCCAAAGAATAATTGTCATTTTCATTCAACAAATAAGTTAACAGGAGAAAAACTTACATTTAATGCTATTTACTTGTTTAATTCAAGCATTTATTGAGGATTTGTAACTGCTTAAGTGAATCTAATGTCAAAGCAATCGATAGAAGCCTTTCATTAAACAAAAATTTTCTGCTCAAAAGAAACTTACAGTCTAATGAAGGGAGTTAGTAACAAACAAGTACTTTTGTTTTCCTGCACTGAACATTCATTTCTTCTATGCCCAATCTCTTGCTAATGGCAGAACATGATTTCTTGAGCCATGTTACCTGGATTCATATTATAGATTCTAGGTATGAGACCTAGAATGAGATTACTAGGTATGAGACCTTGAGCATGTTATTTAACCCCTCTTTCCTTGTCTGTAAAATGGTGGTAATTGTGATATCTAATGTAAGTATGATAGTTTAATGAATTGATAAGGGTAAGGTTTGTAAAGCGTGTTTGGCACACAGTAAACATGAAATCAGTTTTGACTATTAATAACTCAAATCCTCATTCCACAACTATGGATATTATCATAATCTCTGACAGACAGAGAATCTTAGAAAAGTCAAGTCACTTTCTCAAGTTTGTATCCTAGAGAGGGCAGAGCCATGATGCAGTCCCACATCAATTCACCAGACTCCCATTCCATTCATCTTCATACTGATTTTAAAATTAATTTTAACGTTTAGAAATCTTCAAGTCCTTTATCTCACAAGATGGTAATAATATAAAATTATATTGATTTTTTTCAACTGCAAGTGTCACGTTTGATAACACTAAAATGTCTTACTCTTACATTGCTTTTAGTATTTATAAAAACAACAATGTAGTGCCATTTCCCCCAGAATTGCTAAGGAAGTGAAGATTTGAAACAAGCAATAGGCCTTCTAGAATATCGGCCTGCATATATTGAAGTATAGACAATCACCTTCTGATTTGGAATACTTTGTTAATATTTTTAGCTAAATTTTCTTCTATTTTTAATAACTATTTAATCTTTATGTGAATTGTTATTCCTCCTTTTAATTTTAATGAGATGTGAACTGTTTTATTTTCTAGGTCTTATAAAATGAAATAGTATCTATTGACATTAATTAGCTATAATTACCTACAATATATTTCTTTTTAAACAACACATAAAAAATTGAAAAAGAATTTTCTAGGCATAGTGTGTGTGTTTGCGGGGGTGGAGGCATCAGGGGTTGATGAAGAGCTGCATAGGAGATAAGAAACCACTTGAATAGCAAATAACCTTCTAACCTGAATCAGAGATGTAGGACCTACATAATGATTTCACAATGACCATATAACAAGGAGAGAATTATTTTTGTATGTGGGGAAATGTTATACTTTTTCCTACAACTTGATAGATATTTTTGTTTGTTTATTTGAATTACTCTATACATGGTACCAGATAGATATACACGCCATTTTAATTCACATGAGTAAGTCAGTTTTCTAAGTCTCTGCTAAACTTTATAGACACTCAGAGATAAAATGTATATTCCTATTTGACAATAGAACCAGAACACGTCTCCATGGTAATGAGTGCACTCCTATTGATGCCATGCCAAAGCATATACAAACCACCCAAGGTGCATCTGGTAGGTCCTGGATGGGAATTTTTCACCGTGTTTAAGAATCACTGTGTTATGATTTCTGGGTTATGCTTAGATCTTCTCACCATATGATTAGAATCATGTTTGCATTTAGATTCTCCTAGTACTTCAGGGTTTTTATGGATAATATTTAATTCTTGATTCTATCTGAAATAATTAATTTATAATTATAAAGAGTTATACTAAATTATTGAGTTAGAGACACCATTCCAGCTGGACTGCCTCTCTGGCAACATAATGTATTCTCATAGTCTTCCAAGATGTGCCACATTTGGAATCTTTCCTAAGAATCACAAACCAGGAGACACATCATAAACAAAGTAAAGGATGGCCATGACTGTTTACAGTGCCATTATAAACATTTTTAACGAACTTCTGTTATCGACATACATGATTTGAAAGTCAGGTGATGCCATAACTAATTTTAATATGAAATTCTAAATAAATCTGAATATTGCCAGTCTCATCCCCCGCCCCAGTAGAGGCAAGGCAACACCCCGGTTTACTCTATAAATAAATATGCCAAATCTTTCATAATTTATTTCAGTATGGTGGCCAGGCTGTAGATTGGGGACCATCCACCGCCACATTACTACCATCCTGCTAAAACAAACAAACAAAAAAAAACAAGAAAAACTTAGTTTCATGTTTTCCCATCACATTCATTACTTTGGAATAAACAAATGATACTGTTCAGATTCTTTTCTCTCCCTGAATATTCATTATTAGGTCTTATTTTCCTACGAAGAGCAAAAAGCAAAGATGTTATTTCTGTCCTTTTACTCCATTGTGTCCAGTATCAGGATCTTGAGACATTTCTCTTGGGATATTTAGTCATGTGTACACCTCTTATTTTAGTGTACATAGAATAGAAAACTGCTATCTGAAAGTTACAAAAACTTCTTCACCTCTATGGAGTGCTGTAACTTGTTTAGGCTGTGGCAGTTGTAGTAATAGTGGCATTTTTTGTAGTTCAAATTGTAGCATAGGTGGTGTTATTCCTAATTTTCAATTAAGCATCACTGAACTTTAAAGAGGTTTAAAAACTTCCTGTAAATCAGAGTCTAAATAGGCATAGGTATAAGGCAGATCTTTCTCA
This sequence comes from Rhinolophus hipposideros, assembly GCF_964194185.1. Taxonomy (NCBI): domain Eukaryota; kingdom Metazoa; phylum Chordata; class Mammalia; order Chiroptera; family Rhinolophidae; genus Rhinolophus; species Rhinolophus hipposideros. The sequence continues at coordinate 70,464,243 of NC_138048.1, read as the reverse complement.
GGTGAAAACTATCTGTCTACATATAGATCACAAACTTGATATCTCATAACTGTGTTTACCAGCAAGAACATCCCTTGTAGCCAGGAGCTATTGTCCAGCAAAAGCAGAACAGATATTATATACGAGTATTGCAGGTTTGACAGCTTGATCCAGTCTGGGATTGAAAACTAGCTCTGCAAAACCCAAGTAGTTGATGATTTTTCCTGGAGTCTACTTGCACAAGTTCTTTACACTGTTCCACAGGGAATCTGAAGAAAATAAGAGTTGTTTTGCACTTGGAGCTCCGAGGAGTACTAGGAGATTAGAGGGTGGAATGAATAGCATGAGGGCCAAAATATCACCTGAAAGCCAGAAGATGACCAATGCGATTTCATGATAGGCTTTGTGAGACCTAGTATAGGATGAACTTTAGGGCCCAGGTTCACAGGGAAGTACTAATTGCAGTCATCATTCTTTCCAGAGACTCCAACAGTGCCTTGGCTCCTGGAACACAGGGGACTTGGGGACTTAGGAAATGTACTTGTGACATTAAAAACAAAACCAAACCAAACCTGGAGAAACAAGATTCCTCATATGACTTATGGTCTTATTTAGAACTTAAGCACAAGATACTTTCATAGAAGAATTACTGGCAAACATGTGAGGATAACTGCCAAAGACTTTGAAGTGTGTGGGCCTTGGGCAGAAGGGCCTAAGTCAAGAAAATGGAAGCTGAGAGCCATGGTAATTTGGGCACATATTTTACTGTTGAGCCAGTGTGAACCCACTGACTGCTGATGCCTGGCACATTGGGACTCCCACACTATTTGTGATTAAAATCCTAAAAGACTAGACTACTTTATGTCTCCTGTAAGCATCAAACATCTGCAGTTTCATGATTTGTACACAGTCTTCTCTACCTAAAACTTCTCCCCAGGTTAGTCTTTGAGATTTTACAATTTATTTTTCAAAACCCAAGTCAACTTCTCGGGGAGGCTGGATGGCTCAATTGGTTAGAGCGCGAGCTCTTAACCAGTTCAATTCCCACATGAGCCGGTGAGCTATGCCCTCCACAACTAGATTGAAGACAACAAACTGCTGCTGAGATTCTGGAGGGGTGGCTGGATAGCTCAAATGGTAAGAGCACACGCAAGCTCTCAGCAACAAGGTTGCCAGTTCAATTACTTCATGGGATGGTAGTCTGTGCCCCCTGCAACTAAAGATTGAAGACGGCAACTGGACTTGGAGCTGAGCTGCGCCCTCCACAATTAGATTGAAAGACAGCTACTTGGAGCTGATGGGTCCTGGAGAAACACACTGTTCCCCAATATTCCCCCCTCCAAAAAATAAATTAAAAAAGAAACAACAAAAAAAAACCCAAGTCAACTTCCAGTTTTACTAACTGACCTGATTTTCTGCCTCTCTTACCTCCCCATCCTACAAAGGGGAGACAAAATGAATACTTTTGGAATTGGCAGTGATAGTGTTGAATAAGCTTTGAAAAGCAACCCACAAGTACAAAAAAAGAAGAAAAAAATTAGGGAAAAACATGTTGTCACCTTGGAAGGAGGAAAGAGGGCTATGTTGGGCATCTTCAGGATGTTATTATTTTCTTATTGTACTATCCAAAAACTTCAGATTCCCTTTATTCTCTAGATCAAGCACATTAACAAAATTTAAATCAACAATGACTAATGAGCTAATAATAGAAAGAATACTGTATTAAAAAAAAATGTTTAAATCTGAGTATTGCCCTAAGTGAAAAAAACATTTCCCTTTGTAAAATATATATATTTTACTTTGCTATATATGTGACCTCATTTTGCAATTACTTCTTTGTTATCATCTTCACATGCACAGTGAACCTAGAAAGAGATTTCCAGCCTCTTTTCTTCCATTTTGAATTCTCAGAGGACAATATTGTGCTGGATTTTAAAAGATGCATGAGTGAAGAAAAATGAGCTCTGTCAGATTTCTCTGCGTTGGACTGGGTCATATATTTTCTTTATATCCATACATCAGACAAAACAGAAGGGTAGAATGATTTGTCATTTCCTGTTCTGGTATGTTTAATTTCAGATAACTTTTTCAAGGTCTGGAAAAACAGTTACCTTCTGTTTTAAAATTATAATCTAGTAATCAAGCCTTTGTAAGGCCTGGGTAAAATGCTAAGATTTGATTTATTTCAGAGAACACTGCCATTTGGATAGCTTTTCAATTTCTGAATTCTCTTATTCATCACAGTTACTGATTAAAATGGGTCATGATTTCTATCATTAGTTATCCCATTGTAAACACACAACTTTAATATTAAAAGGAGTTGGCATGGATAGTTCCCATGGTAATTCCTAACTCATACATTATTTGATTTCATTTCATTTGGAATGTCAGTTTTAAATGTTTAAGTCCTGAACCCAAATGAAATTTCTATATGGGATGCCTTATTCATCATTAGGACTAAATTGCAGGTACAGTTCATACAGGTAGCTCTGCATTTTTCATTATTACAACATCCATGCAAAATCCCTAGAATGGTCTGAAAATTATCTTTAAATCATTTATTCATGTCTTCACAACCATAGAAACCAAACTAATAAAGTCAGTGTTCAGTAGAAATCATGGATCCTGTCTTAGTTTGAAAATATCTGTACAACTTTTGTCTATAATGAAATCTTCTAAGCTTTTGGATTGGAGGAAATCATAACATAAATTAAAGGAGTTTCTTGGTTTATTAAAAAGATATATGTTTAATATTATCAGTAAGGTTTAATTTTACTTTGTTGTTGCCTTGATTTGGACAACAATGAATCTTGGCGTACTTCAGGGAAAAAAGAAGTAACAAGAAAAAAAGAAAAGAAATTTTCCCAGTTCAAAAGATTTGATATTTTATCTAGTTTGACATTAAAATAATGAAGTATTTTGAGCATCTTCCCAATAACTAATATTACAAAAACTGTATCATAGTCTCAGAGAGCTTACAATAGACTCATACTTTAAAAAAAATTCTCTTCCTATTTGTTTTCTAAAGTTTGAATTCAGACCTCTTTTTTTCTGCCTCTCAGGCATTTATAACTGTGACTTAGCAAAGTTGTCTTGGTTTGTTAATTTATTTCTTTGTACCAATAGCAGGTACACCCAGGGTATTCAGAGAGACCCCCATGGAGGTAGGAGTCTTGGAAAAGACCCTTATTTTACTTTTTAGGATCACGTACTGTCATGTGATATGAATGAAGGAGATAGCAATAAAAGAGGTATTTGGTAATATTATTTGAATTTATCAATAAAATAAATAAAATTATTTAAAACAACTTTTTCTCCATTGAAAAGCTGAATTTTCTTCTCTGGGCTTCATTTTTCTCATTTGTAAATTTGGAACTTGAACCAAATAATGTATACACATGATCTCTTATTTCACATACTTGAAATTCTTGTTCAAACGTTATATAGAGCACATATACTAAATGTCATCCATTTCATCCAAATTTTAAACTTTTGGCATTAAGTTTGTTGTAGTATTTTCATGATATTTTAAAATCTTAATTGTATCAGTGGTTGTATCATTTCTATGCCTTTTTATTTCAAATTTTTAAGAATTTATGCTTTTCTTTCATTTTCTTAATCATTACTTTTAGAGGTTTGTTTATTTTATAACCCTTTTGAAGGGTTTGGTATTATTAATCCTCATTATTTTGTTTCTGTTTTTTCTTTATCATTAGTTACATTTTATACCTATTTTTCTTTCTTTTTATTGTTTGGGGTTTACTTTATTATGTTTTGTAATTTTTTATTAGAACCTTTAATTCATTAATATTAGTGTCACTTTCCATTATTTAACATTAGTAAATATCTTATTAATTGTTTAATACTAATATTTAGATGTATCCCAAATTTTTTACAGGTAATACTTGATTGTTGTTCAGTTTTAGCTATTTAGAAATTTCCATTGTGGTATTTTCTTTGACCCATGCATTGTTTAGATGTGTGTTTTTTGAGTTTTTACACTTCTGAGACATTTTGGCTAATTTTTAGTTTCTAATTATATTGATTTTTCTGATTGCAGATATGTAAGGTAATGATGATTTTATATTTGTTCCAATTTTTTTTTGACCAATGTATTTATAAAAAGGTTATCTGTTTCATTCTAGAAAGTCAAAAATATTTTCTGAAATTAATGTATTAAGATACAGATATAAAAATTATAGCAAAAGGAAAAATAAGGGTCCTCAGTAGATTAGTCAAAATACATTTAAAAGAACAAAGAACAAAGAAATGCTCTTGTGAGCAGTGTGATCAAGTTGATTTACTGAAGATTCCAAACGGCAGGGATATTTTCTACCAATCCTCTACTCTATTTTAAAGAGAACCACTCTCTAGAGAAATGAAATATAAATAATTTGAATTTTTTATAACTTTGTTCTTAAAATAAGTCTTCCACAATGTCTGTCTATCTGCTCCACTCAGTATCATATCATTAAGGACAGGTTACCTGTTGATATGACCTGAATGTATACATGCTTCAGTAAGAGAGCACATTCAAGGAACAAGCCTGTGGGATAGAGGCTTATAACACCATCAAAGAAAGCCATGGCAGTGGACTATACTTGTCAACATTAATATAAATGGGTAGCCAAAAGGTATTAGACATCTTCTTTGAGTGGGTAAGGTTTTTATAATATAGGTTTATATTTCCTTTTCTATAGTTCTATCACAGTACATGATTAATATTCTGAACGCCATTTTATCTGTTTTTAGTTTTTTTTAATTAGCCTGTTGAAAAGTCAGAAAAGACTTCAATATATCTCATAAATTAAAGCATCTGCCTTAAACATTGACAACATAAAAAGAATAATAAAGTACCATAAGTGGATGGTGGGAAAAGTATAAGAGACTGAAGGAAAAGTGAGTATTTTCCTCTCCATTCATGCTATAAAGTAAATAGATAATATGTGATGTTGGCAAATCAAGAAAAATGATTAAAGGTCTATAAATTTTAATATCCTTACTAGAAATAGTTTTAAAATAGTGATAAAACAAAAAAAATAACAGAATCAAAATAGACTCGGAAGATGAAGAGGAGAGGACAGATAGTATTCAGTCTCCTAGATTTATTTTTTGTACTGGTAAGTTAATAGATATTGTTAGAAGTTGTTAATTCCAGTAATTGGTATGTATATGTGTATATAGTTTTACGTATACAACATAATAGTTTATACAACTATAATAATGATAATATTTAGCCATTTACAGTAAATACAAATGAAAATAGTCAACCGAAGAATTAAAACATAAAAAAAATTGGATAGTGCAAATGAGGGACTGTGGTGTGTGTGTTTTTGAACTTTTAATTTTATAACCCTCTATATCAGGGATGTCCAAACTATTTTCAACGTTTTTCACCAAGGGCCATATGTGGTAAAATACACAAACAGCCGGGCCACTCACTTGAGGTGAAGTACGTATTGCCTCACCTGGTTTATTTAAGTAAACTAAATACATTTTTGGAATTTGCTGTGGTCCAATTAAAAATGGATTGCGGGCAGCAGTTTGGACACCCCTGCTCTATATGGTTATAAATATTTAATCATGGGCATGGCTTATAATAATTTATTTAATATCCTGTATTCAAGCAAAGGGACCCTATTTAGATAATTATCTTTATATATTAATATGGAAAGAAAATTTTCCATATCAATAAGTAAAGTAAAATAAAAACATAATACATTTAAATGTATATATTACACTTTTTGAGTATTTAAAAATGGTAAAGGTGCATATATGTATTTATTCAATGCATGGAAAATATACAGAAAGTAACATACAAAACTAATAGCAGTGCCTATTTGAGCAGTTTTAGTTTGTATTTCATTGTATTATTTATAAAAAAAATTTATGTAATACAATGCATTGATTATACAACAAAGTTTTAATAGTAAAAAATAAAAAAAAATAAAAAATTGAGATCCTAGATAATTTAGTTGGCAGAATAGCAAACTTAACCTTATTTACTCTGAGCTTCCAATGTCCAGAATAATAAAGTGGGTACAGGAATTCTCTCTGGGTACAGGAATTCTCTGTGCCTCACTCTTTTCTCTAATCCTGGTAGCCAATCCTGGTTGGTCCCTGAACACATAATAGAAACTCTTTATACATTTCTGGAATGAATTTTTAAAAGTGTAAGCAGAGTGCTTCATATAACATGTGACATATAGTAGGTATGCAATAGGTGAAAGCTCTTGTTTTATAAAATAATTTATATGAACCAGTAAGAATTAATCATTTTCTGTAATTAAAGTTAAAAATTATTTAGATAGCAATGTGAGTGATGGCTGATGAAGAACTTTATTTTATTGTTTTCCTATCTATAGTTTTTTAATTATATATTTGTACACACATCCCATTTTTTAAAGTGAAAAAGGTATTTAAACAGATAACTTCAAGTTATTTTGGGTCAATATTAAAAATAGAATATTCTTGTTTGTGCCTTTGTATTTTTCTCCATGGCATACACATGCCTTAATTTGTGGTTCATATTTAATCTAGATTTTTCCAAAATGAATAACATACTACCTAAAGCTTCTTTGTTATCATCCTTCATATCAGCAAACCAGCAGCAGAAATCGTTGCTTTCGTTTAGATTTCAGAATTCTATTAAGCAGAGTGATGCTATTTTTTAGTAAGTCCTATCTACAATAAAATCCTGTTGAGTACAAGAGTATATAATGACACTTACTTCCTCAATTAATTTCATTAACATGTGCTAAATGTTGTGTCAGAGAAGTCATTCTGAATGTATTTAATAGACAATAAGCCTCAGTCAGGACCAAAGTGAGGAAAAGGGAAGATATGCACATAGACTAATTTGATGGCTATGACTTCTGATGAGTTTCTATTTCCCTTCAAGTTTTGGATGAAAGCTGAAAGCAAAAGTGAAATTCAAGATGCTGGAGGCTTTTTCCAGCTCTGCCTTTGCTTTATGTAAATCAGTTGTGTTACTGGCAGGACTAGCAATCCACAAATAATGGGGACCATAATACAGAGACCTAGAAAATGATGTCTGGAAATCTTCAGGGAGAAGAAAACTTAGCTATTGCTGAGTGTTCACTTTATAGTGAAAGGAACGTGATCAGTCTGTTGCAGCAGGCAGGGTTAATTCTCCCTTTAAAACCAAAGGACAAACTAACATAGCTGCTTCTGAAATTTAGATGATAGTAGTGAGAGAAAAATTGCAAGAGTAATGGTCTGTCTCAAATGGAAAACTTATGATCAGGAGGGAAAATTTATCCATTTTTGTTTTGGTATAAATAAAGTTGTCAATTCAGTAATAGATTGTTGAATAACTTGTTTAAATGCATGAATTTGGTATAGTATTCATGAAATATGATATTATACTCCTTAGTTTTACAAGCATAATATGATAGGAAAAATAACCCCTTGTCTTCATTTTAGAAATGAGACATAAGTAACATATCATAAATTTGTCCTAGTTCATGAATGTGATAGCTAATGTTGTACATATTGGCAATTTGCTTAGTAGATTATCATTTACTGTCACTTTTTAAATTAGAATGTGATCTTCCATTGTCTTTAATCTATTTACATCATGGATGACAAATTTCTTTCCCTTAAGCAAAATCTTTGTTTATCATAAGGCAATTTTGCCAAAACTGTTACATGCAGAAGGAAACCATACTAAAATCATTTAACTTTTGAATTTTCAGAGTACTTGGCATCTTGAAAAAATAATGAAAATATTTTAATTTAATGACATATTTGCACATTTGCCTTCCCCAAAACATTCATATTTTGTCAGTTTACTTTACATATGTAATTATTTTGCCATTAATATTATAAGCAAGCAATGAAAAATTTAAGTAGACTTAGGTTTTGTATTTATATATAAAAAAACTTAGGTGCAAACGGTAGTTTAATATTGCTAGTCATATCTGAAGTCAAGAGTCACTTCCATGGTTTTAAAACTGGAACATACCTTACATCTCTTTAACTCATAAAGGGTTTGTTAAAGTAAACAACTCTACTGGTAAGAAGAAGATATTTATAGAGGAACTCTGGGAATGTGGGTTATGGAGGAGGAGATGGACAAAATAGAGTAAGAGAGTCTGAACTGCCTTTTGTGGGGAAAATCATATGGTTTTCACTGGATATGTGATAACCTTTCCATCAGCTTCTGTTGGGAGATGATATTTACTAATAAAACTTTGCTTAAATTATTTCTGATTGGACTGTCAATTTAATGGTATAAGTAGCTGGTACTAATTCCAGAGTAAGATTGTGAATTGAGTATGGTATTTATTAAAAATAACTCTTACTCTATATTAATAAGTGACATCTTTAGCTTTATTTTAGAGCTTTAGTATGAAGTAAGTACAACCTCAGTTGTGTTAATTCTTCACTTCCTTAATTTTGAACTTACCTTTAGCCCTTTAACTCCTAGGCTCTTAAAATCAAGTTGAGCATATGCATATGCTAGTGTTTCAGCGTCTTTAAGAAAGATATTTCTCAACTCCAAAATAATCCAATCTAAATTACTGTTCTTAGTTCTTGTGCTTATATCATAATGAGCAACACTTACTGGACTTATTATGTACCAGAAACCATTCTAAGTGTTTTACGTATACTAAGTCATTTATTCTTGAGTGCATCTCTGTGAGAGAAGTCCTATTAATCTTGCAAACATACAGGTAAAATCCTGAGGCACAGAAGAGGAAGAAACTTGATCCAAGTAACACAACTGAAGTGGAAGGGTGAGGTTGAAATTCAGGAAGCTTGACTCCAGAGACTTTGGATTGAATCTTAAACATAGAGCTTTGATATTTTGAAATACAGATGCTTCTTGGAAGGATGAGCCTAAATGCAGCTATTAGACATTATTTATGTTTCAAAATGAATGAAATGAAAAGAGACTTTAATGGACATAAAGTTGACATTGGAGGAAAGATGGCTCTTTGGGAAGGAATGAACTGAGATGTTAGAATCTTAGAAACAAAAGACAATTTACTTTACAATTTTGTTTAGAAAGTCGGAGAAGTAGGTTTCCTCCTCAGCTGACTAGCTCAACAAGATTAGGCCTATACAGTGGAAAGAGCCCCCTAAAGGAACCTGGTTCCCCTAAAAGAACCAGACATCTATGACCATATCTGCTTCTTTACCTTGGGCCTGACATCTGTTCTTTCATCAGGGTAATTTTATAGTTTGGGGGGATCTGGGTGCAGAATAATTTTGCTGACTGCTCTGCAAGCAAGTAATACGGCAGCTCATTAATTTGAGAATTTCTGATTGGATGGCTAGCATTTGAAAACAGGAATGCCAGTCATTAAATAAACAGTAATTATTTTTTATTTTTCTACATGATGTAAATGACAGGAACTAATATCTATCTATCTATCTATCTATCTATCTATCTATCTATATATATCTGTATATGAATGAATGAATGAGTAGATAATTAGAGAGAGGGAGAATAACAGTGTTTTGTTGAGAAATTGGTCATGTGTTTGCTATCATCTATTATGAGTAAAACAATTTTAGAAATTGAATTTTTGGCCATTGACTTACGTCGAGTTGATTTTATATTCTCAACTATGTTTTAGTCAATATCAAATTTGAAACTTGAGAAGCATCCAATTGATTTGTTTGTTTTAGACAAAAAAGGAATCTCATGGAGATGTTGTGCCTGTGTTCACATAGCCACTTTTGATAAAGCCATGTTTTCTGATTTAAGAATGTTTATTAGGTTGGTAGTAAAGATTTATGCAGTGGTGATGTTAGTTATATGGCAACATTTGGGGGACAATCAACCTCCTGTATTTAGATAGAGTGGGGTTAAATTATTCCAGAAAGATATACAAACTTTCTGATGTCTTTATGGGGAGAAAGGGATAGAAAAGGTAAAGAGTTAAAACTTGAAAAATTACACCATTCATAACTATAAGTTTTCAACTATAAGTTTTGAATATTTACGGCTGATTTAGGCACAGTGCTATCTTCCAACAGTACAGTCTGTCTGTCCTACTAGGAATGTCTAAGCAGCGCATTAAGGATCATTTTGTGATCAATTAAGCACTCTTAAAACTGATTTATGGGGAAACTATCAAATATAATTTAAAATGCAACCCTCTCCTGAGCTAAATCTATAGAGATAATCCTAGCACAGCAATCATACAATTGTCTCTCCTAATTTTAGTTTCAGCCTAGAAACAAATATGTACCCTGTATTGAAGCAGAAAGAAGAACCAATATTGTCTGTAAGCTTGAATTCATACATCTAGTAAGTAGGCTGTATAGAGATGAAAAGAAACATGTATTTTTTTGTTTTTGCTAGTTTAGAATTTTTTGCACAAGGTTGCTGATGCTGTGAATTGTGTCACTTATAGAATGGTTTTGACTTTTGTCTATTTTTGGTAGGTAAATTGAAATTTATGGTAATTTACTTTATGAATAATTTTTTCCAAGTGTTAAACAAGTTACAACTTAGACATGTATGCTTACCTCATGGCTCCTTGATAAATTAAAATGCTAGTTAACATTAATTATCAGATGCCTATTATTAATGAATATTGTGAACAAATTATTATGTGATGATGGTATGGTACTTCAATCACTCTTTCAGTTGTAATAATGCAGGCTCATTTGACTGTTAGAAAAATCATATGGAGAGACATGTTGATAGGGACATGTGATAAGTTGAGAAGTTTCAAATTCAATTACTGAGAATATATATATCAGTCACTAAGATATATATATATATATATCAGGGTGCCAAAAAAATGTATACAAGTGAACATTTTGGTCAACATTACTCAAGCAGTAGCTCACTGTAATCAGAAGTGTCTGGATGCTGATGGTAACCACTTTGAGCGCCTCTTGTAACTGCAGAAGTTAGACGTGACTGGTATTCATCTTTTGTTATTGGTATATATTGAGTATTACAATTTTAATACAGTTTTTTCCTTTCTTAAAATGTGTATACATGTTTTTGGCATCTTGTGTGTGTGTGTGTGTGTGTGTGTCTGTGTATTTGTTTTTTCAAAGTGAGGTGGGCCGCTGATTTTATTTGCTTGAACTGGGAGTAGGTATATGAACTACAGCTTCCCAAAAATGTTCTCATGTACATTATTGCCATTAAAAAAAAGTTACTTGTCCAAAACTCTTAATACCCTATACCCTACATGGACAATAGTCTAGATCTTCTACACATCTTAGCATTTTAATGTGGATTTTAGAGATACAAATTTCTAATATTTCTCAGTTACATTGGGAAATGCCATCCAATTCATATCTATGGCATTCTATTCACATCAATCATTGACAAGTGGTTAGTAAAAGTTCAACAATGGGACAGTCCTGAACTTTTCGGCAGTTATATAGTCCTATTGGTTCAGTTACTGAATGGAGGGAGAAGTGAAGTTAAGTATGAGCACCAGAAAAGGTGAATATGAGAATTGATGAGGATTAGATATCCCAGCATTTTAAGAGAGACACTGAAGGCAGTAATATTTCAATTGTTTTATCTGTATATGTTTAATCTATGACTAAGTCTCTATCATTATTCAGAGGCCAAAAAATACCAAGTTTTAGTTACCCAGAGATTCTGGTGTACATGGCATCATAGAGTTTACTTGGATTGTTGTTTTCAAGTAATTAGAATGCAGTAAATCACAAAGTACAGTTACACTGACCACTATTTACTGATTAGTGAATAAAACCACACTTGGACATCTTGTGTCCCTCGTGGTTATGGTTTCCACATTTTGAGTGAGAATGAAATGGTTCTAGTTATGGCGAAAGGAGGATTCAACCAAAAGTCAGGGTGGGTCTGACTGCTTGGAAGTTTACCTAAAGAAAGTCTAGAGCAGTGGCTCTTCACTAAGCATATCAAACACTGCTAAAAGTGTGAACTTACAAGGGTCCTCTCATCAAAGGAAATGCTTCAGTAGTTCTGGTGGGACTCAACACTTGAATTTTAACAAGCGGCTCAGGTGATCTATGGCAGGTGTTCCTTTGACCATATTTTGATGTACCCTATTCCCCAGTTGGACTTAAACCAATATTATTTGAATAAGATGTTTGGAAAGTGGGATAAAAGGGAGGAACAAAGGGAGAGAGAAAAGAAAGGAGAAAGGAGGGAGGAGAGAAGGGAGAGGAGGAGAGAGAGAGAGAGAGAGAGAGAGAGAGAGAGAGAGAGAGAGAGAGAGAGAGAGAGAAGAAGGGAAGGAGGGAGGGAGAATGAAGAAAGCAAAGAAAGAAAAGAAAAACCTTGGAATTATCCTCAGTTGGGCTGAAAGGCAAAAGTTATCAATAGATTTTCAAAGAACACAAGATACTGTCTCTTGTCAACTTAAATATCATTTTTATTTTAGGGGGCATGTTTTTACCGAGTGATGTTTCACACTTTTAAGGAACATAGCAATAGATCAGAAAAAAACTTTAATTCCAACTGTTAGGATATCATTTGTCTACAATGACATTTTATTTTTTAAGTGCTGGTAAATCATGAATAACATTAAATACTAACTTTGTAGCTTATATGGCAGGCAGATTCATCAACATGCTGAGTAATCTTTAACGTGGAAAGGTGATCATATCTAGGGTTGCATATGTATGCTAACTCACGGGCTGGTTGGTTTGATTCCCTGGACACCAGAAATCTGCCATCACCTATTGTAAGGAAAAATGAAGGTTCTCTTCAAATCCATACACAGAATCAGCACTTATGAGGACATTCTTTTTATTTTTTAAATAGGAAATATATGAAAATATCAGTCTGTAGGAAGCCACGTCCGCTGGTGGTCAGCAACCTAAATTGACCACATCAATGGAAAGACAGGCTCTTGGATGTGGGAAAAGAAGCCCTCGAATCAGTACAAGAGAATACCTCTCTCTACTTCTACCCCCCATGTTGGTACTGGCCTTTATGTGGGGGGTGTGTGTGTGTGTGTGTGTGTGTTGCAAACGGGGCTTTAATTTATTGTCTTTTTGACTGGTATTTTTGTTGCTCTTTCCATCAGATGCTCCACAGAGGTCAAATTACAATTTCAGTCTGTATCAAGAAATCCAGCAGGCAGAGTCATCTGATTCAGATAAATTGAGCACACATTTGAAAGAAAGTCTTTTATTCTAGACACGGCTGACTTCACTGCTAGCTGTTCAGCAAGAGATCTAGAGGCTGGGAGAGAGGAAGTGCTGACCAGTACAAATACATTTCCGTGTGTGAAGCTTGAAGATTATCAGAAAGTCTGTTTAGAGCAAGGCGTTCTAGGTTTTAGTAGAGATTCTTACTTTTGTATCAAGTAATCATGTGTCTCATTAGGCCTGTTACCAGGTTGCATAATTCTATTTCACCATTGTTCTATCTGATATAAAATCCAAGCTTTTAAAATAAATTTATTTGTGCATATTTCCTTCTGATTTTAAAACCAAAAAACTATAAATTCCATGAAACTAGGAACCACATCTTTACAAAAACAATAAAGTATATACATCTCACCTAGTTGGTAACTATTTGTTGAAGGAATGAATACATGTAATTTTTAGTAGAGGCAACTTGGGAAATTAAAAAGAACTAGAGAAACAAATAAGACCTATAAGCTGGTTTGAGATAAAATTTAGTGCTTAATTTAGCTCAGAGTTGCCTCTTAAAGTTTATATTTTTTATTGAAGTATAATTGTCATAAAACATTGTATTAGTTTTAAGTGTACATATAATATTTCATATTTGTACACATTGTTAAATTATCACCACAAGTTTAATGTATGGTTAACTGGAAGTTTGTACTTAACTCCATTCTCAATTTGGCCCAAACCCCACTTCCCACCTCTGGCAGCCACCAATCTGTTTTCTGTATTTATGAGCTTGGGTTGTTTTGTTTGTTTGTTTGTTTGTTTTTTAGATTCCCCACATAAGCAAAATTGTGAGTATTTGTCTTTACCTGAGTTCTGAGTTTTCTGATAGTTTCAGTGAAAAAGGAGAACTGGTTTGGTTTTCTTTCGACTATCCAATAAAAGGAGTACCTAGGAGGAGAGATTTACCTGGTTCTGAATTTTAAAATGTAAAACTGGAATATAGTTGAAAATATATAATTATTCAAAAGGGACAGAAACAGTCTTCATATTTCTTGTATTAGCCTTCAATTAAAAGGGAAAACTGAAAGCAAATGTTTACTCACTGAGGAGTTTACACTGAGAAGCCTCCAGAGGCTGAAAGATCTTGACCTTTGCTATCCTAGGATTTAGCAAAATGCCTGGCACAGAAGAGAATTTCAGTAAATGTTGCTTGAATTGAAATATCTCAATCTCAATTAACAAGCAAGTTCAAGATAGATCAGTGGTTTTAGTTCTCCAAACAATAATATAGCCCAGCTAGTAGTTAAACAAATACTGTGGGTACCAAAATAATGTCAACAAGTGCACAGTTTGGTCAGCGTTGCTCAAGCAGTGGTTTGCTGTAATCAGAAGTGTCCAGATGCTGATGGTAACCACTGTGAGCACCTCTTGTAATTGCAGAAGTCAAACATGACTTGTATTCATCTTTTGTTATCAGTATATATTGGGTATTACAACTTTAATAGTTTTTTCCTTTCTTAAAATGTGTATACGTTTTTGGCACCCTCTGTATATATGATACCTGAAACACAGGAATGGTACAGTAGGGCCATGTCTAGACAGTCTTGAGAGTGTTATCAAGATTAGTTCCTGACTGGGTCAAGCCTGTGTGTTACTGCTTGTGTTACTTTTCGTCTGTAGAAGAATGACATACTGTGTTTCCCCGAAAATAAGACCAGGTCTTATATTAATTTTTGCTCCAAAAGATGCATTAGGGCATATGTTCAGGGGATGTCATCCTGAAAATCATGCTAGGGCCTATTTTCTGGACAGGTCTTATTTTGGAGGAAACACGGTAGATAGAAGCCATCAGAACCTATGTGCCTTGATGCTTTAGGTAACACAGGAAATGCCCAATCATTATCTTGATCCAGCCAGGAACTTTGGCACATTGTTTAGGATATAAAATTTTTTAAAACTTGGATGTCATTAAATTAAAATATGAAATATTTATTATCCATAGGACCTTTCATTTTCAGACATTCATGGCAGTTAACTGGAATTCATGAGAAATAAATTACTGAATATCACCTTTGGTTTATATATTAAATAAATGAAGCCTGGCTGGATGATCCACCTTGAGGAGGTGAGGCTGTGTTTGCTGCAGGGAAGGTAGGTGGGATATGAGATCAGAGAGTGTGCTCATTGGGCTAGGGCAGTAGGAGCGGCTTCTGTCTCATGGACTGAGAGGCTGGGGTAGCCAAGGGAGACCGCTAGGCTTCACTACACAGGCAGCAGGAAAATTGATTTGACTGACTGACTGACTAGCCAGCTGCTTAACTTGAGCATGTGGGCAATGGAAGGGTCTCTGATGTGTCTCCAGTGTGGGCCTGTATTAGTGATTGAGTGAATGTGATTTAGACTGCAGTGTAGTCTGAACTAAAATGAAGCAAAACATCTAGACTTAGTAATGACTTCTGTACTTACCGTGTTTCCCCCCAAATAAGACCTAGCCGGACCATCAGCTCTAATGCATCTTTTGGAGCAAAAATTAACAGAAGACCTGGTCTCATATTATGTTAAAATACGACCAGATCTTCTATTAATTTTTGCTCCAAAAGACGCAGTAGAGTTGATGGTCCGGCTAGGTCTTGTTTTTGGGGAAGCACAGTATCTCTACCATCTTCCCTTTATCTCTGCAGGCAGACAGGGCCTCTGGGAAAATGCCTACAAGACCACTGGATTTGTCTAATGATGTTTTGACAAAACAAAGTTGTTTTTTCCTTTTTTTAGCAGGATTTTTTTTCCTGCTACTTTTACTATAGAAAAGCCTTTCTACCTGGTGTGTATGTGTTTCCACCTGGAGGTGTGGTGTGGTTTGTTGTGCGGGGTGTGTGTGTGTGTTGTGTTTGCCCCCTCTCCTGAAGCTCCTTGGTTCACCTAGGCTAAGCAGAGCTCCAGCTGCATAGGATTCATTAGTGTTGGGGGTGGGCCCAAGTGGCTTTAGGGTTATGAGAATGACTGCTTTTCTTTCCCACTGAGGCCCTGCAGCTTCCTTCAAGGATTTGGTGCTTGGTTTCTATTTGGCTTCTCTAAGTGTAAAGTTTTGATGTGGATTTTAAAGCTTATAATCTCCCTAAATATCTGCAGTTTATTTCTCTGCACAAAGGGCTTTTATTTCAATTGATGTCTGGAACTTCTCATCCTTTGGCAGCTTTGTCAATTGTTCTTTATTACACAGAGAGACAGAAAGGATACAAGAATGGTAGGTGAAAGGAAGTGAGCCAGATCTTAGCGTTTGGTGACACAATGTCACCCACATCATCTTACTATGAAATGTCCTCAAAACCCCAAATCAACAGTGCCTGGCAAGTGAAGGAACTCAGTTATTACTTGCTAAGTGCAAGAATGCATGTATTATGCATTTTAAAATATTATACTTTTAAACTAAGAACATGCTTTAAACTATTTCTATCACCATAACAAAAATAAACTTATAATTTTCTCAAAGTTTTAACTATAAACTATTTTTTAAAAAGGACTCATTTGTAATTCCAGATGTTTTTGCTCCATATTAGTGTAGGACAAGAAATTATTTAAAATTCTTGTTTCATTTCATTATGAAATTTTTTTCTTCGTAAAAAGGTACTTAGAAATATTGTGAATATTTTTGGGATAGTCTGTCATGCAAGCTAGAATGGCCTACTTATCTGCAAAAGCTTGGTCTTTTTAAATCATCATGACCTGGTTTCAGACATAGTATTTTCTTCCTTCAGCTAGATATCCTGTCTCTTGGATTGCAGATTTTGGGCAGCAACTATCTTAGGATATTGTGCAGTCGAGGTTGCCTAATAGCTTGATCCATTGGTGGGTGACTACACTGTCAGTCTTTCCCTTTTAGAAGATTCTTACCATTTTTTTGTACTATAAACCCCTTTTGCCATCTGATGAATCCTGTAGATCTCTTCTCAGAGTAATGTTTTAAATGAATAAAATAAAATATGTAAAATTGTAAAGGAAACCAATGAATAGAAATACAAAACATCAAAATAAATTTTAAATGTAAGGTTAAGGATTATATGAGAATTCTTATTAGCACAGTGAATAACAATATCATGTGGGTCTAATAAGAACCATCATTTTCCAAGTAGTGATGAGCATGAATAATATATTGGCATATCTGTACCAATTAGAATGTGGTGTGAAAATTCTGTGCTATCTATTGATGTCAAAGTCACAGTACTGCTAATACGACTGGTTTATTGCCTACATTCAAAATAGAACACAGTGCATAATGGCAATTTTAGGGTAGGGATGATACACAAGTCATATATTTTCCTTATCCAAGTTCACAGATTGAAATTATAAGCCCCTATCATAAAGCAATAGTAATAGTATTATCTCTCCTGTATAAAAAAGGTAAGGATTTGTGACCACCTAATAGGATGTGCATTTTGAGGAATAAATTTGCACCTTTCTGTTCCATCTTTTGATCATTCCCTTTTGTGAGTAGTAATGGGTTTTAGAAAGATGATGGAAAGGAAGGAGCAATCTGATTACAAATAGAGAAAACCTAACCCAAGCCCTAAAATAGTTGCCCTTTTAAATTAATGGATTTGGAAGTGTTTAGGGAGTACTAAGGCAATGCAACTAGTAACGTTTAGTAACTTTAATAGGTCATTAGCCTTTTGGTTGTATAGAAGCAACATAGTATTGGGGGTAAAAACCATGACCCCTAGGTTACTCCTGTAGCAGAGCAAAGAGTTTTTTCATAAGCTTCCTCACTTCCTGTTAAACCTTGTTGTCCAAAACATGACTATTTCAAGGATTAGCACAAAAGATCTTTAGTAACTGCTGAAATGTGTGCTTTGGTGGGCAGTGCTCTGGTCTGAATGTTTGTGTCGGCCTGAGATTCATATGTTGGAAACCTAATCCCCCAAAGTGAAGGAATTAGTAGGTAGGGCCCTTGGGAAGTTATTAGGTGAGGTGGAGACCTCATAAATGGGATCAGTGATTTTATAAAAGAAACCCCACAGACCCCCTTAGCCCCTGCCACCATGGGAGGATACAAGAAGTCGAAGACCTGGAAAAGAACCCTCACCCAACCATGCTGGCATCCTGATCTCAGACTTCCAGCCACCATAACTGTGAGAAATACATTTCTGTTACTTCATAAGCTACCCAACCTGTGGTATTTTGTACCAGCAGCCCAGATGGACTAAGACAGGCAATAGAGGAATCATGAACCCATGGAGATTGTTAGTTGTACACATGACAGTGACGTTCAGCTCCCACTTATTTCTACCCAACTTCGTCTGACAGGCAAAATCTGTGTCTGAAGCCTTAATTCATAAAATCTCTACTCAAGTTCTGAGTCTGCACTATATTTTTTCACCCTTAGTGTATTCATTTACAAAATGTTTGTACAGAGATACCTGTTCTGCCTTCTAAAAAGATTTGTTTAAAGCATCATGTAATAATGTAATAATACATGCAAAAGCCATGTATTGTGAATTTTGAAATGCAATACAAACATAGGTAATAATATGATAGCAAAAATAAACATACTGAACATTGTACAAGCAAATGAAAGTTAATGTGGTAAGACTTTTTATTTATTCAGAACAATTTTAAACAGAAAAGGCACCACTATTTTTTTAATGAGAAAGCATTTTGATTTTTAATCTTTAGTCCAAAAGTATTACTAATAATGGCCTACATTTTTATGGAGTTATGTTTTCAATAGGTTTTATAATGTTAAAGAGGATAGAGTACTTAGATGTAAGGAAACTTCTGACTCTAAAATTCTAACGAGAGTTCAGTATTTTAACTGAACATTTTATCTAACCTAGTGACATTTTAATTTTCATATGATTAGCAAGCAGAACCTCAGATGTGACTTTGTAAATGAAATTTAACTACCCAGTAAGAAGTTAGGAGATGCCTACAAAGAGTTTAGTGCAGGCCACGCAGTGGTAGAAAAGAGTTTTTAAAGCTTAACACATGCCTTGAGAGCCAAAAAAAAAAAAAAAAAAAAAAAAAATCCGTGAGAAAATTTTAAAATTGAAGATAGTAATTGATGAGTGTGATAACATTTTAAATATAGTAACAGTAATAAAGAGCTGAAAAATCAAATTGATTCTCCTGGAAGGTAGGAACATATTAAGAAATGTCAAGTTGGTAAGGGTTCTTAGAGCAAACACGATGTATAATTTTTGCACAGGAGGTTATGACGGCGGTGGAAGTAGGTACTTTTGATAGCGCATTTGTGGTGGGTGTGCGTCAGAACAGGTTAACTCACTTTTTCAAAATACTTTTTCCTCTTCATAACTCAACCACAAAATATTTCTATCTCGTAGTTAAATACATTTAGGGAGCTTCATTTTATTTTAAAATTTTAGTAAGAATTAAATAATTCTACTTAATGAAAATGTTCAGGGGTTTGTTTGCATGCATCAAATTGAAACAATACATTTCAGTTTAGAACTATTCATGAGAGACTAAAAGTAAACAATAAATGGAGATTTTAGGAGGGATATTTTTGTTTTACATTGCTCTGAAGGAAATCAGGAACCTTGCTAAAACTAGTGTAATTTTATATGATTCCAAAGCTGGAGCAGGAAAACATAAGATAAGCCTGGGCATCTTGTGTTGCCAGAAAATAAAAGTGCTATCATTTTTTTTTTAAATGAAGCATATGTAAAATAATATATAAACTATAAATAAATAAATAAAAATGGAGCATATCCATGAGGCATAGTACCTAACCTGAAAGAGCTTCCAATCGCCGAAGTTAGGACAACTTAAGCAAAAATAAATAGCATGAATAAATACCTAGAAAAACGAATAAATAATTTTAGATTATACTCAAAACTTAAAATAAATGTTAATATTTATGAATCCATACTGCCACAAATACATATGGATAAATACGTGAGTGGGGTTGAAGTGACAACTCTTCTTACAGAAGATTTCTAGTGAATAAATGTAGAAAGAATGAGAGCAATAAGAAAACCACCATTAGAACACCAAAGTAATAATTGCTTTAGTCATCCATTGGTGGATGCTAAAATAGGTAAGTACAATTTTAAACAGAAACTGGATATTTGTATAGCCTCACAGTATTCGCCTCCCCAGCTGTGTAGTTAGAAAAGGAGAAATAAAATGTTGCAGTGGAGAAAACTGGCGGACACTCCATTAACCAAGTGATCAAGGTCAACGTAAGAAGTGACCCATATGGATACGGTGTACCTTGACATGAAGCACTGAGAAGAACACATCACTTCTCTGGTATCTTTTCCAATAATACATGAAGTCAATCTATCATGCGGAAATATTGCACAGACCCAGATCATGGGACAGACTATGCAATGAACCATTCCTCTTCAAAAATGTCAAGGTCATAATAGATAAGGAAAGGCAGGCACCATCAGATATTGGAGGAGACAAGAGACCTGACAACTAAGTGCAATGCAGGTTTCTGGATTGGATATCGGGGCAGAAAAAATATGTTAGTGAAAATAATTGGAGAAAGTTGAATAAGTTCTGTACTTTAGGTAATAATATAGCATTCAGGTTAATTAGTTTCGATAAATGGTTTATGGTTATGTGAGATGTTAACATAAAGAGAAACTGGGTGAAAGATATATGGTAACTGTACAACGTTTGCAACTCTTCTGGTAAGTCTAAAGATACCACAAAATAAAAAAGTTTAAAAAATAACTATTCCAATAAAATGTGCATATATAATTGTAGGGTAATCACTAACACTTATATAGCAATATGTTCCAGGCACTGTTTTAAATGCTTTACCTGTATTAACTCATATAACGTCTGCAAATTATGCAGCTGTTGTTAGCATCACCATTTTAATATGAGAAAATTGAGGCAAAGAGAGAATAAGTTTTCCTGCGGTCAGACTTCTTGTTAATGATGGAGGTGAGGATTCAACCCAGAGTTTTTACTCTGGAATATGTACTCTTAAATGTATAATGGTCTCCAATATAAATGATTTATCTATGAGGAATACAGTTACCAGAATAATGTTATCTTTGTTCTAAACACCTTGAAAATTTATTTCAGAGTTTGTAGCATGTCCTTTTTGATACCTGTATGTTAGCAAATGTTTGTTCGTTCAGAATGTGCTTGGTCTTTAAAAATTATTTAGGGCCAAGTAAGTTTGAATTTAAAAATAAGGTGTGGTCATGTAGTAATGACCCTAGCAGTCTTTTCTCTTATGATGGGTTTTATTTTTAAATGTCAAGGAAAGGTTTTAATTACTTTACTCTATTAAAATACATGACACGTATATACAGTTTTGATTATTAAACATTATATCATGACTATCTTTCATTATCTATAATCACTTATCTACATCACTTTTAATATTTTATTCTATGAATATATTAAACTTTATATAATCAAGTATCTGTGATTGGATATTTGGTTTATTTTTTTAGAAATAATACTTCTATGAAGATCCTTATATATGCATTCTTGTATCTTTTTTATTTTTAAATTTATGTACTTGTGCATTCATTCATCCTTTTTCTCATTCACATTCACTCAAATATATTTATTTATTTTTACCTACTAGGTGCTAGTCACTGTTCTAGGTGCAAGAGGTACAGCAGACAACAGAACAAGTTATCCCTTGCTCTTAAGGATCTGATCCTTTAGGATAAATTCCTGGAAGTAGAATTGCTGAGTCAATCATTGTATGCACATTTCCATGTTTTGACCAACTTAACACATTGTTGCCCAGAGAATCTGTGGCAATTTATAAGCCCATCAGAAATGGTTTAGAGAGTCCTGATGAACTGATATTTTAAAAATTTTCTTCCTCTGTTCTTTAGATTGTGTGATTTCTGGTGATCTGTCTTTAAGTTCACGGAGTCTTCAGCCAGCTCCAATCTAATGTTAACCTTATCTAGTGAAATTTTATTTCAGATATTGTATTTTTTCAATTCTAAAGTTTTTTTGTTTTGTTTTGTTTTTGTTTTGGTAATTTCTGTTTTTCAGCAGACGTGCCTTATTATTGCAGTAAGGCTGACCATAGTTTTTTTACATCCTTGAGCATAGTTGTAATAGATGTTTAAAATCCTTGTCTACTCATTCTGTCACTAGAGTCACCTATAGAATCAGTCTTTATTAGTTGTCTCTTTATTGATTGTGGATCATGTTTTCCTATTTCTTTTAATGTAATTTGGATTGTATCATGGATATAATGAATACCACAGAGTAGAGACTCTAAATTCTGTTAGTCTTACAAAGGTGAGCATATATATCCCTCTAGAATGTGCCTGTTTGCGGTTGTTTGTAGTGTCTTACATAATTTTCTAGTGCCATACATAATTTGAGTATTTTCCAAAATTTACAGTAGTCATCTTTGGGACAGTTGTTCCAACAGAAGCCACTTAGCCATAACCAGGAAAATAATTCCATATAAACTGAAAGCATTCTTGAAAACATTTTTCAAGTGTATTTTAAATGCTTTGAGTATCAGAGTATATTTTGCAGATAGACCATTACCGTACATATAAATCCTTTGGATTTTGTTTAAAAAGCATTTGTTTATAACTATATCCTGTATGTAGATATACTTTGTCTTTTTCATTTTAAAATCTATTAATGTGTTTGATAATCCAAAAATATTTTATTTCTCATTGAAATTAGATCAGCATTAAAAAAATTCACAATGACTTTGCAAGAAATTTTTCTGTAATTGATAACAATTCTCTGGAGATGAGAAAACTATAAATAGACACTTTAAAAAAAATGAACAGATAAGGCAGAAAAATCAGAGAGAAGGGATCAACTGCATTTTACAACTTTGTTTCCTAGGGCCTAATTTCTATTTTTGAACATGCTCAAACCACCTGCGCTTTTCTTACAGTTTTGTCCTTATGTGCTATTTGTAATGAAGCACAGTAGAATATAGATGGTTTCAGATTTATGATGTGCCCTACATCTGTTCATAGTGATCTTCAAGAAAGAAGAATAAATGTAACACTTTTTGTGCTATCTGCTAATACATTGTTAACAGTCGGTGCTGGAAAGTACTGATTTAGGTTACTTAATAAGGACCTACATATTTTGGAATGAGTTGAAAATTGTACACCCACACTTACCCATAGTACAAAGAGGAAACTAAAAGTAAGTCTACTGCATATTCATATGCAGAGAAGCCTAGGCTCTTTCTGTATACTTATTTTTATCTCAGATGAATTAAAACCAAATGAACACATATATAATGTACCAATACAGTAATATTAAGCTAAACTGTCACAATGTTCATGTATTCTGAAGATCTTCCTTGAGGAAGCTAGAAAATATTAAAGTTTTACTATGTAATTATGTTATACATTTTCTCCTGTACTCAATTTTATTATTTAATGTTGTTTTCATAATCAACTCCCTATGTGATTTAGAACAACACATATACTGTATTCTGTTATTTTTTTTCAAAATACACTATATCTGTCCAGCTCATTTGAAGCGCTTTATATGAATTAAATTCAAAGTGTTTGTGCTAGACACAATAGATGATTGAAAAGTGAAAAGAATGACTAAGTCATTTATTGTCACTACCATCTTAGAGTTTGAAGGCAGGAGAAAAACTTTAAGACATATTGTAAAACTGAAATATTTAAAATAGTAAGTACTATATGCTTGCCTGGAAATATTGTTACATATAAGAATGTGATACATATATATGTACTATATTAAATACATGATAAATAAGCATTGCAAATCATTAATAAAAAGAAGACCATTAAATAAATGTTTAAGAAATAAGTATCTCAGTAATGTTTCAGGATACAAAATAAAAAATTAATGTAAAAAAATCCATTGCATTCCTATATACTAACAATTATATTTCAGAAAAAGAAAAAAAAATAATTTCTCAATTGCAACAAAAAGAATCAAATACTTACGAATAAACTTAACCAAGGATTTGAAGGACCTATACACTGAAAACTATAAGGCATTATTCAAAGAAATTGAAGAAGACTCCAAGAAATAGAAAGATATTCCATGTTCATGGATTGGAAGAATCAACATAATTAAAATGACCATATCATCCAAAGCAACATACAGATTTAATGCAATCCCCATCAAAATCCCAATGGCAGTTTTTAAAGAAATGGAACAAAAAAATCATCAGATTTTCATGGAACCACAAAAGACACTGAACAGCCAAAGCAATCCTAAAAAAAAAAAAGAATAATTCTGGAGGTATCACACTCCCTGACTTCAGCTTGTACTAGACAGCAACAATAATCAAAATAGCATGGTATTGACAAAACAAAACACAACAAAACTAAACAAAACAAAACAAAACAAAAAAACAGACACACAGACCAATGGAATAGAATTGAAAACCCAAAAATAAATCCACATAAATATGGACAGATAATTTTTGACAAAGGAGTCAAAAACATACAATGGAGAAAAGAAAGCCTCTTCTATTAGTGGTGCTGAGAGAATTGGAAAGCCACGTGCAAAAAAAAAAATGAAACTAGACTGCTGTCTGTCACCATGTACCAAAATTAACTCAAAAGGAACCAAACACATAAACATAAAACCTGAAACAACAAAGTGCATAGAAGAGAACATAGTCCTCTTTGGACCTTGGGTTCAAAGAGGATTTTATGAATTTGACCTCAAAAGCAAGGGAAGTAATAGATAAAATAAATGAATGGAACTATATAAAACTAAAAAGCCTCTGCACATAGACAAAATAAAGGGGCAATCAACCCAGTGAGAGAAGATATTTCCAAAAAACGTCTCCGATAAGGGGTTAATAGCCATAATATAAAAGGAACTCATACAACTCAACAACAAAAAAACAATCCAATTAAAAAATGGACAGAGGACCTCAATAGACATTTCTCCAAATAGGACATACAGATGGGCAATAGATGTATAAAAAGAATTTCAACATCATTAATCATCAGAGAAATGCAAATAAAAACCACAATGAGATATCACCTCACACCAGTTAGAATGACTATCATCAACAAGACAAATAGAGGCAAGTGCTGGAGAGGCTGTGGAGAAAAATAAACCCTCATACACTGTTGGTGGGAATTGGTTCAGCCGCTATGGAAGGCAGTGTGCACGTTCCTCAAAAAATTAAGAATAGAATTACCATATGACCCAGCAATCCCTCTACTGGGTATATACTCCAAACATCTGAAAACAATTATCCGAAAAGACATATATGCTCCGATGTTCATTGCAGCTTTATTTATGGTGGCCAAGATATGGGAACAACCGAAGTGTTCTTTGAGAGATGATTGGATAAAGAAGATATGGTATATATACACAATGGAAAACTACTCTGCCATAAGAAAAGATGAAATAATGCCATTTGTGACAAAATGAATGGATCTTGAGATTATTAATGTAAGCTAAATAAATCAACAGAAAAAGTCGAGAACTATATGATTTCACTGATATGTAGGATATAAAACTAAAAGCAGCAAAGGAACAAGAGAAACAAAACTCATAGACACAGGCAATAGTTTAGTGGTTACCAGAGGGTAAAGGGGAAGAGGAGTGGTAGATGAGGGTAAACAGGATCAAACATAAGGTGATGGAAGGAGAACTGACTCTGGGTGGTGAACATACAATGTCATAAATAGATGATATATTACAAAATTGTACACCTGAAACCTATGTAATTTTACTAACCATTTCACTACAATAAATTTTAATTAAAAAAAAAAAAAAACACAAGGAAAAGAAACCCCAAGCCTCTCAACTCCTGTTAAGTGCTCTATCCCATACCTTATGTTGCTATTTAGGATAATTTTAATTCCAGTTTTTCATGGTTAATTTTAAAACACAATCATTTTCTAAATATGCTATTTTTATTTTTATTTTATTTTTGCTTTCTAAAAATAACCAGCTATGAAATGGATCTTTGCAAGCTTCATCATTATTTTAATAACTGTTTTTTTTAAGTTACTGATTCGTATTTGTAC
Organism: Rhinolophus hipposideros; assembly: GCF_964194185.1. NCBI lineage: Eukaryota > Metazoa > Chordata > Mammalia > Chiroptera > Rhinolophidae > Rhinolophus > Rhinolophus hipposideros. Next base: position 70,438,213 of record NC_138048.1, on the reverse strand, counting down.
AAATTCCACTCAGAAGATTTAAATACAACAAAAGCACCATTTAAAAAATCACTTTCACCACTGCTACCATCAATACAATATGGGTTCTTTTCAAGGAAATAATTTGTGACCTTTAATTGAAACTTTCTAAGGGACTTTTAACTGATATTCTAACTGTATCCCATTCCTTAAAATAATGCAGATATTTAACACAGATAAGAAATGCTTGTTGCAGGTAACAGTGATCATGTTGGTGTAGTGGATACCATTGTCATGTATGAGGCAGGGAATAAAATCTTTGTGAATCCCAATACTTTCTTAATTCAATTTCCAGTACTCTTAATTATAAGCATATCTGAACCTCCTACTCTAATAGTAATTGATTTAATAATAGATATCCTAAAGAAAAATAAGATACTGGAATACTTCTAAATAACACAGATAAACTAAATAGTATTGAATATATTTTTGTTATGCTTATTTAAATATATGCTAATCTTTTGAATATATCTTATATTATGAATTTTTTAATATAAATGTTTGATTCCCCAGAACTTCTACCTAAAATAATAAATTTGAGAAAGTTTATTGTGAAGTATGTTTCTCTCCCTACTTTATGTACCTACATGAGCTTTTCATTTATTTCTTTTTTATAGATGTTGAGAGGGTATTAAGAATTCTAGGAGTAATTCAACTCTTCAGTGTCTCAATTAAAATCAAGGCTCAAAGGCTGTCATTTTGTTACCCTCTTTGTCATTTGCATATGGACTATTGACAGTTCACCATTTAGAAGACACGCACAAAGACAGGGTTATCATGATTTAGTTGGTAATTAACTTCTTTGGCTGGAAACTTCCTGTTGTTAGGGTAGAATACTGCATTTCAAACTAGCTATAGAAAATTTTTGTTTGTATTCAGTATTTGCATGTAGAGTGATTTTGAAACTAAAATTGAAGGTTTCTAATTTTATGCAGAATGACAGCTATGTATTTCCATAAATGTATGAGCATTTTGATACGAAGCTGTTATTTCTCATCTGAAATCATAAATGTTCAGTGCAAAAGTAGGCCATGGGAATGAATAATAATAATAATAATAATAATAATTTGCCTTTTTGAGATCATGGCAATAATAAGCATAATTTTCAGAGCTGCATATAAGCCAAAGGAGCTTTGCCTGTAGGCAGCATGACAAGACAGTTACTGGGGGGGGGGGGGAGGAGGAATTGAGAATTTCTGACAGGTGGGTTACCCATTTTTACAGCCATTTTGCCTCTCTGCCCTCTCTTTCTGCATAACTATAGCCTCTAGCCAGCTACCTGCCACTGCTTTATGGGAGACTGTGACAAAGAGAGCAAAATAGAGGCCAGTGTAGGAATCCCAAGAGGTTAATACCTTTTATTATAAAGCTCGGTGGCATAGTCGTTTAGTTGTGACATGTCATTTTTAAAGCAATCTGTTCCCTTTTAGAAGAATCCATTTCTCTGGGTTGTCAAGAAGTAAAAAGGTTTTTTGTTGTTGTTAAACGATGTTTTAAAATTCTGTTCAATTTATGTTAAAGAAGGTAGCTAGGATAGTTGAGACTGAAAGACAGTGATACATGAAAAGGAATAAAAGAACACAGCAAACATAAGGTCTGGCAGCAAGCGTGATAGTTGTCTGGCTGCCAACAGCAGTAATAAGAACTAGTGGTGCTGGTTGAGAAAGTTGTTTAATTCAGATGCATCCAATAAAATACACATCCTTCAAAAGCAATACAGTGTATGAATTTATACTTTAAACAGCACTATCACCAACTCCAATCCTGAATGATTAAAAAAAAATTCTTCAGGCTTAGATACATAAGTAAGAATACATCAAATTGTGGAAATCAGTAGAGATGTTGCCAAAAATAAAGGGCTGACTGTTTTTGTGTGTCCGTGTGCATGTGTGTATTTAATAACGTAAAATTACATGAGTTCATTTGGGCTCTGTAGCATTTTCTGGTGACCCAAAGATCATTTTCAGTTACTGCACTTGGTTGTAAAGTCTATTGAGTAGTGAACTGCCATCAAAAGCCATTCTCTTTAAGATTCTGTATGTATTACCTAGACTGTGAGAGGAAATTCCCTTATAATAGTGATGGTATAACCATTTGCACAGAAGCCCACCTTTCATGTGTTCAGATCAACATAATGACCCTCATTCCTGGGACCTATGCCCTCGGTTGTTTTTCAGGCAACGGTGAGGGGTTTGTTTAGAACCACCCACACCTGCTTGTCTAATTCTGAGGCAATCAACAGAATTCGTTTGTGAAACAAATGGCTGCCTGGATTGGAGATGCAGTCGTCCTTCGTGCAAAATCCAAGTGGCCTTTATGGCTATTGCATTAGCATTGTGCGCAAACTGTACAACTGCCTTCCTCTTGAATCCTTTTCCCTGACTCCAAACAAATGCTTTCTAGAGATACAAATGTGTGATAGGTGGTCATTTATATAAGCCTGGAGAAATACAAGGTGATAGCATTGGAAGAAAATTGTTATTGCACTCTGATCTTGAAGGAAAATTGATTTATTATTATGAAATAACAAAGTACTCTTAAGGGTAAAACCTTTTTGCCCTACTTCAACCTGACGAAAAGGTTTACTTCCAAGTTATAAACCCATCTAAAGCTTGGCCTCTAATGGAAAACCGGAGAGCTCTTTCACACATGGCAGTAGAAGCCACTGCATTAATAAAAGCCTTCATTAAAATATGGTCACAATCTGTGTGCTGTGGCAATTTTCAGCTACAAATTGAAAATGAATTGGTTGCACCTGTAATGAGGGTTCAATTAAATGATCTTGGAAAAAACTAGAAAGGAAATTAAATATTGAGTCCTTCATCATTGAGTGTTTGTCTTGAAGGGAATAATGTATGGACTGGAGAAGAGAATAGTGGAGACCAGCAGACATGGTCTCTCCTCTGTTTATTCTTCAGTGATAAGTAGCTGTTTTCCAACCAAAGCATTTCTCCCTCGTTTAATTCAGTGATTAAATAGAATGTTACAAGACCAGTTTGTCCACACAACACAGAGATGTCAAAAATGCTGACAGGTAATGCCAGCAAAGTGCTATGAACTCTCTGAACACAATAGTAACAGTGTACACTGTTTATTCTTTGAACTACTGATCAGACATAATTGCCTAAATAATAGAAAATACCCTGATGTATCAGTTCCTATCTGGGATCACTGTGGGCTAATAATATCTGCCTAGATTCTCTGTCACTTGATGTGGTATTTTGTTGTACTTTCAAGTTATCTGAATAATCAGGAAATTATTTAAGATATTTATACAGCAAAGGGTTTTCAAATTCCTTCAGAGTATTTCATTTGATAAAAGCACAACCCTAAAATAATTTCTCTTTTTGCATGTGTGTTATGCCCTTTGCCCAGTGCATCCCTTGTCCCCTGTATGCCTAGTTTGACCTTGTTTTTTGCCTCTAAGACTCCCAAATCTAGTATTTCCTAGCTAAAACATCCACAGACTTTGAACAGTGGGGATGATTTGCTCCTGGCTAATGTCCAGGGACATTTGCCAGCCTTCCCAGCACAATCCTAAAACTTGCCAGGACAGTGGGTATGAGTGGTCCCTACTGTGGCGTCCTAGGGGCAATCCTCAAATCCAACATATTCACATTTAGGTTGGGCCTTTCTAAAAGCCAGGGCTCAGATGAAATCTAATGATACTGTCCATAAATAAACCCTCCAGCTCTGTCCTAATCAAGTCACAATAATGCCCATCATGCAGAAAAGACCAAATTGCTTCCAGCACACTGCCTCACACCTTGCAGTGAGTAATAAATACTTGATGAATGAATATGCAGGAAAGTGCACTAAATGGCAGAATGCATATTCTACGGCCAAGGTCAGAGCAATTACAGTTTAGAAGCAGGCTTCGTGGGGAAGTAATAGTCACCTGAATCACTGTTCTGCTTAAACACATAAATGAAATGGTTTTTGTTGTTGTTGTGTTGTTGTTGTTGTTTTTGATCATGGAACCTTGATACTTGAGAGAAAGTATCAATGTTTATATCATTAGTATTTACCTCTTTTAAGTATATTTTACATCATTGAGGCAATAAGAGTTTGTTACACGTATTGAAAAGCATTGTTTTGCAATTTGCTTATTTTTATTTATTTTCATTTAGATCTCTGTTTGTTTGGGTCTGTGACCACAGACTAACTTATAAATCTCTATCTACTATGCTCCGATAGTTCCTGCCATCTCTGTTCTCTGTTTTTATTTTATGCGGCTTATGTGTTCAGTTATGTTGTATCCTTTCTAAGAGGAGGTTGGTAAGATGAAAGGTGGGAAGTCCAAAATATCATTAAGATTTTCCTATACATGTTTGTTATACATCAGTTTATTTTGACCGTCAGAATAGCACTTAGGTAAATAGTAGTAGCCCCAATTTACAGATGAGAAAACTGAGTTTCAAAAAGTGTATAACTTCCCACAGGCTAATAAGTGACAGCACCAGGAAAAAACAAAGTAAGCAAAGAAAATGACAGTTAAGAAATGAGAAGTATGACATTATATTGTAACATCTGTAGATTGGAACACTTGCTATGATTTCCAATTGCTGGACATTTGTAGGGTTCCTACCCAGCTCTTTATCCTAATTATGATTCAGGAGTCGTGAGGCAGAAAAATATGAGGAAAAGAGCAAGGTGACTGCAGCAGGTAGAGGTGTGAAGGAAGTGAGTATCAAAGAGGTACTGCTATAACATGACAATTAGGTTTTAAGCTGACTCAAAAGCTGCATTGTTCTCGAAGCCATTGCAGTAGGTGGCGATATTGTACTACCTTGGAAATTTGAGGAAAATTTTTCTTTTCTTAATCTCTAAAATTAATCTGTATTATTGGTGTGTATTTCCTGGACCCTTGCCTCTTGTGTACCCGCTACTTACATTAAATATTGACCCAGCATGAGAATAAGACAGGAAATAGGTTTTTTCCATTCCACACCTTTCTGAAAAACCAGACCCAGAAATCCAAGAGGCCTTTGGCTCTCCACCTGGATGTCTCCTAGCATCTCAAACTCAACACGCCCTAAATTGAATCCATTTTCAACCTCAGATTATTCGTCTCAATTTTCTTAGTTTTCTATTTACTGAAACCCCCATCTATCAGTCACCCAAGCCAGTAACCTGAGTATAAGCCTTGAGGCACCACTGACAGAGAGATAAAGAGCATAGCTTTTGTAGGACATAGGTTATGAGGTCAATAGCCAGAGGTTGAAATTGAGCTCTGACACTGATGGTGTGACTTTGAAAGTTACTTTACCTCTTTAAGTCTCAGTTTTTCCGTCAATAAAAGGGACGTACAATCATACCTTTCTCTCAGTATATTGTGCAGGTCATGTGGTATAATCGAAATAAAGTACTTAACACAGTGACAGGCATGTATTAAAACCCAGCAAAAATTAACTATGGTGATGACCCTGATAATTAATGATGATGCTTGAGTTTTCCTCAATCATCCTTCACGTAAGGTCACCAAATTCTGCATAATCTAAGTACTTCCATGTCTTTACTTTTTGCCTTAGGCCCTAATTATTTTTTGTATAATCATTATTAGAGAGGCTCCAAACCTGTTTCTTTACTTCTTGCTTCACCCACTTCCATTTGTCTTTCACATTGTCCCAGAAGCATAAATACAGTTTTGTTTTCCTCTTAAAATTCTATAGAGTCTGCCTATTGTATATATATCCTGAATTCCTTTATATGTCATAGCAAATCTTGCATGATATGGTCCCTGAATATTTATCTCACAACATTCTTGGCTTTGAGACACTCACACTCTTTATTCCTTTTCATGCAGCATGTGAATGAAAAAGAGCCAAGGTCATTCCACCTCTTCTTGCCTTTACCTATGCCCTTACTTATGCCTGAAATGTCCTGCATTTGGTATAGACTTCCATTACAATACGATAACAATGTATTGTAGTAATAATGCAACAACCATAATAATCATTATGCTGATGTTGTTTGCATAGCTAGTCTAGTCCTACTGGAGGCCGACACTAAGCACACCTCCTAGCAGAAATGGGAGTGGAAGCCCCGAGGAACTAGTGGAGAATAGTGGCTTACCAAGTGGTAAAAGGAAGGCAACAAGCTAGTTGCCACACGTAGTTCATCTCCAGAGGCTCAAATTTATAGGAATGGAATAGTCCTTGGTGGCTGGCAATTTTTCCAACCATCTATGGTTGGGAAAGGAGTCTCCAAGTCATTCATTCTCCTGGCAGATTATATAAATTGACTCTTACTCCACTTTGATGTTCATTAAAGATACGCTCTCACAGATACTTCAGAATCATAGAGTATATTAGTTTTTTATTGCTGCCATACAAATTACCACATACTTAGAGGCTTAAAATCGCACACAGTTATTATCTTACTGTTAAGACATTAGAAAGTCTGACATGGGTGTCACTGGGCTAAAATCAGGTGTCAGCAGAACTACATTTTTTACTACAGGCTCTAGGGTAAAATCTATGTCCTTGTTTTCTCAGGTTGTTAACAGAATTCTTTCTTGAAGTTGTAGGACTGGGGTCTAGTTTCTCAGTGGGCTGTTCACTAAAGGCCATTCCCAGCTTCTAGAGACCCCCCAGATTTACTGCGAAAAACTTCTGCCTATGCATTCACCTTGAATCTCTCTGACCACAGTTCTTTTAAGAACTGATGTGGTTAGGTTAGGCCCATCTGGATACCACATCTCCAGTTCCTTTTGCCATGGAAGGTGACATATTCACAGGTTCTTAGGACTAGGTCATCTTTGGGGACCATTATCCTGCCTACCATACGTAGATCCTAATAATTCCTGTCAGGCTGGTCCTTCTGAGAACTATGAGGTTAATGATATGTAGAATAAAGTTCTCCTTGGTTCTGGGAAATAGGATACCTTTTTTAAATTGAGTCTTCTGAATTGAGTCTTCTGAATACCCTGTTGTGAGGTATCTGAAACAACTAGAGATAGACTCGCATCTCTAGCATAATGAGGTTTTGGGATTGTGTGGGTGAGTTCCCCATGCCCGGAAACGCATGTAACTTCCCTAGTATTTAGGACCTTATTTGGTATGCGCTAGTTCGATTTACAAAATATAGGCATCTGGAGCAAAGTTGGTATATGCTGTCTTAAGCATTCTCTGATATCACCTCTGCTCTTTCATTCTCCTTTCCATTCCGACCTCTGATTTCAGTTTCCATTCACCCAACAGACATCAGCCTGCTTCCTTATAAAGTGTCATCCGCCTTGAAATCTCCAGCTCTCTCAATCCAGCCTTCTTAACTATCATCACTCCCACCCCTTCTCCTCACCTAGTCATCTTCTCCCTCAGGTAGGGATCTTGACTCTCAATTCCCATTTCACTCAAACCAACACTTCCTTCCTTGCCACACTCCATTTTCCCCCTTCCTTGAACTGGACTGTCAGGTGGTGTCCCCAGACTGCTTTGATTCCAAAACCTATTACTAAATATGCTGCTGCCCTCTTTATTTCCTACACATCTATCATTGAGCAAACACACTGGATGCCCGCCACAGCTTTGTAGAACCCAGAAATTAGGATCCAAGTGTGAACAGCTAAGATTGGATGAGTTGTGGAGCTACTAAGTCTAGTCTCAATCACCAACAGTTGTGGCTCAACCTAATACAAGAGATTTTATTTAGAGTGTGCACCTTAAATCCACTGACAGTTTACATTGTGATCTCATCATGTCAGCATTAGGTATGATGTCACACTGATACGCTCATTTGAATGTAAAGCAACTAACTAGTGAAAGCAATGTAAACAATAGATATCTTACAAGAGGAAAGTCTTGTTCACTGAACTTGATATGCTTTAGCGACTCAGTTCTGCAAGGAAGCCATAGATTTATTCTCTCCTTGCCATGAATATCTACCTCTCCTGTTTCAAATCCATAATAACGTGTATGGTGTTTTGCCCTCTTAAACTACATGGGTCATTGCAATCAATCAGATTTGCATTCACAAAAGCCATGGTGTACTGTAAAAACTGAATATTCAGGGAAGAAAGAGACTTGAAAACCACATGTAAAGAAGTGAATTTTGAGATTATGCTTGGATTGCCATGATTTCAGAGAGAAAAAATATCTAATGAAAGGTTGTGTCTTAAGAATTAGGCTTCCACTGACATTTATAAATGGTCATTTTTCTGCTAGATCTCTCCCTCATTATATGTACCAACTTTAAATCTTAATAAATGATAGGAAGTGTCCAACTTAATTTGTAAGTTTTCCTGAAGATGTGTTTCGTGTTGAATATTTTGCCATGTTTTAGTCACTTAGAGGATTTTACTTGTATTATATGTTTTGTACAATATATTTCACTATTCATTTTTATTTTACATTTTACTTAAGTAAACATAGGGAGAAGTTTTGCTTTTTGGTTCCTTTCAGTCATGGGGAGAAAAATTACTACAATTTCTTAGTACAATATCAGGCAGTGATGTGTTGAAGTTAGCTTATACTTGCTTATAAGAACCAAACATCCATGTCTTCCCAATTATGCATTCAGAGATGTCCCAAGGTAGCTTAAAATGGACCACAGTTGGCATATTCATACCATGAATATCAGCAAATACTACAAATCTGGGTTTTTCTCCCCCTCCCCAAAGATGTGTTTTTAAGCATTAACTAATATATCATTAATATTAGCATTGTATACACATCTCCTATAACAATATATTAGGTTGGTACAAAAGTAATTGGGCTTTTTGCAATTGTTTTTAACCTTTTAAACCGCAATTACTTTTGCACCAACTTAATAGTTAGCTGTGAGATCTGGGGAGCCAATTGGACTGGTTAATTAGTTTGCCGTCATTGCTCTCATGTGAATGGTTGTGGGTTTTTTGTTTTGTTTTGTTTTTAACAGGAAACTAGGGATTTATCCTTTTCAGTAAAATTGTCACTGTGAACTGTCAATCCTTTTTTAGTAGTATAGTTGTGAATTCCTTTGACAAGCCACAAACCACAAATGGTCACTGGAGTAAATGAACTATCAGACACTGACTCAACACACTTTTAAAAAGATGAAAAAATGAAATTTTTAAAATGAAATTGTTCCAGGGGAGGAATTCAGATAGAGCTTTAAGAGAACATTGAAAACTATAGTGGCAATAAAAATCAAGTTTGATCATTGGGTTAAGGAGTTCATTGTTTCCAAAAAGAACAGAATTATTTGAAAATATTAAGTGTAAATAATTCAGTTTGGAGAGAGAACGATGAATAATACACATCTCTGAATCTTTTAGCAAAATAATATAGACAAGAAGCCAATTCCATTTTTCTACTTTTCTTCCGGTGCCTCCATTTCAATTTCCATCAAACTGTGGGTTTCAATTAGTTGAGCAGAGACAACAAGCTTTAGAGGTTTTGAGGCACATAAGCTTAAATAACGTGAAGGATGGTCTCAGATCACAAAATTTTGCTGATCTAGATGTAGAGTCAGAATAGAGTCTGTATTAATGAGTTTTGCAAATGAAATTAATACATTGACAATTTTTTTTTCAAACTAACTGGTAAAAATTTAGATTGACTTGCATTAGTAAACTACATTTATTTAGTGTTTTTTTCAGAAACAATTGAATAAAGCTAAAAATGTTACCTCTATGAAACTTTTCAGGTGAGGACATAAATGAAACTTGGCTACTTCTTTATAACTCCTCGTTAAAGTAGACTAGCTAGACTAAAGCCGTTGACAAGCTATGGCTGGTAGGCTAAATGTGGCCTACCACCTACCTGATTTACACAGCCCCTGAACTAACTATAATTTTTACATTTTTAAATGCTTGATATTAATCAAAAGAAGAACATTTTGTAATGTGAAATTATAAGAAATTCAAATTTCTATAAATGAAGTTTTATTAGAACAGAACTAAATCCATTCTTTTGTATGTCCTTATTGGTGCTTTCAGGCCATGACTACAGACTTGAGTAGTCGGAACAGAGATTATATGTTTAGTCTGCAAAGCGTAAAGTATTTATTATATGAAGAAATTTGCTTAAGCATAGACTGAAGTACACTTCTATTTTATTTGATGTTTTAACTTCATTCCTTTGATTTGAATCAAATTAACAAGATCAGCATTTTTTAAAGATATCAAAGCTACATAAGTTAATTATGAAACATGTAAACAATAAAATTATGCATATTCAATCAACTAAGTTCATAACGGATTATGTATTCGTATTTTCCCTTTCCTCTCAATCATCTCCAGCCAAAGGCTGTTGAGCAGCTGGTGAATCTTCTACTCCTCATGTTCTCTCTTTACCAAAGCACAAAGGATAAAAGGGCAAAGCTTTTTGGAAGCATTAAAAAGAAGTCAGTAAGGATAATGCTCAAGACAGAAAATAAGAGTTCTCATAATTATATTGTATTCTATTTTTTCTGAATGCTAAAAGCATTAATTTGTCAAATATACATTTTAAAAATGTGCCCAAGGTTTACAAACTTTGTTTTGGCATTACTTCAATTTTTTAATACTAAGAGCCTCAAATGATTGGACTCATCTGGACCTTCTCAGAGTGTGACCATAGCTTTGGGGGCATCTGTTACATTGTAGGTGTGAATATATCCTAATATCATTTGTCCTGCTTATACTCAGATGCAAAACAGGTAACCAACCTGGGGTGGGGGTGGGTTGGGGGAGTAATTATCTCCAGATTGAGGCCGGCCAAATATAGACAAAAATAAATTTTTTAAAAAAATCATATATTTCTCCCCAGAAATCCCTTTTTATTGCTTTCCTCATATTATTAAATGTGGTTTTGAATAACTCTGTTTCCATCTTTCTCCTTTGTAGGTTTTCATAGCTACGTAAAAGGGAGGAGGAGATGGACTCTAACTTCTCATTTTTAAGAGGCAACATTTATTTAGGATCCAAATTCCAAACCATGGTCTTCAGAATTTCAAAGGAAGGCAGATATGCAAAGTACAAAGATTCAGAGATTGAATTGACACTGAGACAGGGCAACATTCATTTTAAAAAGTAAAGCAATCCTAGCATATCAATAGAAAAATTGAAGCTTACTTATCATTTGCTTAGCATTTTATCCTGATAATGGAACATGTAAAAAATCTCCCATATCACAGCAGAAGAAACTAGTAATTATGAAGTGACTATTTGAAGGTCACAAAAGCAGTAACTAATATAGCCCAGTTTTGATGTTCCAAACCCATATGTTTTACAACTACTCTTCAAGGAAAACAGTATAGAGTTCAAGAAAAACACCTAGGAGTGCTCTGTTTGGACTTTATAGACCATCCAATTAAAAAATATATATATTTGCAAACTATAGTGGGAAATTATTTGAATTTACACAAGGGACTTGATTTATTTTTTAAGAAGAGGCCCCAAAACACTGAAATTTTATTGATTTACTTTGAGGATCGCTGCACTCACTGCCCTTCAAGAAATCTGAGCTGAATTGAAAGGACATATTGCAGTTGCTGTGTCAGAGATGGAGCCATTTGTCTCACAACATTACACAGCGTATATCAAAACTTCAGATACATTTCACTTGTCTAAAATAAAACTTTTATATTTAAGTCATTTTCATGACAACCTAGTATAAAATCTAATGGTCAGATCTTTAGATGTAAATTTTTATCATGACAAGTTTGCACTTTGCTTGCCATCCAAAATTTGGTTCCTTACACAGATGGTGCTTGACCAAATGTCATTTAAGTATCCTAATCAGCGTATACTTTTTGTAGAAACTTTCCAGTTTTCCCCATTCTGTCATATTCCATATCCCAAATCCCAACTTATTTTAGTTTGGATACTTTTTCTTTAATTTTTCCAAATCCCACAGTTTTCCTTTTCCTCTTGGATAGGACAGATGAACCTGTCCCCTTAGAGATCTCAGCTTCTTCCTGTGATGTTGGCCCTTCCATACGGATAGATGCATTACTGACCCATGTCTTCACCTCTCTTCTTGACTGGTGAGGATTTCAGGACTGATATAAAAATAGCTAACTCTTGGCATTAAGAAAATTTGACTTTTAAGAGAGTTTGTGTGAAGATAAACAAAAATGTGATATCCCAAATTTACAGGTCAACTTGATTTCATATAGCAGTGTTTCCTACTAGTTATTCTTACATACACTTGCTTTCACAAAACGGAATAATTTAAGATTGTATTTATTTTTATACATGACCTTTGAGTGACCAGTGGCTATTCAACCCAATTTTTAAGCTGGCAAGCCTCAGGAAAGTATATTTTAATATTTGATCATTGGTTCTTTCAACAGACTACATAGCCTTGCTTTTTTTCTTTTTTTTTTTTTCCTTTGAGGTAAGCATAGATAGACATAGAATCGTGTATTTTGGTTTGTTTCTGGGCCACCTGAAAACATGATTGTAATTGTATTAAACTATAACTATCCTGTGAACTCACATCAAGTCTAAAGATAATATAGGGAGCATCCACGTAACAAATAGCATTTTGTGACTACTATGGGCTGTACGCTGTTAAGGTGTTGGAAACAAAACATAAGTGAGAGTCAGTACTTACGCATATGGTAAAGAGCTTTCATAGGGCAAGACAGATAAACACAAAGAAACTATTGTGTGATTAGTGCTATAATAAAAATGCTATAAGAACCCATGCGTTGGTACCTAAATTAATTTTAGTGGATCAGGGCATTCTATTCATATGTAGAGTGAATAGCGCGTGTAAAAATCTGGAAAAGTTTAGTACAAATCTTAGCACAGAGAAAAGACTTGTGAAGTAAACAGTGGCCAGGTCAGGAAGGGCATTGCATGTTCTATTAAGGAGTTTATCCTGAGGACAAAGGGACACCACTGATAGGCTTTTAGGAAAGCTAAGGCTTTATCAGATCCGTATCTGCAACAATCCAAGAGACCGGTGTGATTAAATCTGAGGAAAAGAGATCTGAATGGAGAGAATAGGATGGTTTGGGGAGAGAACAAACCAGACTAGACTTGGCTACTGACTGAATGGGGAGAGTGAGAAATGGAGTAATCAAGGTTAAGCATCAAGGATGACAAAGCTTTTATCTTAGGACATATCTGTGCTTAAGTTAAAAAAAATCTTCTGCATGATAACGATGATTTAATCTCTGTGTTTTGATTATAAAAAATATAAAAATATTTATGTAAAATATAAACATGTTTCTTTAAATTCTTTAACAAGTAAAGCTCTCTGCTACTGCATTTTCATATTGCCTCTAGAAGGGACAGATGGCAGCTGCAGATTGGGAAGAGGTGATTAAAAAGTGAGAGTTATCTATTGGTGAAGCCAGGCCTACATCATCAAGGCAGCTGTAGCCAAGGTACAGAATTTATAAGAGAAGGTAGGAGCTATACCTGCGGGTATATACCTTCTGAAACAATGAAGTGGTTGCTGAAAGCTGGGACAGTTTGTCTTCTATTTTAAAGTCTCAGATGAGAGTCAGTGTCAGTCTCAGCCAAATTCCTTGAAATACTGTCTTATATTTCAGGGAGCTGTAAGGGATTTTTTTATTACATCCTTTCAAATCCTGATGTGCCCTCTAGAAGTTGGCTTTAAAATACTTGTAGTCTTTTTTCCCCCAGTAGAGACACAGAAGGCTCTTTCTTTATTTTTTTATTTTTTCATTTTCAAGTAGCTACAAAGTTTATTTCTGAAGTAGAGATTTACTTTTCCAAGACATTTTGAAGGTCTTATATATGACAGTTCAATTGAAACTTGAAGAACTTTGTAATATATTCAACTTATGTGACTTTAGGCTGCCAATTTTATTTTATTTTTTGAAAAGTCAAACTAACCGAAGTTTTTTAATTCACATATAATTTCTTGTGGGCTTCTTTAGGAACCACATGCTACTTCATTATTGCATGGCCTTTTTTTTTTTTTTAATAAAGAGGTGTGATGTAAAAATCTTTCTTTCTCATTTTTTTTCTGTCTCCTTTTGTTATTTTTCCCTTTCCTCTATTTGGTTTCAGTCCAACAAATATTTATTCTTGGGCGAATACATTTAAGGCATTGTGGTCGCCCTGAAAACACAAAAAGAATAGGAGGTTATCCCTACTGACAAGTGGTTAGAATCTCTTTCTCACCTGCTTCTTTCTTTTTAACTTTCACCTTTTTTCTGTATCTTTTGCTTAATTTTTTTTTTTTTGCTTTTTTTTCTCATAAATGGACTACACTCTGTACTATGTGAGTATATAGCATTTTTTATTAAAAAATAGTTTTCAAATAGGCAAATGTATAACACATATAGGCCCACTGGAGGAAGATGTGAAGGACACACCTTTTCATTTCCTGTCCTGGATCACTTCTATTTCTGGGAGGGCATGCCTTGGACTAGGTCTGCCCATGTAAAGCATGCTTATATTGGTGGCTCTGCTTGACAGTCAACAACGTGATGGTGATAAGATTCAATAGAAAATTGCTAACAGATGCAGAACAAGAGTGAGCTTCGCATAGATGCATAATGGATAAGCTTACTAACACAAACTCCACAAAGCTGGAGACACTATAGTGCTCCTAGTGAGAAGGCCAAGCTACCCTGGCTTTCCAGATCCCATGAAGACCCTGCTACTGCAGCATTTGCCATCTTCTTAAGAACTTTGGAAAAGTCTTTTTTAATCTCATGGAATTTTGAACTCCCTTGGCACCTCCTGACATAAAGGCATTTTCTGGCAACCTGCCGGATGCAAGTAATTTATACCAATTCCAGAATTTCCCTATGCTCTTGCCCAAGCTCTCTCTCCTAAGCTGACTATCTCCATTGCGGGGTGAGGCCTTGGGCTGCTGAGATCTATGCCTACAGGTTTCAAATTCTATTAATTTTCTACCAATGAATGACACTGCACATTTCTTGGTTGTTTCTTTATTCTTGTTTTGCACAGTTTGAACTTGCAACTTCAGCCCAATTATTACAATGACTCTAGAACCAGGAGAGCCAAAGATTTCATGTTAACTTCCAAACTTAATTTGTACTGTCTGCACAGAGCAATATGTTAAAGAGGGTTCCAAAGCTTCATACTGGTTCAGTGAAAGAGAATTCATAGGCAAGGGAGGGGAACAGAAGCATGCATTCCTGACATTCCCCATTCCTAAATCTTTTAGGGAGAGAGGAGGACATACCTATTGTGCCCCCGCCCCCAAGCCTGTTGGATGCTCGTTGTGAGTTCTATTACCAGATCTGCCAGTGATGATGGGTGTGATAAGAAATACATCACTTGGAACATTTCAAGCAAGCACAGAAATGTTTGGGACAAAATAACAGAGGACATAGATCCAGCAACACTTTCTCTAGGAGATTTGCTTCTATGATTGCAAGGAAGTTTCTGCTCATAGTCTTTCCTTGGGGCAAAATTGATATCATGACCTGATAAAATCTATAGGGTTCTAAAAACTCCTGTCCTAACAGAAATAAAAATCTCCTCCATCAGATTGTGGGTGGTCCTTGAAATTTAATCACATGTTATGTGTCCCTGTGGTATACTAAGAAAATTGAGCTCTACTATGTAAACAGATTGTAGAATTAAAGAACTCCTGTAGTGATACAGGACATTAGGATCATTGATTCCACGACTATTGTTTTCTAGTTGAGGAAACTGAGGCACCTTAACCAACTGGATCTATCTAATTTTGAAGGGGGAGAAAACTACTATATTCACTACTTACTACTAACTCTGTTATAGATTAGGAAACTTGAAAACAGAGAGTTTAAGTAAAATGTTTAAGATCACACAGCTAGGTTGGTAGTACAGCCAGAATTTGAATCCAAATTTGTCTGATCCCTAAGCCTATATGCTTTTTGCATGAGATCATATCGTTCTTCATTTTATCAGCTTCTAACCGTCCATTCTCCTCCTGATCCAGTTCACCTGCTGTATATCTTTGCTGAAATCTGATCTCTCCTACTTTCCACTTAGTGAGCTTCTGATAAATGAGTTTATGATTTGTGTTAATAGTTGATAATACTCAATGCCTTTAGCAGTTATTATGTACCTACCTGGTGATAGTCTCTGGGGATATAAAAGTGTTATCACCCCTACCCTGAAAAATCCCAGAGTATTGCTGCACAACCATCTATCTAGACAACTGATTGCATTTTGTAAACAAATTTGTGATAAAATGACAACTACATTTACCATCATTTCCAATACAGAGTCAAAACTGGCAAATTCTTTGGGCTATTTCTAATCTGCTTCTTCTGAAACACTACACTTGGTTTCCTTTTTTTCTCTTTCTTTTTATGAAACATTAAGACTGCCTATCTTACTAAAGCTCTCTTTAATTAATTAATAATGGCTTGGAAAAATCTTTGAATACTAAGTACTTTGTACTAAGTACATTGAATACTTACTCAAATACTAAGCAAATTGCAAACTATTTTCTCCTATAGCTTTTGGCATTTTTCTCCTTAGGACCATTTGAAGGTCTTTGCCATCGTCTGGGCCAACTCATCATTAAAACCTAAAGAAGTAGAATTGGTGACATGAAATATCTACTTATAACTGGCCAGACTCAGCAGGCGGGCCTCTACCTCTGCTTCATAAAAAAAAAAAAAAAAAGAAAAGAAAAAAAAAATCCCCACCATCAGCATTTCTTACATTCCTTTCTGAAAGGACATCTAAGAGGAAGAGTTTGTGTTTTTCTCCCCAGCAAGTTCTTGATACTCAGATTGAAATATTATATCAGGTGATACCTTCTGACTGTGAGGAACCATTTAAAATATGCGTCGTCCCTTCCAGTTGGTGGAGAATAGCCCACTCATCGAATTTCCAGTGTTCAGGATTCCACAGAGGATTTCTTTAGAGTAAAAAACAAATCCTCTCCTTCACATGTTCCTATATTTCTGTCCTTGAGCTGAGTCATTTTCTCTCTTTTTATTCTATACAAAGAAGTGAGTGTGAGTACCAAAGAAAAGGATATCCTAGAGAAGGTGTAACTAATAGTTGTTTCAATTATCCTTCACCTTTCAACCTACTAGAGAGCTAAAAGGAGAAAACGGGGCACATTTGATAAAAATATTGATAAACTATGTCTGTTAAAACTATAAATATAAGAGAGTAAGGAACTATATATGTCTACTAAATTAGAAAAAAAAAGTGCTTAAGTGAAAATACCTAGGCTAGTCTGATTGCAGTGAAAATATCCCACTTACCTCATTGTTCTCAACTCAGGGTTATGCATTAGGACCCGTGGGGCTTTGTGCAACATACCAAAGCCAGCCTTCCGCCACCAGCCTAAACCTTTAGGAAGAGAGGAAACATGCTTTTTAAAAGTAATTTGCATAATATTTAAAGTGCTACCAAAAAATGTTTGCATTTCCATATTTTATAATCTCACTTGTGGTAAATTATCCTAAAGAAATAATTTAAAATAAGGAAGAAAGCTACATGAGAAGAGTTCAGAGTTATTTATTATACAAAAAATGCAAATAATCAAACTATTTAATGGACGGTATTAATCTCTGTACCATCTCTCCACACCTACCGATATAACACCACCTGCCTGTGCTGGGTTTGAAGCCTGTCTAATGCAGACTTGGCTCTGGAAAGAGGCAGAATGCAGACTGCTGGTGGCAGATAGCTGTGATTCTAGTGAGGCTGGCAAAGTCAGGGGCTATTAATATTGATGTCATTGCTGAAATTATATTAAAAACATAGATACTGCTTGTAAATGACCAGAAGGAAATAGAGAAAAATGAAAATTATTTGGCTTGTTGAAATAGCAGTATGGTGCAATAATGATCGTTCTTTCATTTTTAATTCTGCTAACATAATTTTAATGTCTGTACAAACATTTTTAATGGGAAACTGTTGGCAAGCTAAAGATATTTTTTAGCTTTATTAATTTATCTAAAGATTACAATGTAAGAATTTCAACTGGCCAGACTCAAGTAGCTTAAACCCAGTTCCTTAAGAGTCACCATTTGTCTCAACTTTCACAGAGTATCTCTTCCTGCCAGTGGGACAGGAAAATAGATCATTCTTCCATTCAGGGCACACATTTGAATTAGGACATTGCCTCCCAAGATTAATATTATTCATTTTTATTACATCAGCTACTCACTAAGTCAGGAAGTTCTTATTGAATGATTCAAGGCAAGAAATATTTTACTGAGGGAAGAGGGGAGGCTTAGGTAACGTATAGAAAAAGCGCAGACACCCAGCATTTGGCACCTGGCAAAGAAAAGCAACACAAACTTCAATTTAACCCTGGGCTTCACTAGTCAAACAGGCTAGCAAGCTGTTGTTGGTCTTCTGTTCCCTTTTGAATACCCTTGTTGATAAATTGCTCCCAAGGGTTTCATCCTTTATTATAGGACTTTCCCAAACAGAAGGATTGCATGCTTTGGGCCTTTCTCTGAACAAAGTTTAATTCAAAAGGGATTGTGTGTATGTATGTGTGTATGTGTGTGTGTATGTGTGTGTGTGTGCGTGTGTGTACTGTGCCAGGTACAGTATCTGGTGTTGTAGACCTCAAAAACTTCATATCAAGACTCGCTTGTTCATTCTCTGTTACTGAGCAATCAATTCACCCAAATTGTTATTGGTGGATTATATCGTCTCACTTGCTGGTATTTATATTTATACTTGGACTCATCTAGGTAGAACTTCCATACATCCACACACTGCCATCCTGCTCCCCCAAATCTCTCATAATGAGGACATGTTAGGTCAATCGTTTATTAACCGATAGGCCTCCTACTTTTAAATCCTAGAGTGATGCATTCTTTTTTTTTTAACTTTTATTTATTTAAGTGTGTTTTTCCAGGACCCATCAGCTCCAAGTCAAGTAGTTCTTTCAATCTAGTTGTGGAGGGCGCAGCTCTCCGTGGCCCATGTAGGGATTGAACTCAACCTTCTTGTTAAGAGCACCAAGCTCTAACCAACTGAGCTAATCGGCAGCCCCATTGATTGCATTCTTGAATCAGGCTCTTGCAACCACTGGGGCCAGTGTTCAGTTTCTTTCTTCTCCTTCCTGATTGTTCCAGTGGATGCAGTGCTTCTCAAACATACACATGAATCACCCAGGTCCTGCAAAAATGCTGATTCTGGTTCAGCAGAACGGGGTTGCCCTTGAGATTCTGCAGTTCTCACACATCCCCGGGGGTGTAGGTCACTTATCAATGGACAATGCCTGAAGTAGCAGGGGCTACAGCATGAACAAATGGTGAAGGACGGGAGAGGAGAAAAGGTAACGTTTTCCTGAATATTCTCCATGCTGATAATTGAAGTGATCGTCTAAGTCTAAAATTTGAAATTTGCTATCAATTTATTCTGGTCTATAGAGATTCTCTTTTTCTTTCTTCTTTTTTTTTTTTATTTATTTATTGGGGTGACAATTGTTAATGAAATTACATAATTTCAGGTGTACAATTCTGTATTACATTAACTATAAATCCCATTGTGTGTTCACCACCCAGAGTCAGTTCTCCTTCCATCACCATATATTTGATCCCCCTTACCCTCATCTCCCTCCCCCCACCCCCCTTACCCTCTGGTAACCACTAAACTATTGTCTGTGTCTATGAGTTTTTGTTTCTCATTTGTTTGTCTTGTTTTTGGTTTATATACCACATATCAGTGAAATCATAGGGTTCTCTGCTTTTTCTGTCTGACTTATTTCGCTTAGCGTTATACTCTCAAGATCCATCCATGTTGTCACAAATGTTCCTATTTCATCTTTTCTTACCACCGAATAGTATTCCATTGTGTATATATACCACAACTTCTTTATCCATTCATCTATCGAAGGACATTTTGGTTGTTTCCATGTCTTATTTCACACAGAAAAAAATGTAAAAAGTAATGTAGATAATTTGTTAATATTTCTCATATTTCTTTAGTAATCTTTTATTGAGATTTTATGTAGGGCAGGCGGATTTACATGCAACTTCAGTGTATCCATACTCTTCTGGATTTGATTTTAAAATTACTAAATTTTTATAAATCAAATGTAGTACTCTCAAGCTTGTGCTTGCTTGGGGAAATGAGAAACGATTATTTTGGTAATGATGTAGCATTAAAAATCTATACTTGGAGTCAGATACTTGAGTTTAATGTGGGCTATTTTAATTTCACTGCAACTTTGGTAATTTTCTTATCTCCAGTTGTTTTTTATCATCTATAAAATGGGTATGAAGTGTTGAAGATTAAAAGAGAAAACGTGAAAAACCTTGCAAAGCGAAAGTATCTTACATATTTGCTAAATATCAATTATTCGTTAAGTTTTCAGCACTTTGTCTGAAATCACAATGTGTTTTATTGCATTTCTCATGCCAACACCTATAAACCTCGGTAAATTTAAGTACAAGACAGAGTAAATATAAAAACAGAAAAGAAAAAGAAAAAACCTGAACTGACTGTATCTATAGAAAGAAAGCAAACTACTTGACAATAGATTCACACAGAAATTTATTAAGAAAGTAATCCCTAAACAATAAAAATGTGCTAATTTTTGAGAAATAATTATTTAAGCTATTACAAGCTCCAGTGCTTTTATAGCTAACATTTTTTTTCTTCTAGCTTTGCTAAATCTAGTAGTTTATCTCAATTATTAAGTGACACTAATATGTAAGTATCTAAGAGGTGAAATAAATCCATATTAACCCTGCATGGAATAGCTTCTAAGACAATGATCAAACTTCATGCAAATGCAAAAATACTCCTTAATTATGATAATCATTCAAAAACACTTACACATCTCTAATGAGTCAAAAATATTAATTTGCTTTTATTTCCCCCCAATACATGTAAATGTTAGCAAGCCGACTGAAAAGGTTCCATCAGAGATTAGCTTAAAACTGTCAAAGAGAATATCAAAACGGCACCTTCTAGGGCATGTAAGCAGACCAAATACTTAGTGGAGACAGGCTAATTTATCATAGTGCAGTTGCGATGGCAACAACCGTTCTTGGTGCCATGTGACCCAAAACAGTTTCTGTTGACTGGCTCTAACTGACTGTCAATTCAGCAAAGGTTCCACTGTTTCCAGTGAAAGGGAAGAGAGAGCATTGATACTTGTTGAAAAGGCATAATAATAATAGTGTATCTCAACCCATGAAAGCCTTCCTTTGTCTCCTTGACATTTATTTTTATTCTGGCTAAAGGAACCCCTCTAATTTTTGTTACACAAAAGGCCCTTATTTATTCACAGATTAAATATGTGTTTCTCTGTTTACTAAGAATTCTGTCCATGCCAGTAGAGTTGCAACAAGTATTTAAATCTTCTATGATGATAATAGCATTTTATTTTCAGTGTGCTAAATATTAAACAGCATTTTGTCTAATATTTTTCATGAAACCACAAGAAATCTGGTTGCATGAAATATGAGCTAATAACTTAGTTTCCCTGCATACAATTTTCTCAAGTATAAAAAATGGAGGCTGACAGTGCTCCCCTCTCATCTAAAAGAGCCTGAGATTTTTAAGGAAAGTACACAATAGGTTTGCACATAATTCTTCTTGTCTCCTTTCCACTGTTATTTTCATTGATGGGTAAGTAACCAGAGCCATAGACATAGTCACACTCTTTGATCCAATAATTCCACTCTTGGGGTTTTGGGAAAATCCCACTAAAGAAAGAATTCTGTGACATACGGGAGAAAGAATGAGATTTGGAGTCAGATAGATAAGAATTTCAAATCCTGGTTCTGCCACTTGCTCACTGAATGCCCTCGGGGAAGTATTTTCCCTCTATGAACCTCAAGTTCTCTCATTTGTAAAACAGACTTGAGAGTATCCACCATGAACAGTGATTGGGAGCCTTATAAATCACAGGGAAGTGTCTGGTGTGTGCCCCATGTATCTGTCAGAGTTTAGTATGCAGTGCTTATCAGTGCAGCGTCATCTGTAAAGCAAAATCTTGGAAACAATCCATATGCCCTGAATTAGAAATATGAGTTAGTAGATTCTATATTAGTAAATTAGGTGTATTAACAGAATTAAATGTGATGTAATCATTTAGAATTTTGATTTTCATAAACATGACTTTGGAGAAACTTTTATGATATAATATAAAAATAATAGCATTGCAAATAGCAAAAGGAGAATTATGGTCTTTATAATACATTATCATTATATAAAATATACACACATGAAGAAGGCAACTTGCCACATGAAAATGGTACAGGTGGTATGGTTATAAATGATTACTGTATTAATATAGAACACCTCTTTTAAGACACTTTACTATCTTTTCTACTAAAAAAATGCAGTGAAAGAATGTGAACATTGGGCTGGTGAGGGGGGCACCTTCGGTGGCCTACAGCAATTAGAATATATATCCTTAAGTCCCTCTTTCTCTTTAATTTCTTAAGAATATCCATTCACCCAAACTCTATGGCAAGCACTAAAATGCAGTTCCACTAACACTTGTGAACATTTCCCGTATGTCCCCAGAGCAGTGCTGCTTCAAGTGAGAAACAGAAAAGAATTTACAGGAAAGAATCCATGTGTGAAATAATTTCAGTTTATTCACCAAGGAGATAGAGTAAGTGGAACAGAAGAGGAAGAGTGAAAGCAGTTTGCGAGGTTGATTAAAAGATGTGTTTTGCATTTGGAATGCTTTTTTTTTTTTTTTTTGCAAATTTACCATTTAGACCTTAGATACCCAGGTATATGGGAAGAGCAGTTGTAAGTCCACATTCTAGTGTTTTCCATAGGGCTAAAAGTTCATTATAACCTCAAATTAATGATCATAGAAACTAAAAGACACATGATTTCCTAGCTGTTTTTTTTTTTTTTAAGTGGCAGTGGAGCGGTTCATTTAGTGCCAGGTTCAGTGCTGACAGCCCAGGAAGGAGTGAGGAAGACAGATAAGAAGGCATTGACAGCGGCAGCGGGGGAAGTCTCACAGTGAATGCTGACATGCTCTCCGCTCTCAACATTCTAGCTACATTGGCATTGGCTAGTGTCCAGGTATTATTATCTACTCTGGCAAGGGCAGGCCACATTTTACCTCATGCAAAAAGTATGTCAAACAGAAGAACTCAGTAACAGCCAAAAAAATAATGCTTCATGCTTTTTTACAGCATTCTTATCTAAACCACTTTGCTTTAACCATGAGGTGATTCTTAATTTACCTGAGGAGTCTTTGTAAAATGTTATTGTTGCTGTTTTAAAACAGAGTATATACTGAAAAAAAAGATTAAAAATATAGGCTGAAACGCTCTTCTCCTGCTGGGCTTCATGAGAGAAAGTTCTGTCTCATTCAGTCCTCTTCCTAGACCATAGTCACACTACACACCAGTAGACGTATGTGGTATACTCGAAACAAGGAAAGGGTATTAAACTCCAATCAAGTATGGATGCCACCGGTATTCTCCTTGACAAGACAAAAGGGTCTCTTGAACTTTGGTGGTCCTATGCTCCTTATGAT
The DNA here is from genome assembly GCF_964194185.1 of Rhinolophus hipposideros. Classification (NCBI taxonomy): domain Eukaryota; kingdom Metazoa; phylum Chordata; class Mammalia; order Chiroptera; family Rhinolophidae; genus Rhinolophus; species Rhinolophus hipposideros. Next base: position 70,414,841 of record NC_138048.1, on the reverse strand, counting down.
GAATGGATCATATCTTTGGGTTGTGCTAATGCTTTCCTAGTCACTCCCAGAGCCATCTCTGAGAGAGATGAGTGAGATCCCATCACTTTCTGGTATGTGGCTAAGTTCCCATCGCTTTGTTATCATAGCCTTCACCCCTCCCCCAAATCCCTGGGAAAATCACTTTTAAATCAGAAGGCAACCCTCTGCTCCACTTTAAACTCTCTTGACCTTTCATTCCCTTGGCCTCTTCAAAACCTTTAGGCTTTTGTAAAACAAAAGCCACCAAGACTTACGAGCTGTGGCTGATTTGTAGTCAACCTTACATGTCCCCAAAGAGAAGGAAACATAGAGGCTACTTCAATAGGGAAAAGGAAATGAGAAAATACAAGCAGAGAAAAAAAAAAATATATACATATATATATATATATATATATATATATATATATATATATATATATATATATATATATATATATATAATCTAGTAAGATGTATGGTTTCATGATCCAGGACAAAGTACAGAGAAATTGTGTGTGTGTGTGTGTGTGTGTGTGTGTGTGTGTGTGTGTGTGTGGTTGCCGGTATTTGAACGTGAAAGCAGAAATGTAGAGACATTGAAACAGGTGGAGACTAAAGCAAATATGAATCAATAGGGCAACATCACCAGGCTGAGAGGAGTACCGATTTGAGTTCCCTGACGTATGCCCTTCACACTAACGTGAGGTCAGCTCGAGAGATCACTGTTTCATAAATCAATAACTGTTTCAAGCTTATTTGTTTTGACTTTGTTTTAAGCTAAACTAGTGTCATACGTTGAGTGTGGTGATGTTCATTAGATTATGTGCCTGTATTTGAATGTGGAATGAGATTTCATTTTGAATGACATGTAATTTTGAATGTGCATTTTAAAATAATAGATAAAATTATTAACAGCATTGTTTGTGACTTTTTTTTTTTTTTATCATTTATACCTTCAGTTTGACTCTGGCCCTTTAGATTAACTAGTTTGGGCAGCACACTAACAGAGCCAAGATCACAGGCTCTGGGGGCAGGCCAACCTGATTCCATTCTATAATCATGAATTATGCTTCTAATCCCAGCCTGTCAGTTTTAAATGCATTTTACTGGTCTCAAGGGATATTTTGTACGAGCATGTGAACAAATCGATGGAAATTGATTTCCTATTGGAAAAAACTCAAATTTTGTGACCTACATCTCATAGTAACCAACATCTTTACATATGCAAGACATAATTAATTTATTTATTTTCAAAGGTAGATGCTGCCTAGATGCCAGGATAAAACAAATTTACATTAAAAACATTGTTTTTTCTTGACAGATCAGTAGACTGAAGTCTATATCTGCAGGCAGGAAATTTATTGCTCTTGAATAATATCCAGTTTAGCTTTTCAACATTTTCTAAGATCTTTCAAGAAGAATATATATATATATATTGATTGTTTATCTTACAACTAACCAAGAAACTTCCAAAATTATTTTTGCTTTTGGTAATACAATCTATGAAAAGTAATAAAACCATGAAGATACTGTTATAGTTATACAGTATTTCTCAGAAAGTAAGACTGGGTCTTATATTAATTTTTGCTCCAAAAGACGTATTAGGGCTTATGTTCAGGGGATGTCATCCTGAAAAATCATGCTAGGGCTTATTTTTTGGTTAGGTCTTATTTTCGGGGAAACACAGCGGTAAACGTGTCAGATATCGTTATGGGGAACTGCAGTTAGAGGCTCAAGTCATATAACTTGTCATCTACTACTCCCATACTCAGGCCTTGACTAGAGTTATAGTTAATATTTTTTTGTTAAGAACCATAATGTTTGTGTTTTTGTCTTCTTCTATTTCCAATGTCCATGTAGCATTTTTTTCAGATCAATGCTCATATTTGATACCTGTCCTGGTCTTTCTTCTTCTTCTTCTTCTCCTCCTCCTCCTCCTCCTCCTCCTCCTCCTCCTCCTCCTCCTCCTCCTTCTTCTTCTTTTTTTTTTTTTCTGGCTTATATGCTTATTTTAGGCTGAATCAAGATTGTGTGAGATGTTATAGTCTGGATGTCATGAGCACATTTGAACTTCTCTGAGCCTGTTTTCACATCTGTAAAATTTAGGTAATGATTTACTCTATCTCAGGTTGCTTATGAGAATGAGATCAGATAAACACACTATAGAAACTAATGCGTTGTAAACATGTAGCTCGTGGTACAAGTTAGTGTAAGTATGATTACTTGTTGTGATCATCAGATGCTGAGGGGTCTGAATCCAGTTGCCTTTCCGCTATCCCACTTTGCTGAGATTAATGAGCAAGCTATAGAGACTGTGATGATACCTGATAACTAGGTCATCGTGAAGCATTAAAGTACAGTTACGATCCCATGTGAAACATACTAAAAAGATTATAAATCCCACATATTGGAAGATATTAATATTATAGTGAAGATATTGTATCTATTGTATTATCTATTGTATCCGAACACAATTGGTAAAACACACCTGTGGCAGGCTAGAAATATCTTGTTCATTCACTGACTCATTCATTTATTGACCAACAAAAGTGGAGGGATGTTGGGAATAAGGAAATAATAAGCTCTAGCTTAAAGAAATGTATAGGGGAGGCACATAATTACAATACAGTTTAATTTTAATATTTAGTATCCAATAATTGAATACGTCTAAAAGGTCCTTGTAAATGTTTTCATAATGGTGACAATAAAGGATTGTATAAAAATTATTAGATATGGTGACCAATTAATCACCGGTGACCTTCAGGACAGCAATTTCAGCAGAATGGCTGCTTCAATACTATATTTAACTATTGCAAAGACTAGAGAGATATGTATTTTAGTGAAAATTACACAAAATGTATGGAGAATGGAGATGAGGCTATCTTTTCCTAAAAGTACTTGAATTTGACCAGGCTGGAATATAAGGTGAACATTCTATTTCATTAATAGGATATCCTAGGATTGTGAGATTGAGGGTTAACTGCCTCCTGGAGAATGCTGAGAACAAATTTAAAATGCTTAAATCAGTATATTTTTTTTGAGGATAAGAGGAAATGTAATGCTCTGGATGGTTTCCCTGTGGTTGGACCAAACTGTCAAAGGAAGCAGAGAGCAGGAATGCAGATTTTTGTGTGTGTCAATTGTGGGTGTTTTGTTTTGTTTTGTTCCCACTTCAGACTACAATGCAGAATAAGCTGATTTCTAGCATACTACTTAATTGAGTGAAAATGCCTTAGATAGGGAAGGAGGTACACATTGCTTAAAAACTAGTTCTAAGAAGAAAATCTGCATAAGTGCATGCCAAAGGAAATTTGAGAATCTACATAAGTTACTAGGTCCAAATTTAGAGATGAAAGACCTGGTATGCAGAATCTGATATCATTTCACTGTATGCGGCGGTAGTTCTTGGTTTTTATCATAAGGGAAGATTACAAGGAAATAATAATCTTGTGGACTATTTTTATTTCTCTGGATTGATATTTTATCACGAGCCAGTTACATCTGGAATTAAGTTGGCTGTAATTTTAAACAAAGTTTGTAAGACTTAGGTTCGCTTTTGTAAAACTGGGAACCCTAATATGTATAAAATATGATATGTGATGGTGATTGGCATAAAACCAGGCACAAAATCAATATTTATTAAGTATCAGTTTAATTTTGCTTCAATTTCTTGTATAGATACCAGTGCGTTACCTCTTATGAAAATAGTAAAACCTAGAACATCAGTTGAATACAAAAGCAGATTTTATGTAAAACACAAAAAAGTAAGCATATTTTTTTTACCTCTAGATTTTTAGAAGCCCAGGTCCTTAGTGATGGTTTGATCACTTGCTCCCTAATAAGCAATGTGTTCAGACCAAAAGTAAGGCAGGAATTCTGGGGTTCTGATGGCTTCAACCTTGCTTGAGAAGCCTCATTACTATGACCTATCTATGAAATATTATCAGCTGAAGTCAGGAAGGAGGTGCTCTGAAATTCTTCTCACAGAGCACCCTCTTTTTCTTTAGCTTTCTGTTTGTTTGTTTTGTTTTTGGCCCCTTATCTCAATTTATCTTTGGTGAATGGCATGAGATTTTAAATCAACAAACTATGGTTCAAAACTGTGACTTCCTTTTTCTTTGTCCTTTTCAAGTTAAACATAAATTTACTTCCTCATCTGTAAAACATCAGGGTCAATGTACATCTCTAAGGTTGTTTACAGAATTAAAGAAGATTGTATATATAAAATGCTTATGTCATTGGTGAATAGTAAATATTCAATCAATTGTAGTAAGTTTCTTATTAATTATTAATATAAGTAATACATTAATTACTACTTATTAATATCTTCCAAAGTGTTGGATTTGTGATCTTTTTAATATACAGAGGGTGCCAAAAATATATATACATTTTAAGAAAGGAAAAAAACTCATTAATATATACCAATAACAAAAGATGAATACAAGTCACATGTAACTTCTGCAATTACAAGAGGTGCTCAAAGTGTCCAGACACTTCTGATTATGGCGAACTACTGCTTGAGCAACATTGGCCAAAGAGTTAACATCTCTTAAAATGTCTATACATTTTTTGGCACCCCTCGTATTTTAATTGGGATTGTAACTGTACTTATTCAGTGCTTTATTATGTGATGCAAAGTGAAATGACCTAGTTATCAAGTATCATCACAGTTCTCTGTAGCTAGCTACAAATATCCAAAGGGTGTTAAACATCGGGATTTCAAAATGCATAGAGTGGTAGCCTCTTCTAATCCATTTCTTGTCATCATTGATGATATTATTTTCCCATTGCTGCTGTAAAAAAAAATACCACAAATTTGAGGCTTAATGCAACATAAGTTTATTATCTTAAAGTTCTGGAGGTCAGAAGTCCTAAAATCAAATTGCTTTTGCAAGCTCTAGTGGAAATATATATTTCTTTGTCTTTTCCATCTTCTAGAGGCCGCCTGCATTCCTCTTTCCTGGCCCCTTTTTTCATCTATGAAACCAGCCACTTAGAATCTCCAAAACTCATTTTCTCTCTGACTTTTACTTCTATTATCACATCTCCTCTGATTCTCAATCTCCTTCCTCCTACTTTCCTTTACAAGGACTCTTATGGTTTACTGGATGGACCCAGATAATCCTGGACAATCTCCCCATCTCGAGATCTTAATTTAATTATATCTGCCAGATCCCCTTTGTCCTTTAAGATTATATATTCAAGATTCTGGGGATTAGGGCATGGACATCTTTGGGAAGCCATTACTTTTTCTATCACAACAAATTTAAGGGAAAAAAGTATTTATCCCCTTGAGGCCATAGAGGGCATATTAAGAGAAAAAATCAAATTTAATGTTGTTTATAGTCTACTTTACAAGTATAAGTAAAAGGGGATATAGCCCAAGAAGTTTTTGGAGATTTTACCATGTGATAGAAACTATGCAATGCAAATTACATAATTTCATTAAATTATCTAAGCTCCTCCACTTTATTAGGTAGGTTGCTTTACCCTATTTCACAGAAGAAGAAACAGGATTCCTAGGACAATTTGTTCAAAGTCACTCAGCGAGGAGTAGAATAAAAAATTTGGAACAAATCTAACCAATTCCAAATTTCACACTCTTAATGAGGTAATGCTCTGCCTGTAACCCATTGTATCTTAACTAAAATGACTTAAAAGTGTTGCTAATATATGAATAAAATCTTTAATGGTTCTTATATTACTTTATATAGCAAATAGCTTATGCACTTTACCTGTGATTTTATCTTCTACTGAAATAAACATGCAAAACATGCAAACAGAAATTATTATTCTATTACATGTACAGCTATTAAATATTAACAGTTTTGCTAAAAATATGACTAATTTTTCTTTCATAAGAGATAATTAGTATTTTTCTAAGATTTGCATAAATCTTAGAAAATATGCAATCAATATGAAAAATGTTAATATGGATGCTAAAGAGCTTTGTAACTTTATTTAATCAAATGAGCATAATGACATGCTATTTATTTTTTAAGTTTTAGTAGAGAGGTCATACATTGTAAAGGTCATACTTCCCTGAGTAAGGATGACACACTGAGAAAAGAGAGTAGTAAGCCTTATGTCTCATGTATTCTCTGTTCCAACATTTGATCTTCCAGTCTGAAAAGAAAGTATATACAAATACTTTAAGGCACTAAAGTAAAATGAAAATAAATATGATTTATTACTTATGGTTATCAGATATTCTACTTTAACTATGCAGTAACCAAGACTACTGATAGTACTACTACTACTACTACTACGACTACTACTACTACTATTACTAATACTGTAGTTCCCCAAAAATAAGACCTAGCCGGACAATCATCTCTAATGCGTCTTTTGGAGCAAAAATTAACATAAGACCTGGTCTTACTTTACAATAAAATAAGACCCGGTCTTATATTATTATATAAGACCGGGTCTTAATCTTTGCTCCAAAAGATGCATTAGAGCTGATTCTCCGGCTAGGTCTTATTTTTGGGCAAACATAGTAACAATAATAATACTACTGCTGCTGCTGCTGCTGCTGCTGCTGCTGCTGCTGCTGCTGCTGCTACAAATAATACCAAATGAATGACCTTTTGGATTGAATGACTCATTAATTACTAAAGCAGGTGTTTAAAAAAGATAGTGGAAATACGTTGTTTCACCATTGAGAGTGCTTGGACAGTTAAGTTCGTGAACTCCTCCTAGAAAAAGTGCTGCATACCTTATTGCTGAATATCACTCATACAGTTACTTTCGAAGTACTCCCCTTAGGAAGCTATGCACCGACACCAGTGCCTAATCCACCCTTCAAAGCAATTTTGAAACTCTTTTTCTAGAATGGCCATCAGAACTGTCGTTGTATTACCCTTGATGTCCTGAATGTCATCCAAATGTTTTCCTTTCAACATTTCCTTTATCTTCGGGTAAAGAAATAAGTTATTGGGGGCCATATCAGGTGAGTAAGGAGGCTGTTCCAATACAGTTATTTGTTTACTGGCTGAAAATTCCCTCACAGACAGTGCCGTGTGAGCTCCTGCATTGTCGTGATGCAAGAGCCATGAATTGTTGGTGAAAAGTTCAGGTCGTCTAACTATTCCATGCAGCCTTTCAGCATTTCCAAATAGTAAACTTGGTTAACTGTCGAGTTGGTACAAATTCATAATGAATGATCAATCTGATACCAAAAAAAGTTATCAACATTGTTGCAACAAAATTGTAAACTTGTCAGGCCTCATATAATAATGAAAATTATGATTAATCTAAGTTAGAGTTGAAAACTCTAACCTTTTGTTCCTTTCATATTTGGGCTAAATACTATATTTCACCATATAAGAAAATAGAAGGTACAGTCTAACAGAAAGTCTATCTAATATAACAGGTGTGGATTGTTCCTGGTTGAAGGAGCTTACCATAACATCCGTTAATTTGGCTGTTTTCATCCTTAGTCATTTTCAAATTTGTAAGAATGTGTATGTGTCATCTCATTTGTTATAACTCCCTCTCAAACTCAAAATAGGAACCGTTAGCTTATCTTGCTTTTTTTAAAAAGAATTGCTAATTTAAACTGTGCTTCACAAATTCATTTAGGAGCCACCTAAATGGAAGAGGGATTATTGAGAAAAGCAAGACATAAAAGCTCCAGGTCTCCCAACCTTTGTGAATCAGAGCTTTTCAATTCTTATTGATTGATTGATTGATTGATTGATTGATTGAGAGAGTGTATATGGAGGAGGGAGAAATATTTGAAAGTCACTCTTGTGTACCTTAGACCGAGTTGACAAGTTCATATACATGTTTAAAATTAGAAGCTTATGGTTTCACATATTGAATTACAAATTCAAGTAACGTAATATAAAAGTGAATTGGAATTCAGCATATGTGTTTCAATTTCATGATCTATGGTTGACTTATTTCTCACCTAAGATGCATTCTTTAAGTTTTGAGAATCTAAATGAGGTAAGCCTAAAAATTCCTCTAAAGCAACTTGGAATTCACATGGAGCTCATAGCAGATTTCAATCCAATTTGATGCTTAATGTATATACAATTGAAAATAATGCAGTTGTTTTAGCAGTCTAAAGTAGTAGTGATTTATTTTTTCTGTGTTCAAGTTCAGTTGATACTATGAAATGCATTTGGAGACATTCAAAATGGTTTTCTTTCATCAGTCAAAAGGCTCAGAGTTTTTTTTTTTTTTTGATTATGATCAAAACTCATTTTTTACCCTAGGAAAATAATTTTTTACAACAATTTAAGTATAATGAATTTTCACTTCACTTAAACGATTATCAATGTATATTTCTAACTGGATTGTATTATCCTCACTGAAGGAAGCAGTTAAAAGTATATGAATTCTATGACCTGTCCCAAATCATACATTAAATGATTGTCAAAATGAGAAAGGAAACTGAAGACTTAGCAACTACTATGTATTCTCGCCATGGTGTTCCTTCTATATGTAAAATCTTTGACAATACAAGTACAGCAGTCCTCGAATAATGTTGTTTTGTTCAACATCATATTTTTATAACGTTGATAAGCTGCTGTAAGAGCTTAACTCTTGTTTATATCAATTAGCCTGTGGTAAAATTGATTTTATGATACATTGTTTTGCTTAAAAGAGCAGAACCTATCAAGGTTGTTAAATGAGGACTTACTGTATTAAAAATTTAAATCGTGAAGAACTACGTGCTATTGATAATTGCTAATTGTAGTAGTTGGGATTATTTGAATCACTTGATTGACTGAAACAGACCCCTAGGATGGGCTGTTCTTATTTGTCACACATTTTCTATCTTAAGTAGAACATTTTTTCCCTTACGCTGTTCTGAACGCGTTACACAGCACTACCAAGTTCAGGGCCTTAGCAACCAGGGTGGTGCTATATACTTATCTTACGTATTGTTGGTAGCATTGTTTCTTGATTATTTGCTAAATATATCACTTACAAAATAAGGTTTTATGGAAACAGCCACATTGATCCAGGCTTTTACAACTAGAAATCTTTAGAGAGGAATATAGAAATAGATTTTCTTTCTGACTAGGAATAAAAATCAAGTTCTATAAAGAACTAAATGTTTATATTTTCGTATTTTTGATAAATGTTCATTAGTAAACTTTCCTTGGAATACAAATGGAAGGGATCAGGCAAACATAGGTTATGTGCCAAGCATGAGAGAAGAACTAAATGTAGTTCAGCCAATATGCCTCTAGCTGCATGTTTAAAATAAATTCAAAGAGAATTATTTAATTATTTGTTTGTATGGCACCTTCAAATGAATGATTTCAGGTACACGGCCTAAGGGTTTGGAGGAATTGTCTCATGGAAGAATACAATAATTTTAGATTTTGGAGAGGGAATTGGTACTCGGGGGAGGACTTGTTGGGTTATTAGACATGTTTGTGAAAAGTATCTGGAATGTCTCAGTAATGAGGCTATTATTTCAATTCAAGTTGTTGTCTTCAGATAAAATAAAAAACAAAAATACATTGAATTAGCAATGTGTGCTAATCAAATTTATGTAGTATGACCAGAAAATTATAACAAACTTGAATAATTTAAAACATATTTTTTTGTCTAATATCAGCTCAAATGATAAAATATCTCAAAAATGAGAAAAATAAAAATAAAATCTATTATCTGAACTCTTCCTTTAAACATTATCAAGACAGTAAAACCATTTAAAACACCTCAAAATACTCTCTACTAGCTTGGAACACACTCATCCCATTGTTCTCATCACTTTCTGAAGTTCTGGAAGTCTTATTTTGTGAGTGTCTTAATTTCATCCTCTATTATGACAACACTCTGTGCCATACATTGCTTCTGATATATGTCAATTTCTGTCAAATAAAAATATTACAGTGTGTCCTTATCCGCCTTATTCACTGGATCTGGCACTGTGCGACTTCTGGCTCTTCCCCAAGGTCAAAATGATTCAGGGCATTGAGACAGCTATGACACTAAAAACTAAAAACACTCATGAAAGAGGACTTCTAGAACTGCTTCAGAAAGTGGCAAGAACAATGAGATAAGTGTGTTCGAAGTGAGGGGGATTAATGGCAATGTGTCTTTTACTGTAATATATGTTTTTTTAAATTTAAGCATTCACCATATCTTCCTGTCACATCTTGTAGTCACAGCAGAAATTCTGCTTGGGGTTTGATATCATGAGGAAGTTGCTTAACCTCTTCATTCCCCAGTTTCCTCATCTGCAAACTGGAAAGAGTAGTAGTGCCTACCTCGTAAGGCTGTTGTACAATTTAACTGAGTTACTGTATGAAAAGATTTTGTTACAATGACTGATACATAATTAGTGTTACATAATTTTTTCTGTCATCATCATTGTCATTATTGTTTCATATACATTTTGCTATTTTTTATCAGAATCTTAAAAAGCTTAACGATGTGGTAGATGTTCTAACCCAATATTTTCAAGCCTCATTTGTCTATATGTTTTTTTATATTTTTTAATTTAACCATCTATATGGGAGATGGAAAAAAGTCAATTCACAACCATAGTTGCTAGGGTCTATGAGAGAGAGCAGAGAGCAAGCAGTAGAGATTGCACTCTTCAGTAAACTATCTTGTTAAATAGTAAATGCATTTTGCAAACTAAACTTCAAACCTCCGGAACATCAAGATTTTCCAAAGTTTTCAGAATCAGCACTTCTAAAGGAAGTCATACACACTCCCTTCTAAGATGGATTGGCCTGACAAAGTGCCTGGTATGGAGGTGTTGCACTGTGCTCTTTTTCTTCTTCTCCTTTCATAAGTACACTTCATGAAGAATGGAATCCATCTCTCACTTCCTAAAGTTTACTGATTCCTGTGGTTTAAAACTCTCAGGGGTGTGTTAAACATCTTCCAAGATGAAGCAATTTTGAGGAAATATTTTTAAAGTTTTCAGAGTGATGTATGATGTAATCTCCCTTTCTAGGTCATTAAATCCTCAATATACCTTTGATGAATAAATTGCAACCAAAAAAAAAAAAATCTTCAGAGCGCTAAACCGAGAAAATTTAGAATATTGCTGATTGTATTGAGAAAGAGAACGGCTGAGTAAAAAATCCTTTTTCAAGTCAGCTAATTTCCAATTCTTTCTTTTGAACAAAATTGAAGGCAATGTTAATTGAGCTGTCAGCTGAGATCATTAACAGTAATTTTTTATTATATATTACTATGTGATTTCTGGCACATAATTTGGAAGGAGTTCAAAGAATTGAATGACATTTCTATAACAAAACTCCTTCTATTCTAATGTTTTTTATTTATGTAAATTATTTTTCTTAGGCCTGACATATAAAAATAAAGACTAACAATAAAATTTATGTTGAATACTATTTTATTATAGCAATGAAAATATTCAGCCATTAACATAAACAGTTTGGAGATACAAAGGCCATCCATCTTATTAAAAATTAATTTCAAAAATATTTTTTACTTTTATGTTTAGTAATTATCAAAATTTATATTTATTTGTTTTGCTTAAGTGTACACTAATAATAATTACACTAACAGCTAAATCTGGAAGAAAAACATTGACAACTTAATGTATTATGATCACAAGAATTTATTTGTTTCTCTTTATATGCATATTTTTGTGCCAAAAAATTATAAGAAGGTGATCAATAGAGATCCTTGAAGTATAAAAAAAATTATTCCATTAAAATAGAATGTTGTTGGACAGGTGAAATAAAAGAAAATTTCAAAGAGAAAAAGAAATGATGTAAAACATTTCAACTGTTAAACAAAGCTTGTTGATATATTTTATTTTGTAATGTATGATGAGGATTATTAAGTTGATGTGACATTTAGAATCAGTTAAATACAAATAAAAATAAGAACAATTATTTTAACCTGCCAATATTTATGGTGCATTGGTAATTACACATTTTCAAATATAAATTTATGAGGAATTATTTTAGGTGTTAAATACATGAGAGTGAATAGTTTTACAAATATTCCTTTAGAAGGCATATGAGCAAAAGTACTTAAAAACCACTGACTGGTGAAGCCTTTCAAGGAATTATGTGATTCTAAGATTACATGATTATTTTAAAAATGAAATAATATTACCTGGTACATTTAATAAAATATTATTTGGAATCGTATCAAGAATTGCTTTAGAAATATTTAGTGTTATGATCTTTAAAAACTTATTTTCAATATTTTTGTTTTTACATTGTGGAAATTCTTTTTGGCAATTTGATGTTCTTCCTAAAATTTAAAAAAGAGATAAGACCACATGCATGCAGAAACACAATGGGTTAGACCTTTGGGACTTTTGCAGGAGAGGGGGAGGTAAAGGGAAAGCCAGGGGATATTCATTAAAGCACTATTTAATATATAATACTAAAAAATTACCTTTGTTGATGTTAATAATATACAGTAGTCCCCTTTTATCTGAGTTTTCACTTTATATGGTTTCAGTTAGCCATGGTCAACTATGGTTCCAAAAATATTAATTGGAATATTCCAGAAAATAATAATTCATAAGTTTTACATTGTGTCGATATGAATATCTTACTCCATCTCATCACACAGGCATTGTGTCATCTTCCATCAAAAAAGTTGACCACAGTACAATAAAATATTTTGAGAGAGAGATCACATTTACGTAATTTTTATTATAGTATATTGTTATTCTATTTTATTAGTTGTTAATCTCTTACTGTGCTTAATATATAAACTCTCAGTATATATAGGAAAAAACACCATATATATGTGTTATATATATATATATATATATATATATATATATATATACACAAAACCATATATATGTGTGTTTATATATATATGTATATATATATATATATATATACCCCCACACACATACATGTATATATGGTTTAGGCATCAACCGGGTGTCTTGGAACATATCCTCCTTAGATAGGTTGGGACTACTTTAATTCATTTTAAGTACTCAGTTAATCTCAGAAAGCTATACATGGACCATAAATGTAAGTCACTGTGGTTTTGGGGGGAGATGCTGATATTTTGATATAAGTTTTGGACTAACAACATTTTGAAGAAAAAAAACATAGTTCATTTTCAAAATTCAAAGGATGGGAACTCTCTGACTGACAAACTTGTCCAGTGCAATTGAGAATGAGGAAAGAAGTTTCTGGGACAGCTGTTTTTATTTTACCAATTCATTACAATTAAAAGGACATCTACATGAACTAAATGTAGAGTAGTAACAACTGTTACAAACCAAATGCTTTCTTTAGCTGCCTAACTCCATGAATCACTGTGTTACTTTCTGCCAACTCAGGAGTCAGAGCAATTACGGTACCCGTTTCTAGATATGGCACAAAAGGTAGGGAGAGCCAACTCCCAGAACACAGCCCGATAGGGGACAATAATGCTGGATTTTCTCCCCTGAAAAATGGATCTGTTGACAAATATATATTTGTAAATATATTCTAAAAAGGCTAACTTGAAACATTTCTACCATATAATTTTTATTTTAAAATTTACCATAGATATAAACATATGAAAAATATGTATTCTTAGTTTACATGCTAATAAATCAGCACCCAGGTTAAGAAATAGAACATTGCAGTACTTTAAAAAAAATTTGTTTAAATAACATCTATGTCATTGTTCTGATTTTTCCCACCCCAGCTAGGACACCAGATTTTCAAAAATTACAAGTGTCATTCAAATTTCTTTTGCTGTCATTCATTCTTATTTTAATGCTGTCATTTTTATTAGAAGCACAGTATACTAAAAACTCTAAGATGTTACTATAAATGTACTAAAAACTCTATGATGTTACTATACCACATTTTTAAAGTGGCTATACAATGAAACACTTTTAAATCTTCTGGTCTGAAGATATTTCTTAAAGTATAATTTTATTCTTTAAATGGTATTCTGTTTGTTTTGTTTTTTGTTATCTATGGAAAAACAAAAAACAGTGTCATAAAAGACTACCATTCTGACTACAAAAGAGTTACCTCTTACATTCTGGAAAAGATAATTTAGTTTTGCTAATCATAATTTAAGTGTTCTGTGAAACCTTAAAAGAAATCTGTGTCCCAACTTTAGCTTCTCCAGATAATACTGTTTTATTTTATCGTTTTCCCTTTCTAACTATAAAACTCAAAAAGCAATTTATAGCTTCCTGTAGAGAATAAAATCCACCTGAGTCTGTTTTTAAGGATTCCTATGGTCTGATCCCAATCTTATTTCCCACTACATTCTGAGAATAATCTGCTTCAAACAAACCTATCTGTTTTGTATATTCACACACCTGTCAATTTCTACACCCATCCAGATTCTATTCCAAATAAAAACAGTTACCGCTCTTGACTAGCACACAGTGAATTTCATTCCTTTGATCTCATGAGCTTTTTATTACCAGTACTATCTTAACTCCCTATCATTTGTTGGGTCTTATAATGTTCTTTTAAATTCCACATGTATATTTGGCTATATGCTTCAAGTTGGAAATTTTAAGTAACTGTGTTTGGGTGCAGTAAGGCAGTGCAGGATGCATTATCGGTGTGATTTTAATGTAAGCTTTAACCCAGTGTTACCAAACCTTAAGTCAATTCAGTACCACCTTCAAAATGGCATTATCGCTATATTCCTATCTTATTTCCTGGGTTGATTTTATAATACGTTTATATTAACGTATTAATATAAGCAAAATGCCAGTTGATTCTTTCTTACCATTTCCCCTTTTAATAAGCTCTGGTATATCATTTGTTTTCTCCCCATAACTGAAAAAGTCTTCATAATTTCTGGATACTTTGTGTCTTCATAACTTCTGGATAATTTTCTCATTTATAGTATTTATAGTCTAGTATATTCTACTGCGAAAGCTGAAATTTCTCATCACATTTAGATTCTCCCTTCTCCTAATTCAGGTCTGACCCAGGCTCAGAAAGTTAGGGTGGGAATGGGGACACAATTCATCTTTTCTCCTGCTTTTCTCATCTCTCCCCAATTTACTATGCTATGGCTGGTTCTTCCCAAGCTGGGGAATGAGAGGAAGAATAAGAGAGGGCATGCAGTCAGAAAGACCTGCCTTCAAACTGTGAGCATTTGTTCATGTTTCAAGAATGGTCTCATTTTTGGATTTGGGGAGAGAATAGGGCCCATGGGATGGACCAGACAGAGTCTCCCATTCTCATTGTCTTCACCTGTACACATACATACACATGTAAACACAAATCAACACACACAGACATGCACACACAGTCATTCTGGAGGGCCACAGAGAACATCAAAGCCTTTTTTTCATTTTGAGCCAGGGAGGAGCTGCTGAGGGGCCCTACCCTTATTTCCCTGTACCTTGCCTTTGTGGTGATAGGAAGAGGGGCTCCAAATGCCTCACACTTTTCTGAAGACCTAACCATGTCCAACTCAGTGCCTCATATGTCAGAATTGAAGAACCCTCTCCTGAGTCATTGGAATTCCCCCACACTCAGATTTACTGGAATACAAATAGATAGATTTCCATTATTTGTTTTTATTGCCATGACCAAGAAAGAGTTTTTCTGAATAATTGTAATATAAAACTTCAGATTTTACATCTGGAGTTTTGAGTTACCTATTTTTAACCATAAGAATTGGTTCATGCTCTGATTCTTATTATATATGGAAACTGAGACTCAGAAAGATTAATTTGTTTGCCCTGGGTCACACACTTGTGACAGAGCCTCTGATCCACTCTTCTTTGTTACTACCACAGTTGGCCAGTTAAACCTTGATACCTTTCCATTTTTGCCTTATAAAGAGTACTGTGTACCCCAGCGGAGTGGTACCTTACAGTCTGTGATTATGAACAAACCACTGTTAAAATAATCATCATAATACCTTCCTCAGACTTTTTTGAATAATTACGATCTACAATACCTGACGGCAGGCACTATGTCATATAGTATATACTACATAAATGGCACTTAATATTAGTTGAATTGAATTAAATCTCATGGAAAATGAGAAGGCTTTTGCCTTAATTTTCAACTTCATCTATTTTTTCTCTTTCTGTACCATCAACAATGGTACTCTTAAATATGAATAGACAATGTATATTAACCTTTGAGAGGAATGAAGTTTTAAAAGAAAAAGTCTTTATTATAAGTCCCATTTTTTAATAGAATTTTATATTAAAGAACTTCTAAATTTTCTTGTGAAAGCCAGTTTTCAGGTACTCAAACGAGAGGTTTTATATCATCCTAGCAAATTAGATACATTCCATTTAATCTACGTTTCACACGCAAAAGTTACATGAAGTTCTTACTTTTCCCTGATTTGAAAGGAGCAAAGCTCTCCTTGCATAATTTAGTGGCTCACAATGACTTCATATGGAACAAAAAAAATCTTGTAACAGTTGCAGGATGATCAACTATCTTCTCGTCATCAGTGGTTTACAATCTGAGCACCAGATGGTTGGTGTCATTTATTTTGCATTCCTGCATATTCTTTTTTTCTTGCAAATTACCAGCTAAATTGTATGTTCACCTTAAAGGAATTCAAAGTATATGGCAGGCTGTCAGATAATGCCCACACAGTATCAGATGTCAGACCACCCACTGAGAGTTTTAATTGGTGTTACCTTTTGCTGAGTTGAGAATTATGTGAATTTTGATTCTGCAGTTATAATGGAATATTTTCTTGAAGATCACTGTCATTTACAAAAAGAGAAGAAGAAAAAGAACAACTTAAAGTTCCCTAGATATTTTCTGGGAGGAGCAAATCTCTTTATTAAAGGCTATGTCTCTCCAATAAGGTTGTTCAGCCTAATTCCTCCCTAGAACACTCCCGATGGCAAAAGAACCAGTAGGTGCTATTCATGGTGAGGAGAGAATATCTATCCAGCATCTGCACTGATGCTTATAGAAATGATGAATGTTTTAATTGGGAAGCTCTGTACCTACTGGGGAATTATACTTTAATGTCATCTATCAAAAATGTAAATTGCATATTACTCTGGGTTGCGGCAGAATATTCTAATTATTATTATTTATTGTTTTTAGCACCATCAGTGCTGCACCTGGTGATTCTGGTGGACGTGTTCCAGTTAGTGGAGGAACTGTTTGTTATTTTCATATTTCCTAAGCGAAATCTATTTGTATGGCTAACATTTTAGCAATAAAAAGCAAAATGTAAAACTGTAGCCTGCTGTGAGGTAAAGTCTACACACTGAATGCACACTGCAGGGACATACTCATAAATATTCATTAAACAGGGTTTCACTGAAAATGAAATTTAAGTACTTAAGGTAATGCACTACAAGTAGGTGACAAGCTCTTCTACTTCAGCTAAGGATATGGGATAGAATGAGATAATCTAAGAAAGGAGGATAGAGTTCAAGGCATGCCTTTTGTACCGTAAACTACGAATTAAGAAAATGGAGAGTTGATTCAATTGTCATATTTATCCTGGTGCTCCTGATGCCCAGTCTTCATAATAAAAGAGAACACAGTGCTTTTTAACATCCTATCATCATCTGAAATTTGGAGGTGGTTTGAAGGTCTAGAGCAGGGGTGTCTAAACTGCGGCCCGTGGGCCAACTGCGGCCCACAATCCATTGTTAATTGGCCCACAGCAAATTCCAAAAATATATTTAGTTTATTTAAATAAACCAGGTAAGGCAATAAGTACTTCACCTCGAGTGAGTGGCCTGGCTGTTTGTGTATTTTACCACATATGACCCTTGGTAAAAAACGTTGAAAAAAATTTGGACACCCCTGGTCTAGAGAGTTCTCTTAGAAGAGGTAATGAAATGTAATCTCTTAGAGACTGAAGGTGGGTGGCCTGCTTCTGAAAATTGGTCTGGCCTCTCATAAATCACTAAGATCTGTGATACTGTATCCTACCTGTGAAAAAAAGTAACACTACCTACTCATGCACATGGTCTTGTTAAGGGGAGTGAGAGTGTGCGTGCAGAAGTGTTTTATAAAACGATAAAGCACCATGAAACTACCCATTATTACAATTGGCTAATATTTTAGTACACCTATGGAGCCTAGTTTCAACCACAATGATTGCTTAGTTATACAAATATTTTTACACTCATTGCCTCTATTCTCTGCTCTTTGTAATAGATGAATTAAAAATGAATTTATATACTCAATAAATAGTAAATGAGAACCTATGATATTCCAAACATCATTCTAGGAGCTCTGGATAAATCAATAAACACAACAAATAAAAGATCCCACCTGCATGGGGACTATGTTCTATTTAGGGGATGTCAATAGAAGCTAACATAATAATTGCCTAGCAAATTTAGTTTGTTGTATATGAGAAGTGCTTTGGAAGAAAATAAAGCATGAAAGTGGGGTAAAAGATATGGAGGCTGGAAAGGGGGTTGGGGGCTAGGTACAGTATTTTTAAAATAGATTGGTCATGGAAGCCTTCCACATGGAAATATTTAAAGACAGACTGAAGTAAGTAAGGAAGAAAGTCCTGTAGCTAACTAATAAAGAACATTCCAGAGAGAGAAAGCAGCAAATGCAAATGCCCTGTGGCAGAAGTATGGTCCTGGTGTTCAAGCAACATCAATAACTCTTGAGGGACTGGAAAAATATGTGTGAGGGCAAGAGTGGGTAGAAAAAAGGTCAGAGAGTAGGAGGCCAGATATCATATGGACTTTAGGTCATTGAGGAATTTTACCTTTTACTGTGCATGAGTAGAAGAAAGGAAATCACTGGAGTTCTGAGACAACATGTGATCTGACTTATATTTTAATGGGATCATTCTAGCTTCTGTGTGGAGAAGTTAGATGATCAGATAAGAGACTATTGCAATAATTCAAGTGAGAGAAGATGGTACATTGGGAAAGGGTAGTAGCACTGAGAGGAGTGAGAAATGTTACAATTCTAGATGTCTTTTAAGGTACTGCCAACATAATCTGTTCATAGTTTGGATGAGAGATGTGACGGGAAACAAAAATGGAGTGAGGATAACTCCAAGGTTTTTCGCCTGAGCAAATGAAAGGATTGAGTTTCTGTTAACTGAAGGAGGTTTTGTTTTGTATTTCTATCTGGGTTAGCATGTGGATATATGAGGCCAATAATAGGCAAGTTACTTGCTTATATTTATCTAGTTATTTATAATGAGTTTTCCTGTTTCTACAGTTATTAAGCAAAAACTGGTACTATTTCAAGTTGATGTATGCTATTGTGATAATATGTTAGTCTTTAGTTTTGATTTTTTTTTAAAAAAGATTGATTCATAGGAAACAAATTGGGCTATAACTAACTCCTTGTTCTGTATAATTTTTGTTTTGTATTACTAAACTATATAGATATAGGAAAAATATGTGGATATGCTATGATTAATTCCAGTGTGCTGGAGAGCAATATATTGTATCCAGTCAGAAAATGAACCCAATCCTCAACTAGGAAATCGGGCTGTGAGAGAAAAGGGAAGTGCATTTCGTATATATTAAAAAAAAAAAAAAAAAGATGATAAGACTTTAAGACTTTCTACAAATTAAATCTGGAAGGAGAGTAGAAAAAAATAGCTCCAAAATTATTGTTCAGGAGAACTGTTCAGCTAACAACAAATATCACTTGTGGTGACTGAGGTTTGGGTGTATGAACAGATTTTTTGGGAATGGGGTTGCAGGGGTGGGGGACTAAACTGGTAACCTGATGGAATTACTAAAATGCTTTTTCTTTGTTCGTCTTAATTAGAGTGATGGTTTTATCAAATTTCCTATAGGCTAAGGAGAATGAATGAGTTGAGTACTCTCGAAGCCGTCTGATTAGGTGACTGGCTGAGGACCAGGGAATGACTGATGTACAGACATGACAGGACGAGTCAGGAAAATGCAACTTATCCCAGACACTGTCTGCCTTAGGGAACTGCTTGCTGTGTTATAGTTTAGCTCATGTGTAAATGTGGGAATATCTGCTAAGGTTCTTTTGGTATAAGCCACCTGAGATCTGGGAGATTAATTTAAGCATAAAGGTGGTTGATGCCATGGGTAAGCTTGGGATTTTGTGAAGCATGCTCAGAGAATCACAGGAAGTCCTAAGCAGTCAAACCTTGAGAAAGAAAGGCAGCAGGGAAACTCAAGAGATCTTAGGGAGAAGTAAGAGAGGTATCAGTGATGAACAAAAAATGGTACCTTGGGAGTCACTGAATGATTTGATGGGAAAAGTAGGGACCAAGGGTCAAAGACATGGGACGGCAAACAAATTAAACATTAAGAGGAACTTTGGAGTCATCCAGGGCAATTATAGAACTTAGATTAGAAAGGATCATAAATCAGATGGCAGAGAGTTTAGTGACATGAGAAACTAAAAGTTCAGTGAATGGCAGAAAAAGGAGCATAGCAAAGTCATGTTTTGGAAGACTTACTGTGCAGAGAAGTACTTCCTACCGATGGACTTGCAAGTAAGATAAAAATGAGCCTCACTGGCAGAACACTTCATGGTAAGTGTTTCAGGTAAGGCCAAAAGTTAAAAAGAACTGTAGTTTAAAGTGGTTTGATGACTACAGATGGGGGTTCTAGGAAGAGTGCATTGGGAAGGAAGTGATAAGAAGAGGTGGAAAAATGGCTATTTTGGGTGACAAATAAAGATAGCAGGCATTTGAGACAGTTTATTTAGATAGCCATAAAATTACAAGTGACTTAGATCCACTGGTACTTGAAAGGACCCAAGCACTTTAGGAGTAGGTTTTGATATAATTAGTTATTGCTCTTTCTGGCTTTTCCTATTTCCTCTTTCAGAAACATATGATGTGGTAATAATGAGTATCAGATAAATCAACTGAGCTTTCTTGTGATATTTTATTAACTTTTCCTTAATGTAGACACAAATTCCATTAGGAAGTGACTAGGTTGTTTCTGTGTTCTGAATATCAAGCTGACTCTCAGTACACTCTATAAGTGTTAATCTCATATATTTTGGCGAATCTTAAGGTTTAGCTTGGTTGTGTTAGATTTTCTTTTTCTTAAGGTATTTGTCAGATCACACTCCTTTTTATAAATATATGTAGTAATTCAGTAAGGATGTCTTACTAAATAATATAATATAATAAACAAGTATTTCATTCATTGAAGGAGAAATATTTAACACCTGAATGGTGCACAACACTGATTCTCAGTAATATAGAAAGTGCAAAAGACACCAGATCACTTTCTAAGGCTTTATAATATCATTAGAGAAAAACCACTTGCACAAGTAAAGCAAATATATATAAATTAACAATTTTAAATAATATCGACAATTTATCAGAATTATGATTTTAAAAAAGTTGGGATGCTTTACATTCTGTGACAGATAAATAAAACATTGAATACTTAAATTGCTCATCCCACTTTGTTGTTTTACTAAGAAGTTGCAAGAAAAAGTGAATAGCGATGTGAATAGTAAAGATTTGCATTTGAATTATAAGCAAATATTTTCATTGATTGCATGCCACAATAAGTTGCATTAATAGTATGATAAAACTCAAGTGGAGATTTCTTTTTTTTTTCTTTTTTTTTTTTTTTTAATGAAGGGTAACAATTACTTGAGTAACTATCCACTTCTCATTGGGCTGCTAGCTTCCTGGCTCTTCTCTGCAAAGGAGATCAAGGTGTAGTTTATCTTTATTCCTTGCTAGTAATTAAGATTCTTCCCTTATCTTTCAAATCATGATGGTCCTAGACCACACTTCCTTATTCAAGCAAAGTTAGTTTTTTAGAGTGCAGTTGCTATTAAATTCTGTGCTGAATTCCCTCCTTCTGACAGTTCTCAAGTCTTTTTCTCTTCCCTTTTAATCCCACTGCCTTATCATTTTGCATCACATCCAAATTTGCGCTCTAGTTTACAAAGCCTTTCATGATCTTGTTCATGTCTGCTAATTTACAGTTAAACTATCTGAGGCTTATAGAAGTTAAGAGACTTGCCTAAGGTCATACACCTAAAGAATATCAGAGATGGGATTTAGCTGCAACTTAGTGAATGAGAGATGCAATTTTTAGTTTAAATCTGGGACAAGAATCAATAGTAAAAGTCTGATCTAAAACTTTTCTTTCATGCAGACCAACATGAAAATATAGATTTTTGTATCTGCCCTGAAGGTCAATAGATGCTAGTTTTATTGGAACCCAGGAGAAACAAAAAATCCAATCATGCCACTCGTCCACAAAGACAGCCAAGTTCCAGTCCCTTGAAGTTCAAAGTGACTGATTCCATTTGTTAGGAGAATACAGAGTCTACATAGTATTCACACACACACACACACACACACACACACACACACACACACACACACACACACACACCACTTTCTATTGCATTTATTCAGAGAAAAGAAAAATCCACTGAAACCAGAAACAAGATTGTGGAGAGACTACTAACGAGTTTGAGATTTTGTTTTATTTTTGTGTATGTGTTTTTGAGTCTCTTTAACCAACTGTTAGCATTTAAAGCAATGCTTGTTTTGTTTGGTTTGCTTTGGTTTGGTTTTTAGTAACCAGAACACAAAAAATATTAGAATTTGTAAATAAAAGAAAATATGGAATTATACCATGAGGGAAGGTAGTAACTAATAGGTAGAGATATTTAGACTCCAAAGACATATCAGTCTCCACAGACAATATAAAGTCCTCAGTAAATGCAGGTATGAGCTATTTAAAAATTCGTATTTTCAAGCGTATTTTCAAGGGCAACGCCTAATGGAAAACATTGCACTAGTTGCCAAAACTTTTCATAGATATGGATTCTGTTGTGCAAAATTGTCTTTCACTTCATTAAGATTATTGGATTTACACATTCATATTAACCACTTAAAATGAATGGCTTCCTCTTTTTTGTTCATTTCATTATTTTTTTTCAAACATTTATTATTTTCACGTTCAATTAGCACACATTTTTTAAGAGTGGGATCATCCAAGATAAATGTCAGCGAACTACAGCCCATCCGTCAGATGCAGCATACAGCCTATTTTTGTACTGCCTGCAAGCTAAGAATGCTTTTTACATTTTTATATGGTTGAAACAGATCAAAAAAAAATTTCAAGACATGTAAAAATTATGTAAAATTCAGATATCAGAGTCCATAAATAAACTTTTATTGGAACACAGTCCCGTTGTTCATTTAATTATTACTTGTGGCTGCTTTTGGGCTACAATGGCAGGATTGACTAGTTGAAAAGAGACCCTCTGGCCCTCAAGCCAAAGATGTTTTAGTATCTGGACCATTGCACTAAAAATTTGCCAAACCCTAACCTAAGACAGTGAGTTTTAAGTCTTTCAAAACTACATCCAGTGTGGAAGACATCTGTTTCTTTTCTACAAAATGTGAAGCTTTGTTTGATTTACTGTTATTAGCTCTCTCTCATGGCCTAGCATATTCATTATATCTTTAAAGTTGGTAACATCAGCCATCAAGATGATTAAAGACCTAAATTACAAGAAATATTTTCTTGAGAGTAAATTTTCTAAACAGAAGCATCTTTGGAAAGGTTCTGTAAATCTCACTTTTAAAGAAAAAAGTTGCTGTTTTTCAG
Organism: Rhinolophus hipposideros; assembly: GCF_964194185.1. Classification (NCBI taxonomy): domain Eukaryota; kingdom Metazoa; phylum Chordata; class Mammalia; order Chiroptera; family Rhinolophidae; genus Rhinolophus; species Rhinolophus hipposideros. The sequence continues at coordinate 70,391,368 of NC_138048.1, read as the reverse complement.
TCTTTATGTCATAATCAAAAGAATATGAACTTTGACTCTGATTCCCATGTAAGATACTTAATCTATTTTATACATTGAATGGGGGTAATTATACCAACCTCAAAGTTTGCTCTGAAGTGTGAATGTAATAATGAATCAAGTTTTTTTTTTTTTTATATATATATATATATATTTTTTTTTACATTTTTTTTGCCTTTTTTTTTTTTTTTTTTTGTGTGTGTGTGTGTGTATGTGTGTGTTGAGAGCCCACTGGCCCATGTGGGAATCGAACTGGCAGCCTTCGGAGTTAGGAGCATGGAGCTCTAACCACCTGAGCCACCGGGCCGGCCCATGAATCAAGTTTTGAGGATACTAACCTTTCTTCTCTGTGTCTACTTAAATGCTGGTTGGGCTTTCTGATGTTTTAAGGCAAAAATTAGATCTAGAATCCTATGTAACACCTGTCACAAAATAGACTAGGAGTAAGTAGTCTGATTTTGTATTGTTTTTATGTTTTTCAAACATTCATTCTTGTTTTGTAGTTTACAAACGCAGTCTTTCTTCTTAAGGGCACCATTTTTCATCCTAAGCATGGCCATATTGGTATTTACCTCCTACACATTCTCCTAAGTATCATACATTTCATGTTTATTACCATGTGTTTAATTTGCATTATTTCAGGTCCATATATCATGAGTTTAGAAATTTGAGGTTAATAAACATTATAAAAATTATTTCTCTCATTTATTCTAGCACTATAAGGGTAATTACATCCAAGCACTGTGAAACCCTTGTGAATCTGTGAGGATGACTAGGATTGCAATGGCAGATGGCAACCCATGGACATTATTACTGCAGTTTGCTTTAGCTTTTTCACAAATTTTAAATTGAAACTGTCAGCTAAAAGGATACCACAAGATTAAAGAAAGGAACTTTAAAATGATAAAACTCGCATAAACTTTCAGGCATTAATATATTGATTCTATCATTCTTTTAGGTCTTCAAGGAATACATGCCTTGTTTTGTTGTACCACAATGTTTATAACATTATGCCTGAAAAACAGAGACTTTCATGACTCAGTATTTCACTCTAATATTGGTACTGTTGCTTCAGCATTCACCATCATATGTTAGGCAGAGAGCATATTAACAAATTGGAAGATTTTAAAGAGACTAGTTTTACTGTATCTATTTTAGATTTATTTTTATTGTTCAGAAATGTAACAAAATAAAATTGTTTGTTTTTTTTCCTAATTAGAGTACCACATAAAATTATGTAAAATAAAATGTGAATACAGGGATATATACATTGAAACATAATTGAAGTTTTCTGTGTTAACGTGTAACACAAAATTTCAAATTATGGAACTAATAACTTTTGAAAATTCTTTTTCCATCTGCTTTCTCTGATTTCATAATGCAGCTCTTAGACCATTTAATGAGCAACTAGACATCAAGATTGTTAGAAATATAACCAAATTTAGGATACATTGTCTCTAAGTAATGGCATGAACTATTATTTATGAGTGTATAAGTTTCAGTTAATGGACATTGTGACTATATTAGCTATTCAGGTGTATTTTTTGTTTCTTAATTATAAACTGAATTCCAGATTACTGAGTTTATGAAATAAGTTACCCACCAATGAGAGGAGCTGAAATATATACAAATGAAACAAAGATTCTTGCTCCAAGTACAAAATCAATAGACTCTATGAACTTTAGTAGTGGCTCAAATTGGGAGACATGATTTATCACCTGAGTCCAGAAGTTCTCAATAATGATATTACAAACATCAGGTGTAACTTGATCAGATCTTTATATTGCAAATGATTTATTACTACTGTGAATTAAATATCCAAAGTTCGTAAGTTTTTTTTTTTTAATTAATTAGAATGCGAACAAAGAGACAGGACCAATAAATTGGATAAAATATAGTCTGTGAGTTTTCTTATCTATGCCATATTGCTAGTAACCAATTGCTAGAGATTGAACACTAATAGTTTCTATATACGTGATGAGTGATTTTATATCATCTGTAACTCTTTATTTATATTTATGTAAAATGTTGGGATATTGTCAAAATGTCATTAGCCCAAGATAGGGTAGTAGAGACAAATATTTTCTATCAGAAAGTTTGGTCAATTATATAAGAAAATACATGTTATTGTTTACATTTTACAAAGTTAATGTTAGGTGCGCTAACATTTCAAAACTTGAAATGTAATATGTGACTCAATAATATAGTTGTTCTGATGTTAAAAATAATGCTTCTAGTGTTAATATTACCGTGTTTCCCTGAAAATAAGACCTAGCCGGACAATTAGCGTTAATGCGTCTTTTGGAGCAAAAACTAATATAACATCGGGTCTTATATAAGACCCGGTATTGTATTATATTATATTATATTATATTATATTATATTATATTTTATTTTATTATATTATTTTGTATTGTATTGTATTATATTATATTATATTATATTATATTATATTATATTATATTATATTATATTATATTATATTATATTGCATTATGTGGGGTCTTATGATAAAATAAGACTGGGTCTTATATTAATTTTTTCTCCAAAAGACATATTACAGCTGATTTTCTGTGTAGTCTTATTCTGGGGGAAACATGGTTGGTAAATATAACACAGACATACATTGGTCATTATCAAATATTTATTGAGCTTCTATAAACTTTCAAATACTGGGGATACTGTGATGATTAAGAGAAGGTACTTATCTTCAAGAAGCTCACTCCATAGCACAGGAAATAGAAAACAATTGCATTATGTTTTGAAGGTAGCTGAGTAGTCACTAGTGCTATTCACAGGAATTCCAATTCTCTTTCCAAGCTCAGAGTAGAATTGCACTACCCAGTCCCTTGGGGTTAGGTGTGGCCATTTGACTAGTTTTAACAGATTAAATGTGAGCAAAAGTGCCACTCCATGGCAGAAAATTGGAGACCCAGAGTATGATTCACCACAATCCTTTCCCGTCGCTGCTGTCAGTGGGGCACTGTAACATCTATTTTTCCTAGAACCTTAAGGTCAGAGGCTAAGATACTAGCTTGAGCAGGACTTTGGATGATATGCACTGGAATATACAGTAACCAAGAAATACCTATTTGTTGTGTTAAGCCACTGAGACTTTGGAGTTCTTTGCTACTGCACTGTGACTTATACTATAATACTGCTATTATGCATAAAACGTCAAGGAGGCACAAAGGAGGAAGTTCTGAGCACACTGTTCCCGCTTGTAATAAATAGGACCAAGTGAGTAACCATTAGCTTGGTTTCTCCGATGTTATCACTTGACTGGAGGACTAGAACAAACATTTTCCCAATTGGGAGAGGCTCCTAGCCCTCCTTCCCATGGACTCCTACAGAGACAAGTACTGAGAACAGTTTTCACCTCAGGCACTCCCAGCATCAATGCTTTATGGCAGATGTCCTTGATGGCAAGAGCAAAGTTTAGGGATGACAGTCTATACCCCACACAATTTTCCACCTCTCAACTGAGTCAGGGATAAAATTTTGGGATGAAATGAGTAAATCAGTGCTTCCCAATCCTAGCTCATCAGCACAGTAGCTCGAGGAACCTATTTTAAGAGTTAATTTCTTTTTTTAAGCCACATTGAATACAAGGTAAATGCTTGTATTCAATGCATGCAAAAGGTTATAAGATAAAAAGTATAAGTCTCTTCCTTCAGACTGTCATTCGTCAAGAAACGATGAGTGTACATAGTTTTTATATGCTTTGAGAAATATGCAATATACGCATGTATTTGTGTTCCACAGGGAAAAAATATGTATACAATATGCATTTTTAATCTTTTCATTTTTGCTCAAATAAATTTATTTATGACAGTTATACTACATGTTGCTTTTTTTCTTAATATAGCTCTAGATTAGGAACTTTTTAAAATTCATATTACCAGGTCTGCAAGGTTCTGAATAGGTATATGTTGGAGAAAGCCCCAGGAATATTTATATTTAAAAATGTGTCAGATAATTCCAGTGGTCAGTCTTATTGAAAACTCCTGCAGTAGGTGATTTACAAGGTCCCTTTCAACACATGAATCTAAGATAGCTCCACAAAAACTATAAAATCGTGACGTTGTCATTGGTTTTTCATATAACTACCATCTGTTTAATCTTAACAATCAAATAGTGTTGACCTTGGATCTTCTCTGTGCTTTACTTCACTTCTCTCTAAATTAGAGAAGCATTGTGTGGATTATGCAAAATAGGCTTATGTAAATGAATTGTTTTTGTAAAACCATATCCCAAAATGACAAATATGCACATACTAGAAAAATTACTGTCCACAGAGCAGCTTAAAATTTCTGCTGGAAATGTTCATCTAACACAGCAGAGCTGAGCTGTGTAGGATTCAAGCATCAACATTGATTTTCCATGTTCTTCTCCTTCCGCTGAAAAGAATCAAGTTAAATCTGTAGGGAATGAAAACTAAACAGCCCTTAACATGAAGGTCCCTGTCCTATTGCATTTATCTCATAGGTTAAAATCATTCATTGATCGCTAATCACCTGTGGTTGTTTACACACAACAGTTTCCCTGGATAGCACAAAACCACAAAGAGGATTATACATACCACAGGAAGCAATCAATAGAAAAGGCTCATAATGATCTTCCTGAGAGGAAACACAAAGATTTTCCCTTTGTGACATTCTGTGTATGTGTGATAGGACTGTCAAAACAGACATAAGAGTTTCCAACTGGCAGAAGGATGTTTTTAACATTAGGCTTTCATATCTACTTTTCTTATCTCACTTCAATAATATTAAGAATGGGAAAAAACTATTTAACAGAGAATTCTGTTCTTGCTTTGCATTTTTGCCCAAATAATCATGAAACATGCCTTTTGTCACTTTTAGAATATTACTGGGTTGTTTTTGCCTTGCTAATGCCTAAGGCATCCAGGCAAGTTTATTTTTATCATCCAAAAGAAGTTGGATACTTATCTTAGAGTTCTTAAAAGTGGTTCAGCGCATCTTCAATTAAAAAAATTATTATTTGTCCTTAAACATAAAGCACATTGTGTATAATCAACTAAAATATATTAAACTTATTTTTCATGCACTGGTCTAGGAACAGAGAAGAAAGCCATGAATACATTAAAACTCACCCTTAAACATTTCACACTCTAATAGTTGTATCTTATAGATTCTGGTCTACAGTATGTATTGTACCTAGTTCTCCTTAGAGGAAATAATGGAACTCATTAACTCAATAAGCATGAGTTTATCTTTCCTGAGTTTTGTCCTGAAACTTTTAGCATCTGTATAAAACTATAGATTTGATATGCTCCATTCTGAAAAGCCAATCTGAACAAATTAAATTCCAAAATGAAGCTTTCACCCCAACTCCCAACAACAAGAATGAAGGAGACTGACCTGAGAACACTTGTGCATAGGAAGAGACAGAATATCTGACTTAAAATTCCTTGAGATCTTCCAATAATCATATCCTGTTATTTCCTTATTTCATGAAGTAGCCTTATAATTTCTCCCTATGACATTTGATGGTGACATAATTGTCATATATGATTTAGGATTATTGCCTCTCTCAATTGTCAACCAGGTATTCTTAAAGCCAGCCAGCTGCTTATCATTATACATTTATAATAAATACCAACTTATTTATAAAAATAAATAATAAATATCAACTTACATTCATATGTATATGAATACTGACTATAAATTGATTTAATGGTCCCCACTTACTTTCACTGCTTCTGAAGCTTCAGAATTATTATACCATTTTCTATAATTATAGAAAAATTTTAAAGTTTTAAATGTTACACTTGGTACAGTTTGATAAAGGGGCTTTTGATAAGCCTTCAAAGGTTAACTATGGGAAGACATAGGGGAATTTCTCTAATTGTATAAATGTATATAGATTTTGAGAGTGAATGTCAATAACTGCATTCCAGGTAGTTTTGCTTGCTGCTCCAATTATACGAAGATCACAGTATGGAACCACACATAATTTGCTCCCCAAACTACCCAGGCCTTCCAGAACACTGCCTAAAATTAAATCTTCTGCTTGTGCATGGCTTATGAAAAATTGAATGACAGTTCATTTTCACAACACATGATAAACATAAAAGAAATTATGAATTAATTTTAAACCCTGCTTAGCTTAGTCTTATCAAATTGATGGCACCCTTTGTCTCACTGAAGTCAGGCATCAGAGTCGATATGCTTAATTAGAATGAGGTATCTCTAAATGTTTTAGAGTGACAGTTTGGCTTATCCTGTTGGACCCCTCCATGGTTTGAATCCTAAAACAAAACAATTGGCTTAAAAGGTTGACTGGATATGGCTTTCACTTCATGCACTACATAAAGCCCTTCAAAATTTATTATGCTAGATGTTCAAATAAACAAAAGCCAAAGGCTTTTGAGGACTTGTTTTGATAGATGTATGGATATAGATTGATATATAAATGCCAGACAGACAGACAGATAGATAGATAGATAGATAGATAGATAGATAGATAGATAGATGATAGATAGATAGATAGATGATAGATAGATAGACAGACGTAAAAAATCTGTACAGGATTGTGTGTTCTTGACTCTAAAATGGTTTATCTTTAGTTTGTTTCAAGGGAAAACAAGATGGAGTTAGATCTGACTGTCCTTCTGCAGTAATCTTTAGATTATTCAGGAGCTAACTATGCATTTGCTGAATTATTTAGACTTTGCCTCTCCCATTTGGATCATTTCACTGCCCATTAGGTGCTATCATCAGACATTAATTTGCACCATACCATGAATACACATGCGATATCCACCTTAAAACATCCTACTTATAAACAACAAACATCAACACATGCTATGGGACACTGGCTCTTCGTTCCCAGCCAGACACTATCACTGATAAAAGACAGCTGCCCACTACTCTGCACTTGTAGCACTTTTATGTTCCTTCTTCATCCACTACTAAGTGGGTTCTTGGGTTTGGAACATTTTTCTGGGGCAACATCATGGCCAAGAATATTAGGGGAAAATACACACACACACACATGCACACACACACACAAACACACAAACACACAGACATGAGGTCTGACAATTAAGTTCGAGAACTCATGCTAGAAAAAGTGCTACATACCTCATTGCTGAATATCACTATGGTCACCTTTGAAGTACTCCCCTTGGGAAGCTATGCACTGATGCCAGTGTCTAGTCCACCTTTCCAAGTAATTTCGGAACTCTTTTTCTGGAATGGCCAGGATAGCTGTCATTGTATTACCCTTGATGTCCTGAATGTTATCCAAATGTCTTCCTTTCAATATTTCCTTTATCTTCAGGTAAAAAAAAAGAAGTCATTGGGCGCTAGGTCAGGTGAATAGGAAGGGTGTTCCAATACAGCTATTTGTTTACTGGCTAAAACCTCCCTCACAGACAGTGCCCTGTGAGTTGGTGCATTGTCGTGATGCAAGAGCCATGAACTGTTGGCAAAAAGTTCTGGTTGTCTAACTTTTTTACACAGCCTTTTCAGCACTTCCAAATAGTAAACTTGGTTAACTGTCCAGTTGGTACAAATTCATAATGAATAATCCCTCTGATATCAAAAAAGGTTAGCAACATCTTTGCTACAAGTTTGCGAACTTAATTGTCAGACCTCGTGTGTGTGTGAGTGTGTGTGTGTATAGTTTATATATTTTTGCAGCTTGTTATGACTGCTCTACTGTCTTAGAGCCAAGAACTATGCTCAATCAAGTTTAGAGTCATATCTACTTAATTAACTCATAAAAGTAACCCCAGAAGGAGAAAACTCACTCTAATGGTGTTGATTTAAAGCAGAATGTAAACTCGAAGTGTATTATTCAGTGGGACAAGCCTAGGAGCCATTCATTATAGGCTGAGGGTAATAGGCATCAGGCTGGTTCAGATGATTATGACGTGTTCCCGATTTTACTGTGTTTCCAGCATATACTGGTCTCAGAATATCACCAACAATTACTGAAAGTGGCATGAGCTTTATAGTTCAAGCTTTAGTTTCAACATATTTTTAAATATATTTTAATATATTTTTTCAATTTGTAGAAAAATATTTTCATCTATTATAATTCTATCAAAAGGGATGTGAAATTCTTGTGAAATTCTTCTTTGAGAACAAAGTTGCATTTTTTTCTTTTTTATTTAATAGTTTATTACAGCCTCAAATATTACCTTGTATGATGACTGACCTAATCTTTCATAGAAATAGTAATAATAGTGACAACCGTGTATTATGCAGACCTGGAAGTTAGTGGCAAAACTAAATTTTTATATATAATTTAATTAAAATTGCATTTTATTTATTTATTTGTTTGTTTGTTTGTGTGTTTGTTTATTTTTACTCAATTCTCTTTTTGGTCTTACAGTTTAGCATAGTGGTACCCCTGAAAGTAATAAAGGACATAAAATATTCAAACTTTTTTTTCTTTTGGAACACTTCCATCTGAATTACTTTTTTAAAGGAAGCTTACGTATTTCTCTCCTTAAAATCACAACACGATCCTTGCTGAGCGATGCATTCTTTCTTGGATTTTCAGAACCAGATTTTAGTTCTTTATACTTTAGTGCAGCCCCTGTCACTCTCATGAGGAAAAGGAGACAGCTCAGCAGAGTACCTAAGGCTAGAAGTTCAACTTCAGTGAAAGGCTATTCACAGTCAAGTACCTTTGAGCTCTTTTCTTTCTTAGGTGCTTTGAGGATCTGTTCCTCCTTGAGTTGGTAACATTTTGTGTCATCTGCTTTGCCAGGGAACTCTAGTAATTGAAAATTAACCAATGAATAAAGCTCTCAGAGGAATGCAACTTCTTTAGTTTGGGGGTTTGAGCTTTTGTGTTTTACAGGCAAATTTTCTTCACTGCCATCTGATTTTTCACATCACCTACAATTGCCCATAAACATGAGAACAGCATTTAGGGAACCCAACCAGGCGTCCCACGTGTGAAGCTGGGACATTCTGTTATTCCAGAACCACTTCAGGAAGGAATGCTGTATTGCTGTTTAACATTTAATGTTTTGCAGCTGCTAAAGAATTATTCACTACACAGTAAAACAGAGGAAAATCAATCTCTTCCTAACATCATTAGTAATAAATATGTTTGCTTATATTTTCCAAGACAAGTGACAGGAAACACAGATAATGAGCAGCTATTAGACAGACATATATACATGTGCCAGCTAATGTTTGACAAAGCAAAATACAAAATAAATAACTGAAACATTTCATCATTTCTTATAACAAAACCTAATTTTAAATGTCCAGTTAATATTACCAAAATGTTTTGGTCCCTGTGCCAGGAAAATTAAAATAAATATCCCAGGAAGGAAACATGGTACCTCCTTCTTAGAAGTAATTAGTCCTTGTAAGATAATGTATGTTGATATTTTATTTTATGATGATTTCAAATTGAGCCCAACTTAAAAAATCATGAATGGTCCTATGGATGAAAAATACCATATTAAAAAAGGACAAAAATTGAACTGCTGTCTAAAGTGTTGTTTATACGGACACGGTGAAGGCAATGGCAACTCTCCCTGCAGCATTGCTCTGTTGCTCTGTGCTTGCTGGCAGGGAGAAGCTGGGAGGGCAGCCTTCTCTGGTTCTCAGAGGATGATAGAGATGAAATGTTAGCAGTCAGTTATCTCTCTTCTAAACCCAGGTTGTTCACTGTCAAAGTAGAATTTGACTGGCAAGGCTAAGAGGGATGAGGGCTGTGATTAGAGTTAGAAAGGAGGAGCCCCAATCCAGTTTCATTGACTTTTTCTATTATCAATGCAAATTCAGCTGGAACGGTGTGAAACTCCCTTGCAAGGCAGTTTTTCACTTGTTCCATCATCCCCAGGCTATTTGACTACACTTTGTTCACCCTCTTACACTGTTAGCTCCTCAAAGGAAATGACCATGTCAAATTCATAGTCATTGTCCAGAGTTGGGATTCAGTAATCAGTATTTATATAAATGAACATGTGATAAAGATAAGAGTTTTAACCAAAGCTTTTGATTTGTTCTTTCTGAGAGTTTGCTGGGTAACTTCATATTTGACAAACTTTGATGGTGAAGGGAAAATGAGATGGAGGCCACTTTCTGAATAATTTAGATCCGAAAGTCCCTTTACCTGGACTTAAATGGAAATTTGATTGGATTGCTTTCATCCATTCTGGGCTTTATTTGACCTGATTTGAAAGTCAATAACATGAGCTAATAGAAGGACTCTAATCTATGCCTCATCTGCTTGATTTCAGGAGTCTTTTGGAAATTCTGAAATAGATGGATATTTTCCATCATGTTTCTGCTCCCTTTGGAGGGGGTGCTGAAACAGGAACCAGAAACCATTCTCTGGAGACCTTAGTTGCCTCCCTGCAGCTATCAGTGTTTTCTCCTACACCTCTATTCTAACAAATACATTTTTTTGATGTGGGTGTAAACCTAATTTCCTTGTGCATAATGTTAGTGCCTGTGAAGTTTACAGAGCTGGCTGGAATCTGCACTAAGTGGTTTGGGAATAAAAACTTTCCTTGTCATTACTTGCACAGACTGTAGTATTCAGCTGCCAACCCATGCCATATTATTTGTGTGATGCTTGGTGACAGTCGGTGTTGAGTTTTAGCTATGATTCTTGACATAATTTAATGAGCTAGCATACCATTTTCCCTTGTAAGAAATATGCATGTTTTCAATGCCATTGAAAAGTTGTTTATTTTATACATATTATTTTTCTGAACGCAGGATTTCTACTCTTAACATATATTAACATGATACGTTCAATATACAAGTGTATTTTTTTCCCACTTGCATTTGTGAGAGGTTTAGTCTTCAGCATAATTGAGGGAGGAAAATGTACCCACTTGGTTGCACAAGTCTTGCTTCTTTCCTGCTCTTCCAAATTAGCTTTTAACAAGCTGTCAATCTTCTCCTCTATATGTTGCACTTGTAAGGGGACGTCAAGGATAAGTTGCAGCGAAAGTAGACTGTGCTGCTTCTTAAGGGAAGCGTCTCCCTGCTGTCAGGGTGGGTCTTGGCACCACTCTGAGGCAAATACAATATGATTTTTGCCGGCTGCCATAAACTTATCCTGAGTACATATTTATCTTTCTGTGTCATCTGTCCCTTTCCTTAGAGATGTCATCAGCTTCTTCTACACAGACCCACTTTCACATAATGGGAAATAGCTCACTCAATGTTTTTCCTTTTCTTAAGTTAGGTTTTAAAAGATGAGATTTTCTTTTTTAATAGAAGTAGTATGCATATTGAATGCATACTGAAGAAACATAAGTAATTCATAAAACTATACCTAATAAACCAAAATAACCTGTTAGACCACCATGCAGATAACAAATTTCATATTTTGATGCATTCCCTTTAAGGATTACGTGAGGGTTTGTATATGGTTGTGTGTATATCTACATACAGATAGTTATGTTTTCTTCACAGAAAAGGTAGCACTTTATATATTTTTGTAGCATGCATTTTTATTTAGCAGTAGTTTATGAACATTTCCCATGTTAGTAAATACTGGTTATAGTTTTAGTATATCCTCCCATGTGGCAAGGCAATAATTTACTTAACCTATCCCCCTGTTAATGGGCATTTAGCTCAGTTTATGCTATGTACACATTATTTCTGTGCATTTCCTGGATCACATCTTTAGGACATATTCCTAGACGTTGAATTATTGGATCAAAGGCTATGTATATGTTAGTTCTTTTATATCTCTCATGAATTACCCTACAGAAATATGAACTATTCTCATATCTCCACTAGTGGAAAATGAAAGACTTCCTCTGCACTGGCCTCTACTCACTGATACTCTCATTATCTTTAATCATTGCCTATATGACAGGTGAAATACGGATTTTTTTAAAATTTACATCCATGGGGTTAAATGGTTATATGTTTAAAGGTCATTTCATTTAGACAGGAAGACACAATTTAGGTAGCAGCTTAGTATCATGTTTGAAAGTGTGGTCTGTAAAGTCAGGTAACCTGGTCCTCCAAATGTTTCATCCAATCCACGTGACTTGAGACAGATGTCTTAATTATTTATATAATGTGGACAATAGTGGTAACTGTCTCACAGATTAGTTGTTAGGATTCACATATTCCCACATATAAGAATATTATTTACATCTCTGTAGTGCTTACTATGTGCCAGGCACTATCTTTAGCACTTTATATATCTTACTTCTTTATTATGTTATGAAGCTATATACAAAGCATTTAATGCAATAAGCAATGCAGAGTAAACCGACAATAAATATCAACTGTATTTTTAAAACTATTGGGCTTTTTTTCACAGCATGTGCTACACGTGGACTAATGTTATGGATGAAAAGTAATTTTATCAAAACACCTTCAAATCATCCACGTAAATTTACTTTAAAATGTCCAACATAGATGTTAAATATTGTGAGCAGCAATTTAAAATTGGTTTTCAGGTGAATGTAAGACAAAATTATGAAAAGAATGAATGTTGAGAAAATAGGTTAGTAGTAATGTGATTACTATTGACCTATCAATTATCAGCATTCAGTATTCATACTCATTGCTACAATTGGAATATACAGATTAAATGACGAATACTCAAGCAGATATCTAATGACTTGGAACAGTGGAGGCAGTCTATCTGAATAGTCCAAAAAAAAACACAATGATTTCTCAATTGTACTCAATTATGGTATCTGCTACTATAAGAAATCAAGCAACTATATTCACTTGCTTCTCAATGACCTGACATTTGGCTTCAAGTGAAAATGAGTGACTATGTTTAATTTTTTTTTTTTCCAATTTTTTATAGTTAGATTTTTTTTTCAACTACAGTTGACCTTCAGTATTATTTTATATTAGTTTCAGTTACACAGCATAGTGGTTCGATTCTTATATAATTTATGAAGTGGTTCTCCCAATAAATCTAGAACCCACCTGGCACCATACACAGTTATTGCAATATTATTGAATATATTCCTTATGCTGTATTTTACACCCCTGTGACTACTTTGTAACAACAAATTTGTACTTAATCCCCTCACCTTTTTCACCCAGCCCCCCAATCCTTTTCCCACCTGGCAACTAACATTTAGGTGAGTTATGTGGCTTGTGTTCCAGGCCTTGCTCTACATATTTGAAATTCCTTATTTCATTTAATTCTCACATTAACCTCTGAAGTAAATATCCTCCTTTTGTAAATGAAAAGATTAGAACATGGAGAATTTAAGTACATGGTTAGTGCCAACCAATTCTAAGTGGGAGACTTGAGGTATGGAGATAGGTTTTTCAGACAACAAAATGTGTGCACATAGTCAACCTCTATGCTGCCTTCCCATTGTCTTCGAGCTATAGATATGCTGATGCTAGCATCTTCAAACCTCAGGTCTGCCACTTAGAGTTGGTAGGCACTATGCGTGTTAAGTCCTCCTGGTTCTAATTTCTTTATTTACAAAAAGAGGGTATTTGCCTTAAAGGTTAATGTGAGAATTAAATGAAATAAAAATTTTCAAGCATGTAGCACAAGGCCTGGAACATAAGGCACATAATTAAATGTTAGTTGATTTTATAATTACTACCTGGGCAATGCTGGATTCTACAACACATGTTCTGTCGATGTGTCAACACTTGACTTTGAGTCGTCTTTAGAACATAAATGTGAAAATTACTAGAAGACGAGCAAGTGTGTTTGCCTGAAACTCAGAAGAAAGATCTGAGTTTCAGAAATCAATTTGTTTGCCATTAGTACGTATATGGACATAGATAAAAGTTTCAGGAGAAAGATGGTCCCTGAAAACGTGGGAGGAAATAAGACCTAGGACATAAGAGGAGAAAATCCATAGGAAGAAGGATGTCTGTGTCATAGCAACAGGTAGGAAGGCAAAAGATAGGTACAAACAGGTGCATGGATATTTAGATATTTGTCTTAAATTGTTCTGCAATTCCAGTGCCTGTGCTTATGTATGAATGAATTAATGTTTTCCACCCTGACTCTTTTTATTTTAATTATAATAAACTCAAATGTTTATTAAACTCAATCCAGAAAGACCCTAGCTAAAAGAAAGGGATTTGGGAAAACTTATCATTAAAGCATTTTAAAGACATTTGTTTTAAAATATATGATAATTTGTTAATTAAAAAAACACATGACTGTATACCCCAGAAAAGGTTTGCCCTATGTATTGACATCTCTTTTCATTCTGTTTTTTAACTATAATCAAATCATGTAAAAAATGGTACTTATAAAGAAAAACAGTTGAACAATTAGCATTTTGAAAAATAGCTCCTAGTACATTCTCTCCAGACATACAAGTCCTTTTACATAAGGATAGCATGTTTTTAGATGCCTTTTATTATAGTAGCAAATCCTCAAGGTATAAATACTCCAGAATATATTCTTAATTATTTCAATAATTGACTGCCAAAAAGGGGGCTTTATGTATGATGCAGCCTTGTCATTCTTCTCCCCTAGCAGAAATGATACACTTAAGAAATATATGAATTCTTAATCTACAGGGTAGGAAAGAGCAAACTGTAAATAAAATATAATTAGGAAGCTCTATCTTTCTGTATGATTTGAAGCATTTTGGAAGTTCTACTTCTGCTTATTTAAATTTTCAGGACACTCTCCCCCCCACACAATAGCCAATGCTATGAATGTCAATTTATAGCCAAAAGTAATCTGAATTGTGCTTTTAAAACCTTTTCTTTACTACTTTCAGACTAAATATGATGAATTGTTAATAGTCTTCGGTTGGTAAAACCAAGCCCTAAAAAATGAAGGCATCCTATAAACATTCAGCTCAAAACATACTAAAGAATATCTTTATAATATTATGTCAGAAAGTGAAGCATGACATTTCAATAATCCTAAAATGAAAATTAAATAAAACTGGAATTTATAAGAATTTATTACGGTAGATTTACCAGTGTCGCTACACTTGAAGGTGTCAGGAGGAAATCATCATGTCTTGCATTGCTGGATCAATTACCTGTGTGGTTTCTAATACATTTTGTCTTCTGATTTTGATGGATGTTTAACCATCTGTTTCTGGAGATATTTCCATTTATAGACCTGGAAATTGCTTCAATGGAGTGCTTATTAAGTGTTAGCAATTGAAAGATACCGATAGTTATGTGGTTGCTACTCAAACAAACATTGGGACCATATGACCACGTTATATTGAGACTCAGTATTCTTTTTTTTTTTTTTTTTTTTTTTTTTTTTTTATTAATTAATTTATTTATTAGTTTCAGGTGTACAAAACAAGGTAATACTTAGACGTTCATCATTTATATCCCTCATACTGTGAACCCCCCTCCCCCCATCCACTATCCCTCCGACCTCACACTGAACCATCACATTATATATATAAAATTATAGTTGGCATTCATTAATGTTTAGCTTCTGATGTACAATGCCATGATCAGGTATCCACAGTATCCCTGAGGTGGTCTCCCAAATAGGACGCATGTCCATCGGATACCCAACAAAATCTTTACAACATTATAGAATACCTTCCCCAAATTAATTTTCAAAAGAAAAACCCTGAGGCCATCTTGTGGTTACCAGCTGCTTCCAAATCCCTTCACCTTTCCCCTTATCCCCAACCCCCTCCCACACACCCATCTAACCACTCTCGGTTTTTTCTCTGCGTCCCCAAAACTGACTCTGATTAGTTCATTCACATAGTCTTTTCTTTAGATTCCATATATAAGTGAGATCATATGGTACTTGTCTTTCTCTTTCTGACTTATTTCACTTAACATAATGTTCTCTAGATCCATCCATGTTGCTGCAAATGATAAGATTTCTTTCTTCTTTATGGCTGCGTAATACTCCATTGTATAAATGTACCACAGCTTCTTAATCCAGTCATCTACCGATGGGCATTTTGGTTGTTTCCATATCTTGGCTATTGTGCAAAGTGCTGCAATAAACATAGGAGTGCATACAGATTTTTGAATTGGAGTTTTGGATTTCTCCGGGTAGATGCCTAGGAGTGGAATTACTGGATCATAGGGTAGTTCCATTTTCAGATTCCTGAGATACCTCCATACTGTTTTCCATAGTGGCTGCACTAATCTGCAGTCCCACCAACAGTGCACTAGCGTTCCCTTTTCTCCACATCCGCGCCAGCATTTGTTGTTTGTTGATTTATTGATAATAGCCATTTTGACTGGAGTGAGGTGGTATCTCATTGTGGTTTTTATTTGCATTTCTCTGATGGTTAGTGAGGTTGAGCATTTCTTCATATGTCTTCTTGCCTTCTGTATGTCCTTCTTAGAGAAATGTCTCCCCAAGTCCTCTGCCCATTTTTTAATTGGGTTGTTTGTTTTTTTGGAGTTGAGTTGAGTAAGTTTTTTATAGATTTGTGATATTAATCCCTTATCAGATATATCATTGGCAAATATCTTTTCCCATACAGTAGGATCCCTTTTTGTTTTATTGATGGTTTCCTTTGCTGTGAAAAAACTTTTTAGTTTGATGTAATCCCACATGTTTATTTTTTCTCTTACTTCGCTCGCGCGAGGGGATATATCAGTGAAAATCTTACTCCGGGTAATGTCCATGAAGTTTCTTCCTATATTTTCTTCTAGATATTTTATGGTTTCAGATCTTACATTTAAGTCTTTAAGCCATTTTGAATTTGTTTTTGTATATGGTGTAAGGAGGTGGTCCAGCTTCATTTTCTTGCATGTGTCCGTCCAGGTTTCCCAACACCACTTATTGAACAGACTATCTTTACCCCATCGTACATTCTTGCTTCCATTGTCGTAGATTAGATGGGCATATAGGCATGGATTTATGTCTGGACTCTCTATTCTGTTCCATTGATCTATGTATCTATTTTTATGCCAGTACCATGTTGTTTTGATTACTGTAGCCTTGTAGTATAGTTTGAAATCAGGTATCGTTATACCTCCCACTTTGTTCTTATTTCTCAAGATTGCTGAGGCTATCCGGGGTCTTTTATGGTCCCATATAAATTTTAGGATTATATGTTCTATTTCTGTGAAAAACGTCGTTGGTAGTTTGATAGGAATTGCGTTGAATATGTATATTGCCTTAGGCAGTATGGACATTTTAATTAGGTGAATTTTTCAAAACGTTCAAAAAAGAATTATCACCTATTCTCCTCAAGCTCTTCCAAAAAATCCAGAAGGAAGGAAGACTCCCAAACACTTTTTACGAAGCCACTATCACCCTGATCCCAAAAGCAGACAAAGACACCACAAAGAAAGAAAACTACAGGCCGATATCTCTAATGAACATAGATGCAAAAATTCTCAACAAATTATTAGCAAACAGAATTCAGCAATACATTAAAAAGATCATACACCATGATCAAGTGGGATTCATCCCTGGTATGCAGGGGTGGTTCAACATCCGCAAATCAATTAATGTGATACACCACATTAACAAAATGAAAAATAAAAATCACATGATCATATCAATAGATGCAGAAAAAGCATTTGATAAAATACAGCAACCTTTTATGATAAAAACCCTTAAGAAAGTGGGAATAGAGGGATCATATCTTAACATAATAAAGGCCATATATGACAAACCCACAGCTAACATCATACTCAATGGGGAAAAGCTAAAACCATTCCCCCTAAGATCAGGAACAAGACAAGGTTGCCCACTTTCTCCACTTCTATTCAACATAGTGCTGGAAGTTCTAGCCACAGCAATCAGACAAGAGAAAGAAATAAAAGGCATCCAAATTGGTAAGGAGGAAGTAAAATTATCATTATATGCAGATGATATGATACTATATATAGAGAACCCTAAAGACTCCACCAAGAAACTATTAGAACTGATAGATGAATTTAGTAAAGTAGCAGGATATAAAATTAATATTCGGAAATCAGTTGCATTTGTATATACCAATGATAAAATAGCAGAAGGAGAAATTAAAAAAACAATTCCATTTACAATTGCTCCAAAGACTATAAAATATCTGGGAATAAATCTAACCAAAGATGTAAAGGATCTGTACTCAGAAAATTATACAACACTGAAGAAAGAAATGAAAGAAGACATAAATAGATGGAAACACATTCCATGTTCATGGATAGGAGACTCAGTATTCTTTTTTAACTAAGAAAAATGAAGAGAATTTGGTAAAATTATTTTTTCTTTCTTACCAATAAAATGTTCTGAGGAATAGTTAATATAGTAAGTTATGCTTCAGTTTTAAACTGTATTGAACAACTAGGTAAATACTTTGAAAATTTGTCTCCGTGAATGTAATATTTCCATTTAGTTATGTTTGTTTTGTCTCATAAATATTAGGTAAACAGTTGCTGACTAAAAAATATAATTACTGGAAACTATAAAATATTTTTTTGTAGCTACAAAAGAATCTGAAATTCGGATACTTAAGTGTATGCTGTAAATTTAATCTTATTAAAATATGTTTATATGCAAAGGAGAGTTTAAACAAATATACTCATGTTCAAACTTGTTCTTAAGATGTCCTAAATAAAAAAAAAAAAAGATGTCATTATTTATATAACTAGATTTTAAAAGGAACTATGTCTCCATCTAACTAGAAAAAGTAAATATTAAGAAAATTTTCTTTGGAAAATTTGTGGTCGTTTATCAATTTATTAAAATTTAGTTCAGGGAGGCCAGTTGGCTCAGTTGGATAGAGCACATTGCTCATAACACCAAGGTCACCAGTTCGATTCCCACATGGGCTAGAACGCTGTGCCCTATCCAACTAGAGTGAAAACAATGGCTTGACATGGAGCTGATAGGTCCTGGAAAAACACAGTGTTCCCCCAAATTCCCCAATAAAAGATAAATGAATAAGTAAATAATAAATTAATTCAATACATGCATGTATTATCAGATAAAATCAGCCTATGTTTAAGTCTTTTACTTAGCATTTTAAATAATATGTATTGATTTGTATATTAATAATATTGAAGCCACAATACAGTTGATCTTATCTCTTCTTCTTCCTAATAGATGTGATGTCTTTTAGAGCAAGCATCATTCTTATCTTTGTGTTCTATATCTTATATCATAGAATTTTTGTAAATTTTAATGTGGGTCTTTATATATTCACATGATTTTACCATGGTTTAACGTTAAGCCACTTTACATAATTTTTCCACAAGATAATTCATACACAGTACAATAGAAAGGACACATGTCTGTGAACAAAGGCATACGTATTGTAGTGGACATCTCATATGACACCTGATACTGTACCTGGTGTGATTTTCCCCTTTTTCTCATAATAACACTATTTTGGCAGGAGAGTGGGGGACATGCTAGGAAAAACACCTCTTTCCCACTTCATCATTCCACACACTTCAGACATGGCAACCTTTTTCCTACAGACCCATAGATGGGCATGTGGCCGAGGCCTGGCCAATCAGTCTATTGCACCTCCCAGAGATAGATTTAAAGAAGGATGCATGCCCTAGTCAGAGCCAATGTGACTTAAGTCCTAGACTTTGCTCTGACTCTTTTCACTGAGTCACTGAGGTGAGAAATCTAAGCCTAGAGCTGTTGGCTACCATACTACCCACAAGAAAAAAGCTCCCACATGGAAGAGTCCTGTGCAATTTTAATCTAGTGCTACCTTGCGTTTTCAGTTACATCAACTAACAAATGATCTTATTTTGCTTAAGCCTGTTTGAGTTGAATTTATACCACTTGCAACTGCAAGAGGATAGATAAAGTAAGAGCTGATAGATATAATAACCTGTACTGAGGTTATTTTATCTACAAAACAAGGGACTGGAATAAATGTTCCATGACATCCCTTTCAGAAATCAAAGTCTATATTTACAACCACACAGACTTTGTTGCAGAGAGCACATAGGTTTATTACATCAGAATAAACCATAAGTATTTATTATTTTTCTTCATTTAATTTTTTTGTCTTAACACTGATTTTTTTAACATCAAATTTCTTTTTAACATCCATACATTTTTCAATGAGTGATTATCTACTCTCCTACTTATTAGAATTCAGAGTAGCTTAGAATTACTTATTAAAAATATGAATAAAAGGTAATTAATTGTACTTAATCATATAACTGACTGTGGAAAAAAAATACAATTGACAGTTATAAATCAGGTTATTTCACCAGTTTCTCTTACCTAATGCTTACCCCAATCTTATTAGCATCATTTAGGTTGTTTTACCACAAGACAAACTTTTGTGTAATACAAAATACTGTTTATTAATTGTCTCACAGAAAGACTTTCACAAAGAAAAAAATGCACTGTTATTTTATGAAGTAAATTCTGTTAACTTTTAGAATTGATTGTTATGCAAATGTGTGTACAACTAGTGTAATATTCTGGTTAATAATGGGCAGAGATGATTACCTATGTCTGTTTACATTTATATCTGTTTTCTTCATGTAATTATTAATGATCCCTCATTTCACTATTAAATGTATACCAATTTGGAGAAAAATTATATGCTCATCCCAGATATTGCTACCAAACACCCTTACTCCAAAAGGTAAGGAAAAAATTGTTGGTGATGAACTTGTAGCCCTTTGACAATAAATGAGTTATCTGAGAGACAATTTATAACTACAAATGGTATATGTGGAAACAATTTATAACATCTAAAATATTGTCATCGTCATACTACTGTAATTTATTAAAGAGAGGAACAAAAGGAATATAGCATATGTTTATTTTTTATTTATTTTTTAATAGTCATGATTTTTTTTTTTTTTTTTTTTTTTTTTTTAGTTAGGGAATAGTGGGGAACAGCGTGTTTTTCCAGGGCTCATCAGATCTAAATCATTGTCCTTCAATCTAGCTGTGGAGGGCGCAGCTCAGCTCCATGTCCAGTTGCCGTTTTCAATCTTTAATTACAGGGGGTGCAGCCCATCATCCCATGTGGGAATTGAACCAGCAACCTTGTTGCTGAGAGCTTGTGCTCTATCCAACTGAGCCGGCTGCTCCTTTTATTTTTTAAAATTAAAGTTTATTGGGGTGACAGTGGTTAGTAAAGTTACATAGGTTTCAGGTATACAGTTCTGTATTACATCATCTATATGTCGCATTGTGTGGATAAAGAAGATGTGGTATATATGTAAAATGGAATACTATTCTGCCATAAGAAAAGATGAAATAGTGCCATTTGCGACAACATGGATGGATACTGATGTTATTATACTAAGCATAATATGTCACATAGAAAAAGTCAAGAACCATATGCTTTCACTGATATGTAGGATATAAAACTGAAAACAAAAGGACAAGACAAACAAATAAAGAAACAAAAACTCATAGACATAGACAGTAGTTCAGACAATAGTTTAGTGGTTACCATGGGGGAGAGAGTGGTAGATGAGGGTAAATCGGATCAAATATATGGTGATGGAAGTACATGCTTATTGCTGAATTTTCTTCTACGTACTAACCTTCAGTGAACTATTCTTAAGAAACAAGAATCAAGTCTGACCCAGAGATAGTAGTACTTGGTTCATCTATAGCAATGCATTTTACAGCAAGACTGTGCTAAATGAAGCATTCTGTACTAATCATCTACCTCAGTAGTCATCACTAAGAAAGTCTTTCTAAACTGTAAATCTTGAGATAAATGTAAAATGTTATTATTGTTATTATCATTATCACTGAAGTGCATAGAAGTGTAACTATTGTTATTGGAAAACCTGCATTTAAAATTTACAAGAAATTTTCTTTGCAAGATGGATGAACTATTAGGTTAAAATGAAATCAGCAATTCACTACAGTTGTCAAATATTCCAAATGTCACTTCTTGATTTTTTCTCTTATGTCCCATCTTCTTCATGTATATTCTTTTAGCAGACACACAATTTACTTTTGAAGCAATAAGAGAAAGAATAGCTGATTTAGAACTTATTTATAATTTATTATTCAGATCAAGCCATACTAAACCAGGGTTCTGACACAGAGGACAAAATTAAACTAAGGCTTCTATTTCTGGACCCTCCTTTTAAGTATATTTTCTTTGTTGTATTTATGTTACCTTATATAGCTACATATACATACACACAAATACAGGAATAGTGGTCTAGGTCACAAATATGACAATTATCCAGTGAATCTGTAAATACTGAGTATTTGCAGGATCTATGAAAACTTCCTTAGGTATCAACAGATCATAGAGAAGGGGTTGGCAAACTTTCAGTAAAGGGCCAGATAGTAAATGTTTTAGGTTTTATGAGCCATATTATCTTGGCAGTGATTATTTGATCATACTGTCATAGCACAAAAGCAACCATACATAAAACATTAACGAGTGTGGCTGTGTTCTAATAAAACTTGATTCATGGACAATGAGCTTTGATTTTCATATAATTGTCATAAGTCATGAAATAAAATTATTTTTTACAGTTACAACAGTTTTAAATACAAAAACCATTCTTAACTCAGAGGCCACAAAAGGGCAGGCAACGGGCTGAATTTGGCCTGTGAGCCATAGTTTGCTGACCTCTGTCATAAAGCATTAATGCTGTGCCCTATCAGTAATAAAAAAAATAAAATAAAAAAAAAAGTAAAGAATTATGTGTGGCATTCAACAAACTTTCCCAAATGTTCTTCAAGGTGCACATAATATGTCTAAAAAAGAGGTTTTACATTTTTTTCTTTTCTTAGAAAATACAGATTATTATAGCACTGGGAAGATTCTATAAAAAAAACAGCTGCTTCTAACTGGTTCATGCATAAAGAGTCCATGACAAATACATTGTCAAAAGAATACTTTATTATGCAGAGATATGATGTCAGTTTCATGTATAACCAGCTTTCTTGCCAATCAAATAATGCTATAGATAGGTGTGATATCATGTCTGGGCACAATCACAGTTTGACTGATAGGTTGGAATATGCAATATAAACAGGAAACTGGTAATTGCTTTACTTAAACTTTAGGTAAAAATAGTTGAATAAGGATATTCCTAACAGATGAGTGTCTTAGAAATTGTCCTAAAATTGTTTCTTCTCTAACTGTCAAGATATAACCTAAAGGTGAGAGAAAAAACTTTGAAATATTTGATATCATTTAATTTATTGTTTAGTCAAATAGTTTGTTTTGAAAACGTTTCTATTAGATATATCAGTAGTATTAATACAATTAGAGACCTACAAAATACTTAAGACTATAGTTTATCATATTAAAGTATAAAGTATAATCTGATGTCAATTGTTAGTGAAAAATAGAATCGATATAATATTTTTACTAGTGAAGTAAATTCTTCTTTAATTCAAAAACTACACAGAAAAAACTTGTGTAGAGCTTGTAGAGATCTTAAAAGACATTAAAAAACAAATTTGATGGAGATAATTTTTAACATTGTTTCAATACTACTATCTAATCTACAGATCTTTTTCATATTTCACAAATTGTTCCAAGATATATATTTTGAATTTTATTTTAAAAATGTATCATCTAATATTTAATATATAACAATGCTTGAAAATTGTGAAGCATCATAATAAAATGATCGTCTGTCAGCCAGTCACTCTACTTAACATCTAGAATAGGTCACAACAAACTATGTGCTATATTTACGAGTATATGAGGTTAGACAATTAAGTTCGTAAACTCATCTTAGAAAAAGTGCTACATACCTCATTGCTGAATATCACTACGGTCACCTTTGAAGTACTCCCATTGGGAAGCTACGCATTGACACCAGCACCTAGTCCACCCTTCAAAGCAATTTTGGAACTCTTTCTGGAATGGCCATAAAGAGCCATTCTTTGTGGCTCTTTAGTCATAGAGCTCTCATAGTATTACCCTTCATGTCCTGAATGTCATCAAAATGTCTTCCTTTCAATATTTCCTCTATGTTCGGGTAAAGAAAGAAGTCATTGGGGACCAGATCAAGTGAGTAGGGAGGGTGTTCCAATACAATTATTTGTTTACTAGCTAACAACTCCCTCACCGATAGTGACCTGTGAGCGAGTGCATTGTCGTGATGCAGGAGCCATGACTTGTTGACGAAGGGTTTAGGTTGTCTAACTTTTTCACGCAGCCTTTTCAGCGCTTCCAAATAGAAAACTTGGTTAACTCTTTGTCCAGTTGGTACAAATTCATAACGAATGATCCCTCTGATATCAAAAAAAAAGGTTAGCAGTATTGTGACAACAAGTTCACGAACTTGATTATCAGACCTGGTATCGGAGGCCAACTCTGGCCCACTTCCTGTTTTTTGTAAATAAGGATTTATTGGAACAATCATTTGATGAGACAAAGTTTAAATATGTCATTGCATCATGTGGTCTGTTCAAGCTCTTTATTTTAGAAATAAGGATATAAAGCAGAGAGATGGAAAGAAACTGATTTAAGGTAACCTAGCAAATTAGTGGAAAATCAAGACAAGAATCTAGTTTTTTTATATATATATATATAATATTCTACAACCAAAGGAAGTAAGAGAAAGACAGCTAGTGAACTGAATAAAAAAAATATTTTAAATTGGTCAAAAGGTCTTTCATCATTGTCATCACCTCTTTCAGTTTTCCTCCTCCTCTGTCTCTCCTTCCCACTTTCCCTGTCCTCCTCCTTTTTAACAAGCTAATAGTAAGTTATTATTGTAATTTCAAAGAAATTAAATGTTATTTGTCATTATTGCTACCCTTAATTTTATGTAAAAATACACATTATTCTCAATTAAATTGTATGTTATGAAACATGAATTCCTACTGATTTCATATTTGAATATTTCTGAATATTTTTGACATAGTAAATATACTTAAAGAGTTGTATTCAGTTATATTTGTTTTATTCGAAACAAAGCACAATGATTCTGTTATAACATGAAATGTAATACTCTCATCCATGAATACTAAGGAAGATTAGTAAAATTCGGTGTCGTAAATAACTAACACATTTCTATGGGGATTGGAAAACTTATTTCCCTCACTGATTTGAGTATATGGAGGATTTTCTTTTTTTCAGAGACGTCTGTTTACTATGGAGCTGGATTTTTTTTTTTTTTTTGATGAGTTGTTAATACTGTGAGCATCATGAAATGGTGCTTTTAGGCATCTGTGTGAAAGGCTATTAATACCAAAAAAAATATTAGAGATACAGCTACAGAACTATGATTCATGTTATAAAATTACAGAAAAAATAACCATTTGGAGGGTAAAGTGATTTAATGAGAATCAAATACTGTGTGAGACTAATTTTAAATATCCTAGCATTAAAAGTATATGTCTTTCTAAGATAAATGTGATATTTTTTTGTGTAAATAAATTGTTTGGGTTTAACGAATACTAATTAATTATTGTCTACATTAAAGCCAAAATGGTAAGATCATGAGAATTTCCTCCTCAAACAGATGCACTAAACTTGTCGATTACAATGCATATTTAAATATCAAAATTGATTATATTTTAGATAGCTATAGTCTTTCGGGAACTTTTGAAATATTATTCTTCGCTTCTCATGGGTTAGAATGAAATACTGACATGTAAAAGCAACTATTACTGAAGCAACTATTGCTAGGTTTCCCCGATATCCATTCTTGTCTTCTTGGAGAGTCCCTGGTATTTAACCCAGAATAAAGGCTGTATTATTTATTTTCCTAGGTAATCGATAATCTCATTTAAATGAGGTATGTGCATAATTTCTGTCTACTGGGACAGAAATAGAAGTTTCTTTCTGTACCCCTCCTAAATACAGATGTAGTGATGAGTCATTTTTGTCCAGTCAGAGGCAGGAAACACCTAGGGATAGTGGAGTAGCAAGAGAGGAGCTTGAGCTGCCCATGCTTGGAGCCGCCATTCAAGCCTGGACTTGTGATGCTAACTTTGATACATCAGGAATAAACTTTTGCTTTTTATAAACTAACTTGTAAAATTTTGGTATCTATCAAAGTAATTATATGTTTTTTTCCTTTAATTATATGAGGAAATACATGAATATTGAATCCTAATATTCAGTGAACAAACATTTGATATTCTTGAAATAAACTCTACTTGGTCAAGTTTGCAATAAGTTCAGTTTGCTAATATTTTACTTAGACTTTATATTCATATGAAAAAGGGATATTAGTCTTTAATTTTTTTCTGTTTTTATGTTTTGATATCAGGATAATGCTAGGTTCATACAATGATTTTCAGAAACTTTCATGATTTTTATATGTCTGCATAGTTTATATGTCAGAGAAATACTGATTTCTCAAAAGCTTGAAAGAAGTTTCTTTTGAACCACTTTGGTCACAAACATTTTTGAAATGTTTTCCTCTTCTATAATTTTTGATATTCCAAAGCTTTGGGTTTTTGTTGTCGTTGTTGTTGGTTGTTTGTTTGTTTTGGTCAATTTTGGTTAAACACATAGGTATGTCTAGAAAATCATTACAGAGATTTGTATATTAGATTACACAGATTTACAGATTTGTCTTTCACATTCTCAAACTTTTTCTCAAAGTTTGGATTTTCTTTCTCATTCTTAAATGGTGCTCTTGTTTTGTTTTGTTTTGTTTTTCTTTTTCTCAGTATTACATAGGCAGAAGTTTGTCTATTTTATTACTTTAGTCAAATAACTTTCACTGATATTTTCTGCTTTACAATTCATTAACTTATTTACTGCAACACATCTCTTCCTGCTTTTCTTGTTTTTTTTTTCTTTTATTGAATTGATTTATTAGTTACTTTATATTTAGTTTCTTTTTTTTTTACTGGGAAATCAAAGCATTTGCAGAGAAAAATTGGTTTAGTGGAGAGGAAATTGGTATATAACATTATATAAGTTTTAGGTTTACCACATTATAATTTAAAATCTATGTACTCTACAAACTGATCACCACCAAAAGTCTAGTCACTATCCTTCACCATACCACTGACCCCTTTCACCCCTTTCACATACCCTCAACCCCATTCCCTTCTGGTAACCACCAATCCGTTCTCTATATCTATTAGTGTGTTTTAGTTATGTTTTGATTATTGTTTTAAATTCCATGTAGGAGTAAGATTATACGGTATTTGTCTTTCTCCTTCTGATTTACTCTACTTAGCGTTATACCCTCAAGATCCATCCATGTTGTCTCAAATGGCAAGATTTCATTTTTTTTTTAATGGCTAAGTAGTATTGCATTGTGTGTGTAACTATATATAGAATTACTCATCCATCAGTGGACACATTGGTTGTTTCCATACCTTGGCTATTGTAAATAATTCTACAATGAATACAGAAGTGCACATATCTTTTCTAATTAATGTTCTTGTAGTCTTCAGATAAATACCCAGCAGTGGAATAGCTGGATTATATGGTAGTTCTGTTCTTTATTTTTTGAGGAATATCCATGCTGTCTTCCATAGTGGCTGCACCAATTTATGTTCTCACTAACAGTGTACCAGGGTTCCCTTTTCTCCGCATCCTCTGCAACACTTGTTTCTTGTCTTTTTCATAACAGCCATTCTCACATGTGTGAGTTGCTAATCTCATTGTGGTTTTGATTTGCATTTCCCTGATAATTAGTGAAGCTGAACATTTTTTCATGGGCTTGTTAGCTATTGTATATTTTCTTAGAAAAGATGCCTATTCAGGTCATCTGCCCATATTTTAGTAGGTCTTTTGTTGTTGGTTTGTATTAGTTCTTTGTAAATTTTGGATATTCACCCCTTGTTGACAGATATGATTTGCAAATATCTTCTCCCATTCAGTACATTGCCTTTTCATTTTGGTAGTGATGCAGATAAAATTTTAATTTCTGATTAACCCTTTGACCATGACCCCCACCCCCGTTTTTGATATGTAGTATTCTCACTGTCATTTTTTTTTACTAATATTCAAATTGAACTTTTATCTCTCTTTTCCCTCAAGTTACTTTTTGAAATCATTTTCTATTAAATTTCAGGGGTTTTTAGAAAGGTTACAATTTTATTAATAATTTTGATGTTTACAATATTGGGTTAAGAAAATATGGCCATCTGCTATTGGAGACTTATTCAGTATTTTGGTACTTATACATGATAATTTTAATACATTTGCATGGAGTTTTAAAACAAAAGAACAGTATAAACTATATTATATAAAGATAAATACATTGCATATTTACTAATTTTATTTATTAGAACCTTGGCATACTCATGTATTACATATTTAAGTTAAAATACAGTGAGGCAAGTTATTTTTCCTTCCGTTCTAATGTTTTCTGTCTGTTTGAGCTTGAAGTGAAAAAAAAAGAAGTTTTTTTCTTTATAGGATAAATACGATATTATTCATTTTGTAAATGTTCATGCCTGTTCTATCGTTAATTTTTTTGTAAACAATATCAGTGTTGCAACATTCATGTCTGAAATACAACTTTAACTTATAGGATGCGTTCCTTGTCTTCACATTGAATTTGATATTGAATTTGGATAGATAGATAGAGTTTTTTAGATTTTCCTCAGTCAAAAGTTGGCAAGATTTCCTTTCATAGACAGGTAACTCATGTGTCAGGTTTACTTTGGATTTCAGGTGAGTTTTATTTTCTGTGTCTGTTGAGGCATTTTGGAGGTTATTGAAGGGAGGGGTCAAATATGAAGCTTCCTACTCAAGTGCCATCTTAATTTGGAAGCCCAATGAAGAGAGTATTTCACCGTTTCTTTTGTAATACAATGTGTCACGTCAAACATTGTTTTGAGTCTGAGCTTACTCACCCCAAATATGTGCTTGGTGAGACCTCTACCATGGATGGTCACATTTTAGTCAAAGCTGTCAACATGGACATTTTATTTCTACCCATAACCTGAACACACTTGAAAGTAGTTTAGAATTCTAAATCAGATGCTCGAATGCTCAAATGACTATTTCTTAAACAGTCATTTCTTATTTCAAATGGGAAATTTAGTCCCAAAGTTTAAAATTCTGAAAGGATAAAGAATTTGCTATTCAATAAACTAGGGAATTCTCTATTAATACAAAAGTGTATGATAGTTTTATTAACTAACAAACATATTCTTGGATTTGACTCAGTAACTACAAAGTTATCCTGATATAGAATGGCCTGAGGGTGCTTTCTAATTAACATTTTGAAAGCTGATGCTCAGTATACCATATCTGTCTGCAATTCTAAATTAAGCTGGGATCTCTTATGTTGAGTTAGTCTATAATCTTTTCTTTCACTGCCATGTAGTTGAAAAAAAATGCTAATTTAGTAAACCAGATAAAGCTCAAAACTAAACTATTATTACTATAGCAAATAAAGTTAGTGGTAGTTATGGTCAAGTTGCAATTTATGGAACCTCATAATCCTACTAGTAATAAAAATAATATTTCCGACAATAATAATATTCCCCCATTTATTGCACTCCTGCTGTGTTCCAAGCCTTTTAAATGCATTATCTCATCTGACTTGTGCCACAACTGTATGAGAGAGTAATCATTTCAATTCTAAAGTTAAAGCAGCTGAAGTGAGCAAAAGGACAGTTTGAACTAAGGCAGGGATGTAAGCCAGGGAGTTGAATGGTGGGGTAAAAAGGTCAGTTAGAAAAGGGGGTTTATTAAAGAACTTTTAAAATCTTATAAGTAGCATTGTTTTTTGTATTTTTATAAGTTGTTTTAATAATGTAGGTTTATAAATTGCTTTAGTAATGCCTTAGGTAATGTAGAAAGATACAAAAAAAAAAGGAAGAAAATAAACATGACTGATTCCATTTCACAAATGCTACACTTAACATGCTTGTGAGATTTCAGAAGGGACTGTTTATTAGTTAGATGTAGGGGTCTGGATTTCAGGAAGGGGGGGTCTGGGTTATCACTTTTAACATCATGAGTACATCATAAAAGCTGACATTTCAGATACAGAGAAGATATTTTGAAAGAGCTTTGAATGCCGAGAAGAAAAGAGGACAAAATATAGGGTTTGGGAAACATTGGCATTTAAAAAGCAGTAGAAATTAGAGGCATTAGGAGAATTATTCATTCAAACAGGGGTATCACCAAAGTTGATAGAATAGAGATTTTATGATGTAAAGAATAGCCAAAAATGATGAATTCTGAGGTTAAGTAAGATAAGGCTTGCAAGGTATGTAGTGGGTTTGCTTATTCATCATGGAGTAAGCACAGTGCAGGTGGGCAGGCTCGAGGACTCAGTGTGCTATGTATTCATAGTGAACTTAGGTGCCCAGGTCAAGGGGTAAATGGAAACTTTAAAGAAGCCAGGGAGAGTATGCAGAAAAGTCGATTAAAAGGTCAGTAGCTAGATATCAAGAGAAGTGCTTTATTAGGGAGACTTCAACATGTTTCTCTGCAGAGAGAGAAAATGGGCAGATAGATACCAAAATGAGGTCTTGAAGGAAGGTCAGCATGTAAACCTCAACCATATGTTCTAACAGGGCTGCCCCAGATGCTTGTGTAAGGCCCTGACTGGAGTGCAGACTGGATGTTGAAATCTTGCCTGAGCCTTGCCTGCCAAGCCATTTCAACTGGAAAAGAGGGTGGTTATTTTGTTAATTGTCCCACCAAATGGAGCTTCTTTGTCTATTTGGTCTTCTCAGAAAGGACACCGTTTACAGTTCATCCTCCCGGAAAAGATGTGCTTTTACTAGCACAAAGATTTGCTAGTAGCTGCCCAGACTTCAGCACTAGGTAGGCACTGTTTTATGTCCGTTTGAAGAGTGAGTGACAATGAATGTCCTGCAGTTCGTCTCATTACCATGCTGAAGTTACAGAATGTCGCTGATACTGTGTTTCCCTGAAAGTAAGACCTAGCCGGACAATCAACTCTAATGAGTCTTTTGGAGCAAAAATCAATATAAGATTCTGATCCAGTAAAAAGTCCAGAGCTCTGCCTTCCAAAGCTCACTTTAGTACAATCCCCTAATAGGTGATTTTTCAAAATCCAAAAGTATATATCTGGTTAATCTGAAGATGCCAAGGGCTAGCATCAGAAACAGACCTTGTATTATCAAACAAAGGACATGAAAACTAAGAAAGGCTGTGAAGTTTTCATTTCATCCATTTTTTGTACATTACATAAAAAAAAAATATGGAAACCTATAGATATCAATTTAAGGATATTCAGATGCCTCAGCTGGTCACTAAATGTTTATTTGCTTTCCATACACTGACTCCATCTGCCATGTATCACCAGACTTTGTGATAAGCAGACTTTATGAATTGTGATAGTTCTTGCTCAGCAAAATCAACTTGGAAAATGGGTAAGTTTAAAAAGATACAAGTTGAATAGAACACTATAAAATAGATGAAATATTCCCTTAAAATAGTGTCATTGTCTTGTACTGTACTCTTAGTAGTAGACCTTGTTAAAACCCCATATGAAAGTGGTTTAATGGACTAGACTACATTTTGCAAGGTAAGGATATAGAACTGTGACCTGGACCAAACCTTTCAGCTCATCCAAAGAGAAAAGACTGAGACTAGATGATGACAATGTCAAAATTTCTTATCAGATGAAGTAGAGACTAAAATTAAATAAAAAAAAGAAATCATAGTTTCTGGGACCATTTCATCAACTTTGCCTACAAGTCACATTTAACATCTAATGGCAAGACAAGGTCAACAACAGCAGGATCCTGGGACATCAGCATGGAAGTCAAGCTCACTGAAATTCAGATTTACTGGGCCCGACATATTGGGAGATGGATAGCAGCAGGGTGGTGAAGCAGCTGGTAGACGAGCTGACATGGAGTGATTGTCAGCACAGTAGGCAGAAGTACTCTAAGGCCTTGAAGCAATGTGGCACAACTCCCGACTGCTGGACGGTGATAGCCGCAAACAGACCGTGCTGGCTGGTGCACAGCAATCAGAGGCTGCGTGGTTCCCTCCCAGTGAGTGTGCTGTGCAACTCGAGGACTCTTGCCTGGACTGTAATGAGGTGACCCTATAGAGATGGACGATGGCATGCTTTCTCTTTGAAATAGTTTAAATCGAGATATGTCTTCATCGTGTTGATTTGAACACAACGAGTATTTTCACTAAATAAGAGTTCTTGTCGTCATTTATTCTTTGGCATCCACACAAGTACCTTTTTGCACTCTTATGTCACCACATACTTCCCTTACAACCTCTGTTTAAGGTTTGCTAATACTATGTAATTCAGTTTCTCAGAAATGTTTATTTGCTTTCTGTCTCCTTCAGCATGCTCTATGTGATCCTTACTTCTTGCTTTTGGGTCTACCATTATTCTCAATCCTTACGAAAAACATTTCTTCCCATTTCCCTCAGCCTTATCCTGTATATGAATTTGTTAGTCCCATGAATCCTTAATTTTATCAGAGCAAAGAAAAAATAGAGGTTCGGTAAATACACATCATCTTACTTCATTTTTTGCCATTTCTTTAAACACTTCATTTTTCTTTTTAGAAACTTGACATAAAGTCTAAGCCCCAGCATGAAGACTTCTCAGAGTAATAAAGTTGATAGGAACATTTTCAAGTACAAGTTTCTACTATTAAGAAATCTGGACTCAGGGCCTTAGAAGATTTGATGGTGGGTGACATATGAGGTTGGACAAGTAAGTTTGCAAACTTGTCTTAGAAAAATTGCTACATACCACATTGCTGAATATCACTATGATCACCTTTGAAGTACTCCCCTTAGGAAGCTATGCACCAAAGTCAGCACCTATTCCACCTTTCAAAGCAATTTTGGAACTCTTTTTCTGGAATGGCTACCAGAGCTCTCATTGTGTTACCTTTGATGTCCTGAATGTCATCAAAATGTCCTCCTTTCAATGTTTCCTTTATCTTCAGGTGAAAAAAGAAGTCATTGGTGGCCAGATCAGGTGAGTAGGGAGGGTGTTCCAATATAGTTATTTGTTTACTGGCTGAAACCTCCCTCACAGACAGTGCCGTGTGAGCTTGTGCATTGTCGTGATGCAAGAGCCATGAATTTTTAGCGAAAAGTTTAGGTTGTCTAACTTTCTTATGCAGCCTTTTCAGCACTTCCAGATATCAAGCACTTTCTTGATTAACTGCTTGTCCACTTGAGACAAATTCATAATAAATAAAAAAATACTTTTTTATTTATTATAATAAATAAAAAATGATATAAAAATGATATAAAAATGATATTTAAAAATGCTAGCAACATCTTTGCAACAAGTTCACAAATTTAATTGTCAGACCTCGTTATGTCTCAATAATTCAAATGTCATGATATGAAACTTTCTGTAATTTTCAACCTTACTTTTGTCTTTTAAAAATTGAGTGGTTCACACTTGTGTTTGTTTTTCTATAAATTACAATAAACTGTAAAGTTACATTTGAAAAAATTCACAGTCCTTGAAAACATCTCAGTTGTTCAGTTGTATAATTTTAGAATAGGTCATAGAACTTATAGCATGCATTTCTCAAGTTCACACTATCTTATCTGGTTTAGTTACTATGAGGATTATCTTTTCCTCCAGTAGAAAATTATTCTTTTTTCAGAAGTGACTGTATTTTGAATTGTCATTTTACCTGTCACACAAGCTGCATGGTTACTGGACTTTTGTTTTTCAAATATAATTAAATCTAATTTTAACAGTTGATTATAGAATATAGCTATATCTATATCTGTGTGTGTATGTGTATAGGTATATATACATATATACACACTCATATGTATGTGTGTGTGTGTGTATATGGTATATATATACACACACACAACTATAGCCCTATAGACAATTTCACTAGTTCTGAAAAAATGGGTCAATGACAATTTTTACTTCTTTGGTACAATAATGTTTGAGGGTTATAATAAAGTTAATGAAAAAAAACTTCATAGACAGAAGATATGCAATGAATGTTTTATTGACTCCTAAGTATTTTTGAAAAGTTACTACAGAATGAACTTTAATGTGCTTACTTTTCTAACACTCTGCAACTACTGAAAAATAATCTTTAACACGACCAGATTAGACAAGACATGAATACGCAAGGAAATTGCAAAAAGAACATATGGTTGTTACTGTCAACTTATTGATATATGTGTATATTAATATATGTATATATGTAATTTTATTTATTTTTATATTCTCCTTATTGTCTAAACAAAAAAAGATTAGAGGATGATTACAGCATCAAAATGTGACCAAAGGGAACAAAAAAGAAATTATAAGAAGTTTTGGTTTTCCTGCAGTTAAAGCCACAGAACCATTTGCCATGTGATATGATTTTAGTTATTCAAAAAAGAAGTACATACCAGTTCATCTGGGGAGACATATTATTTTCTAGTACTAAATTTTATATGAAATTTAAAAAGGGGTTTTAAAGTAACGTAAGGGCAACATATTTTGCAGAAAAGAAGAAAATTTCTTGATATATACTTATATCACCCACTTATAAAAGCGAAGAATTAAATATCATTAGTACATATATTGAAGATTATACAGAATTCAGTTAATTTAGGTTACAAATTAATACATAGACAACAACAACAAAACAAAAAAACAAAAAACCGAGAGCAAGAGTTAGCCTGCCCCTTAAGCAGTCTCTTTCAAATATTTTAGGATTAAACTATAATCAGTTCAGGGCTGGATTCTGTGATGAGTTTCTGAGGTGCCAATATTCTATGCTGTTGATTTCATAGTAACCATATTCTTTAAACATGATATAAGTCTGTGGCAGAACTAATGTTTGTTACGAAAATTTGATAACTTGATTTCTGTTCTCTTTGGAAAAAGGGTTATCTGTGGGTAGAATAAAAATTGTAACCAAAAAAGAGTTTGACTCATCCCATGTAATTGCCCAATAATTTATTTGAAATCTCAGAATTATGCTTCACAAAGAATAGAGAGGATATCTATGCTTTAAAAATTTTAACCATAAAATAAACCATTTAGTGGCCTATTTTTATTCTACCACTATAATATTTTTAAATGAACTATGTACAATTATATTAATGCATTAAATCGATCCATATATGTGTTGCATTTCTAACAGTAGACTTTCTTTTTTAACTCTTTTCATAGATTTTGATACTTGAAACAATAGGAATAATTAAAATTGGTATTTTTCAAATACAGATCAATAAAAAAAGTTCTCTCATCTTTTTTTCAGCACCTAGGACAAGGTAAAAACAGTCCTTTATGCTAAAGACCAACAAAGCACTTGTGTTTAATGGATGAAACATTAAATGTTAGTAAAGACTTGTAGTATTCTGTGGTAAATACTGTGAGAGAAGATTTTCAATGTACTTTGTGAGAACAGAGGAAAATTACCTCACCAGCCTGAGCCCTGAAAGCCATTTGGTTTTCAGTCTGGTGACAGGCATTCAAGCTAGAAGGAACAGCATTTTAACGAGAGTTGAATCCAAATGCAAGAAGTTCAGGGCAGCTGCAGTCCAGAGATCTTCTGGCTAGGTAGGAAGAGACTGAGTACAAAGGGATGCGTGAGCCAGATAATGAAGGGCTTTGCTTGCAATAGAAAGAAAGTTGGACATTATCCAATGTTATAAGGCATGAATTAAAGCTTGGGGATTTATAGAAAGGGTAGATTCCAGAGCTATATGTAGAACACAACATAGCATAGTGCCTAAGAGGAATTGCCTACATCTGGGTTTAAGTCTTGGCCTTGCCAACTAAGAGTTCTATGACTTGGCAAGTTATTTAACCTTTAAATCTAAGGGTCCTTATTTACAAAATACTTGCGTAGTACATACTTACTGTGCAATAGATGGTAGTTGTTACTTCTGATGCTAGCTGCTACTTCTTACAAAAGTGAATTTAAAGAGTGAATATTAGAGGTAATGAAAGAATTGAGTGCTACTGAAGAATTGATTGGCAGTATGGGAAGAAGGGTGGGTTTGTAGTTTGGTGTTTTAGATATGTTGAAGTTGAGATAGAAAATGGTGATAGAGTGGAAATCAGTTTGTGAGTCAATGACAATGATGTGTGGAATGGTGAAACGGTATGTTAATGGTGAGACTTCCTAGAAAGAGGACATGGATAAGTTGTCAAAAACTGGATATACTTTCTAATATATGAGGAATGGTCTGGAAAAAAATGAAGCCTCCAAAAATGAGAGAGAGGGAACCATAAAAGGAACTAGGAGAAAGTGGTGTTACAAAAGTCAAAGAAAGAAAGATTCCAGGAAGGGAATTATTTATACTATGGATTGCCAATGAGAAGTCAGCTTTGACAAGGGCTGAAAAATATCGGTAGAAAAGAGCAACCAGGAAGTTATTGGCAGGTTTCAGGGAAGGAAATGAGCTAAAATTGAATTTCAATGGGATGGGGAGTGATTGAAACATGAAGAAATGAAGAGAGTATAGAAATTTGGCTGAAAAGGGAGAGAGAGAGAGGCATGAGTCTGAGAGGGGAGATTAAGGATTTGTTTTATTATTATTATTTTTAATTTGAATAGATTACCACACCTCAGGGAAAGAGCTGATTAAGGAGGATAAGTACACACACAAAAATGGTGAATAATTTTGTAACAGAAATTTTGTTTGAAAATTTCCCCCAAAGCACTTAGAAACAGTAGATGTGAAATTCTAAAGTGAGGCACCAGGCCCCTATGTGAAGGTGTCAATTTAGATTTTTTGGACTTCCCTGGGGCCATTGTATGGGTTTCCTTCAGTCACAGGATACAGAGGACTTACAGCAAGAAAGGTAAGACCTTTTTGTGCACATCTAGAAAGGAAGTGTCTTCCAAGAATTTGCCAGAGCCAAGGATGTGTTAGGTTTCCCTCTGAACCAGATATGGATTATAACCCAGAACCAGCATGCAGTCATTCTGACTCTTGCCCCAGTAGACTGCCTGGGGTGGTAATGAAGTAGAGAGGTCTATAGGGAGTGGACTGCCAGGAAACCAGGAGCCAAAAATGGAGCAATTCGTTGGCCACATCATGAGACCTACAGTGGAAGTGCCCAGCTGAGGAGTTTCTGAAGAACCCACAAACATCTTCATGAAGACTCGGCTTCAAATACATAACAGGACTAAGAGCATAAGGCATCTTACGACAGCATTAGTCAAGTAAGAATGCTCTACCTTCCATTTTGTAGTGGAAGAGGAGCGAGTAAGAAACGCAAACCACATTCCTTTCCTTGATGACAGGATGCCTCCCTGGTTGCAGTAAGAGAAGCTTCCACTTGGATAAGAGTTCAGAGCTGTGATTATTATTTAGGACTGGATTATGATTTAGTGGATACTCTGTGATTTAAAGTGATTAACTCTCTACTACCAACAAATGACCAGAAAAGCCATGGACTGCTTAGGTTTTTATAGTAATGGTGGTAGAAGGGAGGACTCTTCCAGTGAATAAATGTAAACGGAGAAGAGAACACAAAAATAAAGCTGTTTTTTCATAATATGTAACAAGTCACGCTAGTTCAGCGTACTGGCACATGTTGTTAAATAAGATCCCAGGGGGCTGTGAGTGATGGAGTCCACATTTAGAAAAACTGACCTTGAACAGCAAACTTACACAGATGTGGAAGAGAAGGAGGTGAAGAGGGAGGACAATAAGATTTAGTTGGAAGAGGAGGGTGAGAGAACAGGAACAAGTTGGGAGAAAAGGGACTGGTGTCCTATTTTCTTTGGGAAGTGATAGGCTTCCCTGCTGAGAGCTAAAGGTAGTGGTGAGGTAATGGGTGGATCAGAAGACTGAAGAGACTGATAGAGGTTTGGATGATAGTAGAGCGATAGTTCTCAAGGTGTGATCTCTGGACTAGGAGTGTCCATATCTCCTGGGAACTTGTTAAAAATACAAATTATAGGTCCTAGCCAGACCTACTGAATCAGAGTCACTAGGAGTGGAGCCCAACAATCAGTGTTTTGCTAAGCCGACTTGGTGATTCTCGTGCACATTATAAAGTTTGAGAACAGCTCCCTAGAGGAGAGTGGTTTAAAAACACAGGTTTTATGTTTACATTATATCACCTGCAAATTATTCAGCCTCGTGTGCCTCATTTTTTCATTTGTAGTATGAAGATATTTGATGGCAACCAACTCATAGTATTCTGTAATGTCTGCATAACTCATTGCACCCTCAGTCTTTAGAACAGTCTCCAGTATATTGAAAGTACTCAACTAATGTTTATTATTATTATTGTTGGAAAATGGAATAAAGTGCTAAGTACCCCTGTAAGACTTAGTAGTCCTGGTTAGTCTAATATGTTGTGCTTTGGGACATTTTCCCCCTTCGAGGCATGGAGTCATTCTTTTAGCCCTTTGCCACAAGATTCTGAACACAGGAGCTGTGTTGTCTTTGGTTTTTTGTGCAATGTCTTTAGCACTAAGAGACATGTGCTCAGGGTCTGTTTGATAAAAGAAATGGGAAAAGGAGCAAAATACTGTGTGTAAAGCAATGGATATAGAATTAGTCAAACTTTGCAGAAATCTTGACCAAATATATGATAAATAATTTTTGAGGACTAATATTATACTTTGAAATTGTTTTTGCAAACACTTTAAATATTTCTTTGAGAAAATATTGTTAGATCATATCAAATTATCTGGTGAAGAATAATTTCTGTGTTAACTAAATAAGCCTGGTTTCCAGTGTATTTGGAAGAAAATGTCAATTTGCATTGATGATTTTTCCATTTATTTAGATCTATATGATTTCATTTTTTTAAGTGTTTAGTAATGTTTTCCAAGACCTATATCCATTGGTCGTAATGCTAGCCACATAGATGAGTGCCCAGTATATCTGTATTTAGTATCAGTGACAAAACTACATTTGAAGATCTCCTATTTGTCTTTTTCTGGTTATCCTCTAATAGGCTGGAAATGTGTAATAAAATAACCTAATGACTACACCTTGAGAACTAAACCCCATTCTAATTGTTTTGATGCATGGGCTAGCAGCATAATTGATTGACACTAAGACCACTCAGTAAACAGCCAACTACCAGAATTAGATTAATGAAAACATATGGTAATTACAACTGTGCAAAACAACTTAGAAGCTACAGTGTAGCCTCAGGGTAAATAATCAAATGTCTGATCAAAGAGCAATTAGAGTTAATAAAAGTCTTATTGTGCGATTCAGATTAAGAGAGCTTGAAAGATAAAATTGTAAAGTTTTAGGAGGGTATTTGATGAAAGATTTACTGTATTCCTTAGGGAAAAAAATGAAATTCTAGTAGTATAATCACTGAACTTTTTAAAAAAGGAATTATTGCATGCAATTTCTTAACATTGCTTAAGAAACATTTCAGACTTTTCATACTGCGTTGGTATTTTTTATAAAACACATGTATTTGGGTTTAAATGAGTCCTCGAAATTTGATTCATCTTTTCATTTGACAACACAATTTTTAAGCACTTACTAGATGCAAGGCTCTAAATAAAACACTGTGTTGAAATATCACCTCTTACTGGAGAAGAGGGAAAACAGTCACCGATACTGACCTTTCAGATTAGAGTTTGGTGGAGAACTGAAATGTTTTGTTGTTGTTTTTTTAATCTATCATTCAAGGTAGAAAGAAGTAAACAGCCTTTGAAAAAGG
Organism: Rhinolophus hipposideros; assembly: GCF_964194185.1. Taxonomy (NCBI): domain Eukaryota; kingdom Metazoa; phylum Chordata; class Mammalia; order Chiroptera; family Rhinolophidae; genus Rhinolophus; species Rhinolophus hipposideros. The sequence continues at coordinate 70,351,994 of NC_138048.1, read as the reverse complement.
TACAGATGAAGTATTTACAAAGTTAAAAGTAACTGATTACTTTTCTGGGGACTTCAGAGAAAGCTTTAGGATTGCTTCCTAATTTTTAAAAGTTTGAATAATTTGTTTAACATATTGATAAAGATAAGAACATTTTATTTTATAGTGCTCCAAAGGGTGGGCCCTATTATATGTTTTGTCAGTTTGTGTGTATTTTCTTTATAATTGCAAGTATATATTTGATTTTGTAGTCTCATGGTCTTATTTCTTAGACGCGTGAAACTAGAAATAAAGCCGTAGGTCATAAATCATAAATATGAGTCTGTCCACTCTCATTTTAATTCAAGAACCAATAATGCTCTTCTCACATGCCACCCAAATATTTAATATTAGGCTCAGTGAGCTCAAAATATAGTGGAAACCCAGGTCACACCTCTCTAGAAAAAGAAATGGCGACTATATTTTTTAGGACTGTGATTTGAAGTGGTGTCAGCATTATGGAAATGGGTTGTACCCACTTCACAAGATGAGTATAGTTACATCTTCAGCTATCTTTAGATACATTTATTGTTTCTTCCTAGATAGCCTGGGCTAAAAAGAATCTAGTTTCCATCTCATCTATTTGGTGATTCGGGGAAAGTAAGGAGTGACTACACATGGATATTTGATGTCTCTGGCTCAATACTGGGGGATCTCCTCCAAATCCCTTCCTCCATGCCCCTTCACCCCTGTCTGCCACTTCCCTCTCCAATCAGTGAAGAATAGTTGGCTGGAGAAAGAGACTGTGGGAGGGAGAAAATGACAACACGAGAATTATTGTATCACAAGAAGGTGACAGTTGGTGCTATTTAAACCATGGGATAATATTGATTTCAGAACAAAAATGTAATTGATTTTCAAAGAATGTGAATTACCCTAATACTAAAACTGTAATACTTTTTTGAATTATGAAAATAAGTATAGAATATATTTGGACAAAAAAATGAGAAAATGGAGATTCAGACAAAGTATCTGACTTATCTAAGGTTTCATTCCTAATATGAGCTATTATCTGGAGTTAGTATCTTTTGACTCTTCTTCCAGTTCCCTTTTTACTCTGAATTTGAATGCCCAGTCCTTTGCAGACTAACCTTCCCAGACTAACCTACCAACACTCCCGGACCCCACCCATTGTCTATCGCATTACCCTTTATCGCCTTTTTTTGTGAAATTTTTGTATTCATGTCATTATCATTGATTTTCACAAGTTTGTATGTCTATTCACCGCTTTTCTCCTCTAGAAATTAAGTACCTTAGTACAATAGTATATCTTGCTATTACTAATTCTGGTTATCATTGCTATACCTTCTCCCCCTGGTAGTACACTATCAGTAAATCCACAAGAATCATTTATTAACTGACTATTTACTATACAAAGTGGGTGAGATGGTGATAAATTTGGTAATCTTAACTGAGTGATATCCACTGAGTGCAACAGAGGTTATAGAGATAACATAAATATTCATGAGGGTTATTTTCTTATTTCACTATATTATAAAATATATTGCTTTTCTCCCCGAGAAAAATGCATATCTAACCAACAAATAAAATTTTGCATATACTTTTATGAGACTTGTTGACCCAAGATAGGCTTAAGAGTTTGTGATGGGAAAAACAATTCAACAGGGTTAACAACACAGTCTGCTAGGAGCACTGTTTTGTGCTACTGTGTTTCCCTGAAAATAAGACCTAGCCGGACAGTCAGCTCTAATGTGTCTTTTGAAGCAAAAATTAGTATAAGACTCGGTATTATTTTACTATACTATAAGACTGGGTATAATATAATATAATATAATATAATATAACATAACATTATATAATACCAGGTATATAATATAATATTATATAATGTAATGTAATGTAATGCAATTTAATATAATACTGGGTATATAATATAATACTGGGTCTTATATTAACTATTGCTCCAAAAGACACATTAGAGCTGATTGTCTGGCTAGGTCTAATTTTCGGGGAAACACGGTAGACCCTGGGAAGTGCAGCAGTGAATAATATGTGATCCTTTCCTTTGGGAGCTCATAGTTTTCTTGTAAACCTCTTTTGGAAGAAGAGAATCAGAATTCTAGAACTATCATTGGTAACATACTGATGCAGAAGGCATAGTCAGCATATTTAATTGACTGAACCGGTCAAGCTGTGAGGGCATAGGAGAGCTAGAACTGGAAGGCATTAATTCTGGTTCTCTATTTTTTTCTACTATAAATGTCTATAAATTCTAGCTGCTATTTTACTGCTTTTCATCGTGGATGAATACGCCTTACTATAAACCAGTTTCTCTCTCTCTCTCTCTCTCTCTCTCTCTCTCTCTCTCTCTCTCTCTCTCTCCCCCCGCCCCTCTCTTTTTAAACTTCAGTTACTTTTTCTGGGCTGCACTGAAGAGCATGATTCTACCAGCCAATGATTCTTGCCTTGACATGTGCCCTTAAAGAATCTATAACCTTTCATGTTTCTTAGCTGTCATTGTCTCAAGTAAACGTTGGCAGTTCTTTTCCTCTTTCCTCATAATACTTTTGCAACCTCTTAACATTTGATTTTTTTTTTTGCCACTTGCCAATTTATTAAGTGTATATATTGTGACTTTATTGATTTGTATCCAGGTTCAAACGCATTCTAAACTTTGAGTACTACAGCAAAGAAATTCAATCATTCCTCCCTTCATGCATTTTTTCATTTAACAAATATGTATTGAATATCAACCATGTGACAAACACTATGCCAGATACTATAGATATAATAAAGAGTAAGCAAATATAGTCAAAGTTCCTCCTTTATAGTTTCCAGACTAGTAGAGTTTATATATATATATATATATATATATATATATATATATATATATATATATATATCTGTGTGTGTATGTCTGTGTACATACGGTATATATATCTGTGATAAATGCTATTGTAGAAAAATATCCATGCTATGTGAACCTATGATAGAGCTATTTGACATTACCAAGGAGATCGGGAAAGCTTCCCTGAGAAAATAACACTTAAGATGAAATCTGAAGCATGACTAGGTGGTAATTAGGCAAATCAGGGAGGAAAGCATGTTTTAGATAGGGATGCTGCAGAGGGGGTGCTTATGCAAAGATTCTGTGATGGGAGGGATAATGGCAAATAATAGATAAAAGAACAGTGTAATAGTGTAACCAGAGTGCAAAGAGTGAAGGGGAGTTTTATTTGAGTTGACAAAGTAGGTAGAGGCTGAATAATGTAGGATCATGTACAGCATATTAAGAAGTTTGTTAACCCTAAAAGAAATAGGCAGCCACTGAAAGTTTTTAACCAGTAATTTAGATTGTGCTGAATGGAGTAAGTCAGACAGAGAAAGACAGATGCCATGTGATTTCACTTATATGTGGAATCTAAAGAACAAAACACACAAACAAAACAAACTCGCAGACACAAAGAACATTTTGATGGTTGCCAATTGGTATGGGTTTAGGGGTGGATGAAACAGAGGAAAGGATTAAGAAGTACAGATTTGTTATTCCAAAATAGTCATGGGGATGTAAAGTACCGCCTAGGAATTATAGTCAATAATATTGTAATAACTAAGTATGGTGTCAGATGGGTCCTAGATTTATCAAGGTGATCACCTCCTAAAGTTATATAAATGTCTAATCACTATGTTGACACCTGAAACTAAAATAATATTGTATGTCAACTTTAATTGAAAAATAAAACAATTATTAAAAAAATAGAAAGAGGAAGGAAGGAAGGAAGGAAGGAAGGAAGGAAGGAAGGAAGGAAGGAAGGAAGGAAGGAAGGAAGGAAAAGGAAAGGAAGAAAGAGAGAAAGAGAGAGAGAGAGAGAGAGAGAGAGAGAGAGAGAGAGAGAGAGAGAGAGAGAGAAAGAAAGAAAGAAAGAAAGAAAGAAAGAAAGAAAGAAAGAAAGAAAGAAAGAAAGAAAGAAAGAAAGAAAGAAAGAAGGAAAAAGTGAAGGTGTCATGGATGATTTTAATGATCTGGTTTGTGCTCCTGGAAGTCTAGTAGTGATATTTACTGAGTCTGAAAACAATGGATAGGGTGCAGACTCTGTAAGAGTGAGGGAAAGAAAATCATACATTCAATTTTGGCCATGTTGAATTTGAGATGTCCTTGAAATACCTAGAAGTAGATGCAAAATAGGCAGTTGGTTATACAAATTTGGAACTCAGAAGAGTATTATGGCCTAGAGATATAATTCTATGAATTAATTGTGACTAGATGATAATTGCATCTGTGACAGTGGATGAGATCACATAGGAAAAAAGTATCAAGTGTGAAAAGGAGAAAGAGCTAAGAATCTTATGTTAACATTTTGTGGCTTGGAGGAGTATGAACATGCCAATAGAGTAGAAAGGAGAGGCAAAGAAATAGAAGGAAAATGAGGAGATAATTCTCTTGAAGCCAAGGGAAAAGAAAGTATCAATGATATTAATGTTTATGAGAAACTAAGCAATGCTAGGTCTTGACTATTGTTTTATAAGTAAAACAAATCAATGGTATTTATTGACTAGTAATTGTAATTAATGTCTGGCATTGGTCTGGATTCATGCAAGCTTTGATCAGACAATGTTACTAAGAACCACATGTCTTGTCCTGCCAAGGAAACATTAAACACGGATCCCACATTCTGGTTTAGGATTTGCAACTGTCTATATATTGGAATTATTCACTAAAATGTGAATAACACAGAGGAAGAGCAGTGTGAAACACACCAAAGATTTTTGAATATAAGAATATTCAATAAACGTGCCCAATAGATTCAGATGAGCTTTTTCACCTTGCCATCTTATTGACCACTGTATTTGTACCTCTGAGGTTGATCTTTAGCTCACAGGTAGAAACAATAAAAAAAACTTCCATCCCATATTCTGGCTTGAGACACGATGTCTTCAGGATATAAACATTTAGAAGTAGTATAGGGTGGACCCTCGTCTAAAACCATCTACTTAATACAGTTACAGTGGATTGTACCAACCAGTTAAAATCTCTTAACTAAATTTAAATCACTGGAGAATGAATTTGAAAAATTATTCTGTAGCATTAACATATGAACCCCTGACTTAAAATATCAATTAAGCAAGAAATATATATTAAAGAATTCATTGAACAAAAATAACATTAAAATATGTGTTCTTTCTAAGTTTCCTTCATGTTATTTTCACCTTTTATTATTTTCTATTATTTAATCATAGTATCATAAAATAGTGTATCGCACTTCATTTATCACTATCATAAAAGCATTCATGTAGCTGTGTAGTCTTTATATTTTTCATTTTTAATAACTGCACAAACACCACCGAGTTGATGTATAATTTACTCAACTATTCCCCTTTTATTTGACATTTAGTTTATTTGTATTTTTGCTCATTATAATACTTTAATGAACATCTTTGGGAATATAGTTCTTTCTTGTTGGATTGTTTCCTTAGGATATATACCTATGAGTGGGATTACTAGATCAAAAGATAGACATTCATGTGAATGTTGATATGCTTTCAGAAAAAGGTTATATAATGCCACACTGCGTTCCAGACTCATGTCGTCTTTGCCAGCTTTAGGTATAATAATGTTTGTTAGCTTATTATGTTTAAAATGGCACCTATGCTTTAATTTGCTTGGGCAAGAGTGGGAATTATTTCAAATTTGTGTGAATATTTCTTCAATATTTGCATACTAAGATTGATCCATATATATTTTATGTCAATTATTTCTTATCAATCTATTGTTCTTTTTTGGAGAAATCAATTATTTTTTTGTAATTTGATCCATATATTCTTCCCAGTCTAAACTTCCTCAATTATTATAGTTCAGTTATGTTCATTATACTTAAATCCATATAAAATGTTTTGTTAAATGAAGTTAAATCAAATCTCTACCTGCAACCTGTAGAGGTCGAGGCTGTGGGCATTGTAGTAACATGAAACTTGATTTGAAGCCAGCTCTTTCCTCTCTTTTTGTCCTACTGGTGACTTCAAACTTTAGTTTCCTCATCTGGGAATAATAACTACACCATAATAATTGTGTGAGGATTAATTATAAAATACATAACTAATTTGTTCAACACAATTTGGTTATTTGTGACTTAGATCATCAGCCAAGCAAGTTAGGAGAACTGATTTTATTTTATTGTATTTTTATCATTCTCTTGTCGATTCACCAAGACTTTAAATTGATAGCCTTTGGATGGTTTCATAGTGGGAATAAAAGTATAGAATGGTAAAATCTTTAGTGGGGATATTGATCAAATATATTTCCATATGAAGTTGTTTTAACTCAAAATGCGGGAGAGTCTAGTCATTGCTCACAGGTTTCACTGATGCACTGCATAACTTTAGCTATTTCTATATTATGTTAATGCAGGGATGTAATTTTGTTCAATAGATTATATCTGCTGTTCAATAGTGTTGGTTAGATGTGTCTCCTGTTTCTTATATTGCTACCATGTTTCCTCCAAAATAAGACCTAGCTGGACAATCAGCTCTAATGCGTCTTTTGGAGCAAAAATTAATATAAGACCTGATATTATATTATACCCAGTCTTATAGTAAAATAAGACTGGGTCTTATATTAATTTTTGCTCCCATTAGAGCTGATTGTCCAGCTAGGTCTTAGTTTTGGGGAAATATAGTATGTAAAGGCATGTTTTGATGTACTGTTTATTTTGTTGGTTTTGTCTTTTTTTAAAATATCAAATTAACTTATATCTGTGTAGTAGTGTATCTTCTTTTCATTGTGTACTGCTTCATACTTAAAAAGTTACCAAGATATATTCTTACATATGATAATATAATGATAACACTCTTTTACATAGCACTTTCTAATTTTCAAAGCATTTTTCAACCATTCATTTTCTCGTTGATTAATAAATGTTGCTTTAATTAAGTCATACACGAGTGTCATAATAAAGAATCAATTTCCACACTGCTTTCTTTTTGGTTCAAGTAAAATGATTTTTAATAGCTGACGTTTTTGTGCTATATTTATGATTTTGAAAATATCTCATTCTCACATTTTAAAAAAGTAGGTTTTGATATTCACCTCAAACATGTGAGGAATAGGTAACAGATATTAGTGTTCTGGATTTAAGGATGAGAAAACAAAGATACCAAGGCTTTAGATGACATTTTCTATGGTCATATGAATATAAGGTGAAATAACCAGACTAGAAACCAGGTCTCTAATTACTAGCTCTATTCTAACCATTTGTGTATGCTATTCTTTGGTTTGGTATAAATGTAAATATCGAGAGAGACATTCTAGTCTTTGAGGATTAAAAGAAAATCGATAATTTTGCTGAAAACATGCTAAGGTATTTTATGTACAAAATATAGAAACAAGAAATTGAATAATGTACATTATTAATATTTACTCTGTGTATGCTTTGTTTTCTTTCCTTGAGAGAGAAAAAATAAGACTAATAGGGGAAAAAATACTTGTAGGTAAAAAGATAGAACAACAATAGCCTTTCTATCATTCTAACTATATCCCGTATCCTTAAATGCTTGGTCCATAGAACTAAAGAGCCCACAGAAAAGGGGCCAGAGATGTCATGGAAAATAAATTTAGAGTAAGAGCAGTTAACTCTACAGGGAGAAAGATTATTGATCATTCTAAAGAATAACAAGTTTAGAAATGATAGACTATGAATGAATTGATTGACGGTCTCAGCCAGACATACTCTGTATAAATTTTGGAGTCAAACTGCTACCTGTCATATTGGTAAGTTGATCCAGTTTTCATCTCTATTGCTGTTGTGAGGTTTACTGAGCACAGCGCTGCTATATACCTACAACATTTAAGGACCTTGTAAATAATCAGACTCTCTTTGTTCAGTTGAGTTTTGATTGCAGTTTACTTTAAAAATATATATTGGAAATTGAGGGTCATGCATTACATTTCCCTGTCATCAACGAACTTTGCTTTGTTGCATGGCAACAAGATGCAACTCCATCCATACGAAGGCACTCATCTTAAAGGCATTTGTCACGAGACAAATGAGTAAAATGTGGATCGCTATCTAAAGCTACTAGATAGGGAAAGAATGATAGACTATTGGAGTCCTAGTGTTTTCCTCATGAAAACATTTTTGTTTCCTATTACCCTTATTCTTTCTTTCTGAAGGAAAAAAAAGGAACTAAATACAGAATAATTTAATTTAAAATGACAAGTTATATATTTCTTCTGTATTTTTCTTTATTATTTTGGACAAGCTCCTTAGCATGTTTCTCATAAAACTGTCAATTTTTAAAATTGCTTTTTCATATGTGAAGGGCAATGCATTACTTGGTCTTACATGGGCTTGTCAGAAGGCATTGTCCATCAGTATGTACTGAAGAATTAACTACTAAGTTACTGTATGTATAGCATGACTACAGGGCACGCTTTCTTTAAATTTCCTCGAATCAGTTGAGTGGTTCCCAAGCAGCCCTGGAAATACAGGCTATGAGTGGAGAGTACTGGTCCTACTCTGCTCAGGAAATGCTTCTGGATTTTGCATTTGAGTCCGGTGTATTAGGCTTAGTGCAGAAATTCCTTAAATGTTTTTCATGGACCTTCTGAATAAGAAACACCCAGATCTGTGTTTGAAAGGCAGATCTCTGAGTCTCTCCCAGACTTACTGAATCAAAATGTCTGAGGCTGGATTCCAGGAATCTGATCTCAATGACCATTTCTCTCTACCTACTTCATGGCTTCTGTGCTCCAGTCACCTATCTCATGCCAAGCATGTCTCCACTAGAAGCTATGCACAGCTTTTCCTCTGCCTGTATCTCTCATTTCCCAACTTTCTCATGAATGGTTTGTTTCTCCTGCTCATTTAGATCTCATATCAATTGTCACCTCCACAGAGCATGAATGCACTGACTGCCCAAGGTAAACCCCCACCATCACCACAAGATTTTCTCTTGTGAATATGTTGTATGTTTGTCAAAGTATTTAGCAGTCAGATACTATTTATTTATTTATTTATTTATTTATTTATTTATTTATTTACTTAATTATTTATAACATTTAGTGTCTCATTCTGCTAAAATTAAAACTCCACTAACAACAGGAACTTTCTCTACTGTGTTCACTGGTATACTTGCAGGAGTTAATCCAATAAATGCTGGTAGCATAAATGACTACATTTTTTAACAAGCTCCTCAGGTGAATGTCACCTCGACTTTGATAGCATGGGGCTAGAGAATGTCTCAGGACTAGCATATTTTTCTCAATTAAATACAATTCAAAATGTCAACAGTAATTGATAAAAAAAAAAGTCCAAAAAGTAAGACTACATAAAATAAAAACAAAACTATGTGATGTCCCAAGTGATTTCAGTTGTTCTGGATAAGCAGGTCTTCTCAGAGGCAAATGATGTCTAACTGGAGTTGCTAGGATTAGTTGAGTATATCACGAAGTCCTGTGGCAGTGTGAAAATTCACTGTCTGGGATCAAAACCTTGGCTTTGGGAGCTGGCTATCTGCTGGTTTATTATATATCTTCATTTGGTCAAACAAGTGAAGATTGTAGACTTTAGGAACTTCATTGAGATGCTTTATCTCTCAGGGTCTAAATTTCTACATATGTAAAACGAGGGAATGAGACTAGATTAGTAACCCCTACTGGATTCTACAAAACACTGTTTCATTAGGACTTAAACAATGGCTCACCAAAAATAATGCAAGAAATTTCAAAA